>NW_020664543.1:28352628-28390901 GCF_002925995.2 Terrapene triunguis
GAGGGTGGTGAAGCACTGGAATGGGTTACCTAGGGAGGTGGTGGAATCTGCTTCCTTAGAGGTTTTTAAGGTCAGGCTTGACAAAGCCCTGGCTGGGATGATTTAGTTGGGAGTTGGTCCTGCTTTGAGCAGGGGGTTGGACTAGATGACCTCCTGAGGTCCCTTCCAACCCTGATATTCTATGTGGGGAAGTCAAATTTTGCTGCAGCATTTGGTATGGACTAGAGGAGGGGAAGCCAGGAGGGAGGATGGTGCATGAAGTGGAGTGGGATAATGAAGGCACTGGAGGTGAGAAGGCCGTGGAGATGGAGAGAGAAGGATGGATCTTGATGATGCTGAGAACAAAGATGCATCAGGACTTGGCTATGGCCTGGGAGCAGGGGCAAGAGTGGGGAGTGGGGAGGAGCCAAACACACCTGTAGGCTGGGAGAATGGGGTTGCTGACAGTGATAGAGGAGGGGCAGTGGAGGGAATCTGGTTTGAGTCATGTTTAGTTTAAGGTTTATGTGGGGGGATTTCCTCAGGCTTTTAAAAGGTGTGAGCTGTTGCCAACATGCTCAGGGAGAGAGGGAGGCAGGCAGCAGGGCACCTTGAGCTGCACCCAAACTCTGCAGAGCAGTAGGACCAGGTGAGCCTGGGAGCTCTGCAGGACACTGGGAGCCATGGAGAGACAGGGAGCAGGGAACCCTGTGAAGTTAGGAGCTCGCCTGGGTCCCCAGCTTCCCCGCTCCCTAGGCAAAGTCAGCTTCCCACTATCCCTGGCCTCCCCTGCTCCCCCAGGCCCTAGACCTAGATTCCTGCTCCCTGTCCCAGGATTTTGATGATCAAACACCATGTGCCCCATGTGACGTTATTGACATAAACTGTGACCGTATAGATCATTGTTGCCACCACTGTTATATATTTGCAACAAATATTGTACAAAGGTTGTTGTGTAAGGTGTCTATGAAGAGGTTGTGATTTGCTGGGTTATGATTATGCTATCTGTATCTGTGTATCATTTTTGTATTTGAAGTTATGTATGTGGGCTATGTACTTCTATCTCAAATGTATTTGATTCCAAGTAGCCTCAATGAAGCATTTGGTCAGCTTCTTGAGAAAGGACTATTCTCAGTGAGTGCCCAATCAAGAAACACTTAACTGACAATGGACTTTGGGAGAAGCCAATCCACCTCTGAGCTTTCCTGGAAACGTTCAAACTAATATGTAAACAATGGGGTCGGCCTGTAAAGAACTGAGTCATGCGTGGACATGTGACTTGCCCATGTGACTCTGAATTCCATCTTACTGCTGTGATCTTCCACAGGGCAGAGGATATAAAAGGCCCTGAAAACCCCTCCATTTTGTCTTCAATCCCGCTTCTGACCTCTGGAGGGACTCTGCTACAAACTGAAGCTCTGAACAAAGGACTGAATGACCCATCCCAGCTGTGGATATACTCCAGAGACTTGATTTGAACCTTCACTTTATTCCACCACTGCTACAAGCCTGAACCAAGAACTTTGCAATTACTGTATGTAATTGATTCCATTTAAACAATTTTAGCTCTCATCTATATCTTTTTCCTTTTATGAATAAACCTTTAGATTTTAGATTCTAAAGTATTGGCAACAGCGTGATTTGTGGGTAAGATCTGATTTGTATATTGACCTGAGTCTGGGGCTTGGTTCTTTGTGATCGGGAGAACCTTTTTCTTTTACTGGGGTATTGGTTTTCATAACCATTTGTCCCCATAACGAGTGGCACTGGTGGTGATATTGAGAAACTGGAGTGTCTCAGAGAATTGCTTGTATGACTTCTGGATAGCCAGTGGGGTAAAACCGAAGTCTTCTCTGTTTGGCTGGTTTGGTTTGCCTTGGTGTGCAGAGGAACCCCAGCCTTGGGCTGTAACTGCTCTGCTCTAAGCAATTTGTCCTGAATTGATACTCTCAGAAGTGTCCCACCAAGGGCAGCATCATTACACCCCAGCTTGTGAGGGGGGCACAGGCCCTGCCACTGGGGAAGCACAGCAGCCTCTCCAGTATACTGCCTGCAATGGATACCTGTGACCCCTTATATCCCATGTTCACCACTTTTATATGGTTATAATATATTTTGTACAAAGTACGCCTGGTGACATATCATTTGAAAACTCATAATCTGCTGAATATTATTATCCTGTTTAAATATGTGTAACAGCACTGCATGTAAGCACGATTGAGTTCCTGGGGGTTGGTAGGTGCAAGCCTGCCCATTACTAAAGGCCCCTCTCCCAGCCTAATGGGGGAGCCACTGAATCAAGGACTCAAGTAATTTTAAGGGACAACAAATGAGTAAACAGGGACAGGAGTGAGGTCATAGGGCCAAAGGCAAGGAGCCAGAGGGGGACACCAAGCAGAGAACTCCAGACAGTGCCCACTGCTCTTTGAAGGTGTCCAGAGAGCCAGCTGATGCAGCCCAGAGGAATTCTGCCCAGATACATGAATGGAAGGAGGAGTGGAAATAGGCCCTACAGTCGCAAAGCATCTCCCCATCCAGCATCCTCTTCCTGGTATAGTGGATGGCCACCTTGGCCAGCGCCAGGAAGGGGTGGATGAGGAGTTCTCACAATTTCATGGGGCCATGGATGCAGTGTGAAAATATCAGCAGGTGTGGGGAAAAGTGCAGCTAGAACCTGAGGAGAAGGTCCTGGAGGAGCCGGAAAAGGGGCTGCAACCTGGTGCATTTGATGTAAATGTGCGCCAGGCTCTCCCTCTCGCTGCAAAAGGGGCAAATATCACGGAGGGGGGTGAACTGTGCCAAGTACACACCTGTGCTCATGGCTCCATGAAGGTGCCACCAAATGATATCCCTCCACAGATGATAGGAGGCCTGCCACTTGGTATTGCAAAAGGAACACGGGTGAGGAAGTGAAAGATAAGGAACATGAGTGTATACATGTGTGTCCTACGCATGGTTCAGAAATGAACTGGCTCCAGGTCATGCAGCCCACCATGGTGCACAGAAGGGGCAGCCAGGGGAGCTCATGGGTCAAGGGCCTGATGACAAGATCTGGAGGACCAGTGGTGAGGGGCAGGTGGGGAGCACCTTCCCACAGGACACCCTCAAGGAAAGCCCAAGAAGTGGGTGGTAAAGCCACACTCACCTCCAGGAGTATACACCAAGGGAAACGAGGGGTGGAGAGCCCCATGCACCAGCCAAACACCAGGGGATCAATCCAGGGCCCCCCTCCCCCCGTTTCATAGTCCAGGAGGTCTATGATCCTGGTGGTACCTGCCAGGACCAACCTCCAGTGCACTGAGGGGGACTCTGCCACCTGCACACCAAGCTGGGGATTGTGTAGCAAGGGGTCCGCAAGGAGATCTACCCCCTAGGCAACCACCACGGACCTGGTCACTGAGACCAGATTCCAGGTCCGGAGGAGGTTCTGGTAAAAGACCAGCTGCCCAAATAGGTTCTTGTGGAAGACCCCTAGGATGGAGATAAGAGCTGCTGGTCGTATCGGAGCCTTCAGAGTGCAGCAGGGAGAGGGGAGTATTGACCTGGGAAGGTTGCAGGGCAGTTTGGCTGGGACTGTCCACACTGGGGATGGGAGACTTTCCTTCAGGCCAGATACCTGAGCATGTAACATGAGAACCAGGAGGGGGGTTGGAGGCCAGGTGACACCTTTGCCCAGGAAATGGACAAAGGCTGGAGGAGGAGCCAGGGGGAGACTGAGCAAGACAGCTGGAGGGAGTTTCAGTTTGGAGCTGGCTGGGAAAATGGAGGGGAGCCCAGATGGTACAGACAGGTACAGACAGGTCTTGCAGGTACAGACAACAGGACCCCCAAGATGGACCTGACTGAGGGGGTTCTGTTGTCTGTACCTGCAAGACCTGTCTTGGACTGTGTTCCTGTCATCTAAATAAACCTTCTGTTTTACTGGCTGGCTGAGAGTCATGGTGAATTGCAGCAACGGGGGTGCAGGGCCTTGTCTCCCCCACACTCCGTGACAACTGGTGGCAGTCGTGAGATCTACTGCACCCCGTGGACGGCACTTCCTGCAGTAAGTGACTGGGGAGCAGTAAAACGAAGGGGGATTGATGGGGACCAGGTGTGCTGAAGGCGCAGAGAGAGACAGTTTCGGAGGGGTGATTAACCCCTCGGAGTGTGTGACCAGATAGAAGGACTTTTGAAGTAACAGGGTCCCCCTGGGGATTGCAGCTCCCCCAGGGGCGGAGGAGTCTGCAGCTCAACCCAGGCAAAGAGTTGGTGACCCCAAGAAGGGCTGGCACACTGGAGGCTCTTCTTGGAAACCGTGGGAAGCTGAGAGCACAGGCCTGTGAGTGGCCAGCAGGAAGATGTATGCTAAACGCCTTAAGAGCAACCTGGTGGAGCTGTGCAGGCAGAGGGGGCTGCACATTGGGAGATCCACCAAAGAACAGCTAATTGCCCAGTTGGAGGAGAAGGATCTCTTGGATGAACCGATCCCCGTCCCTGAGGGAAGCTGCCCAGCAGACGCAGTGTGGGCCCCGGGTCTGACCTGGCTTGGAGGGGTCAGACTGCTGCTGAGGACATCCCGAGACCCTATCTATGCCTAGGGGAGGGGTTGGGGGAAGCCCAGCGAATACCGAGGGCACCCTGACCCCGGCAGCCAGCAGGGGATCCTCCCGGTAGAACTCCCCATCCCTGGAGCGGAGGCGGCTGGAATGGGAGAGGGAGATGAAATTGAGGGAGCTTGAGGAAATTGAGGGAGCTCTCCGGGTGAAGGACCCATCACCGAAAACCCGGAGTGAATGAAGACCCCGTCGCCACCGCTAAAGTGCCACCGAGGACCCGGTAGGGAACTGGTTCTTAGGATTTGGGGAGCTCATCACTGGATCCAACCCATCACATCTATTCTCCTTCATTTTTATTCTGCCTCACTGCCCATTCTCTTCAGCTCCTGCTCCATGGGGTTGGGAGGAGGGGGAGGGGAGCCGCCTAAGTTAGCTAGTAGGAAATGTCGAGGAGAGAGGTGCAGCCTAAGTTACACTCCTCCAAAGGAGGTGGGTGCCTATCTCCAGCTGAGATTAACAAGCATGTGCCCTTTCCTGGAGTCAGGTCAGCCCTCTTTCAAGACAGCTGCAGCGGCACAGGAGCCACCAAACAGAGCTGTAAACAGGGGAGTTTGAGTGGGAGTTTGGGGAAGACTGAGAGGCAGGCAGAGGAACAGACAGGCTACTGAAGGGAGTGTGCGGTGTTCTAGCAGTGTTTTGGTTCTTGTTGGGGGTTTGTTTTGCTGTGGGTGGTGGTGTTTTGGTTTGGTTTGTGTTTCCTGGACTAACAGGACTTAGGTGAGAAGACTATGACAGATACAGAGGCAGCAGTTGTAGTGACCCAAGCAGTGGAAGACACAATGAAGATGACTGGATGTGGAAGCTGCGGCATGTACATGATCCTGGAGGGAGTACCTGAAAAGAGTTTCGTCTGCATGAAGTGCCGCCTGATAGAGCTGATGGAAGAAAAGATACAAGGATTGGAGATGCAGGTGGAAACTCTGGTTGAGTTTAGAAGGGGGTTTGAGCGGATGATGGAGCAAAGACATGAGGAGGCTGAAGGGAAAAGCTCAGACTTGCAGATGGAAGAATTCTGAGGGGAGACTGCTGGGTGAGGAAAGTGGATAGTGGAAGCATGTGACTAAGAGAACCAGGCAGAGGAAAAGACGGGCTAGTGAAGGAGAAATAGAGCTCAGGAACAGGTTGCGGAGTTGGAAAATGAAGAAGGGGCACAGCAGGTGGTCGCTGAAGGTGAGAGGGCAAGGAAGAAGAGAAGAGCAGCTAGTCCTATAAGAAGAGGGGAAGAGTTAATGGAGATAACACCAAATATGAGCCCCAGGAGGACATGGGATGGGTTGCGGAGGATTGCATGGATGAATAGGAATCGAGAGGACTTACAGCCAGAGGGAACAGGGATAGACCGGAGAATCACACTGTCAAGAGGAAAAGGCCGGTCTACGTGATTGGGGACTCCTTACTGAGAAGAATAGACAGGCCTGTAACCAGAGCTGATCCAGAAAACAGAAGGGTGTGCTGTCTGCCAGGTGCTAAGATATGGGATGTGGACCTGAGGCTGAAGAGGATCCTAACGGGAGCAGGAAACAATCCGCTGATTGTTCTTCATGTGGGAACGAATGATATAGCTAGATTCTCGCTAGAACGTATCAAGGGAGACTATGCCAGGCTGGGGAAGACGCTTAAGGAAATCGAGGCTCAGGTGATCTTCAGTGGGATTCTGTCTGTTCCTAGAGAAGGGCAACAAAGGTGTGACAAGATTATGGCGATCAACAGATGGCTCAGGCAATGGTGCTATAAGGAGGGCTTTGGGATGTATGGCCACTGGGAGGCATTCATGGACAGAGGACTGTTCTCTCGGGATGGACTTCACCTGAGTAGGGAGGGAAATAGACTTCTAGGATGGAGGCTGGCACAACTGATTAAAGAGAGCTTTAAACTAGGAATTGGGGGGAGATGGCTGGGAGATGTCCAGGTAATCTCCACGCCGGAATTTAACATTGAGAGGGAAGAAAACAAAGTAAGAAAGGATACATCCGTGGGTAGGAGAATGGACATATGGAGGAAGGGTAGTGTAGATACCATTCTAATAGGTGATACTGTTGGTAGAATGTCTGGACCTAATCGGGTAAAGAATGTGAGTGAAGCCAAACAGCAAGAATTAAGATGTTTGTACACCAATGCAAGGAGCCTAGGTAACAAAATGGAGGAACTAGAGTTACTGGTGCAGGAAGTGAAACCGGATATTATAGGGATAACAGAAACACGATGGAATAGAAGTCATGACTGGAGTACAGGTATTGAAGAGTATGTGCTGTTTAGGAAACACAGAAATAAAGGCAAAGGTGGGGGAGTAGCATTGTAGATCAATGATGAGGTAGACTGTAAAGATATAAGAAAGGATGGAATGGTTAAGACAGAGTCTGTCTGGGCAAAAATCACATTGGGGAAGAAAGCTACTAGAGCCTCCCCTGAGATAGTGCTTGGGGTGTGCTATAGACCACCAGGATCCGATTTGGATATGGATAGAGACCTTTTTAATGTTTTTAATGAAGTAAATACTAATGGGAATTGTGTGATCATGGGAGACTAACTTCCCAGATATAGACTGGAGGACAAGTGCTAGTAATAATAATAGGGCTCAGATTTTCCTAGATGCGATAGCTGATGGATTCCTTCACCGAGTAGTTGCTGAACCAACAAGAGGGAATGCCATTTTAGATTTGGTTTTGGTGAGTAGTGAGGACCTCATAGAAAAAATGGTTGTAGGGGACAATCTTGGTTCGAGTTTAACCTAAATGGAAGGATAAACAATAATAGATCTGTGACTAGGGTTTTTGATTTCAAAAGGGCTAACTTTAAAAAATTAAGGAAATTAGTTAGGGAAGTGGATTGGACTGAAGAACTTGGGGATCTAAAGGCGGAGGAAGCCTGGAATTACAGTGAAACCCTGCTATACCGCGATGTTTGGGGTCCAAAAAATTACATCGCGCTAAATGCGGGGTCGCAGTATAGTGGGGTTTCAAGCCCGTCAGTGGTCCCCAAGGCGGTGCATTGATGTGCGCCGCCTAGTGCTCCTAGTGCCTAGTGCCCAGCAGGGGAGAGAAGCTGCGGCCCCACACCTGCCGGGGACAGAGAGCTCCAGGGCTGCGGGCACTGGTTCTCTCTGTCCCCGGCAGGCGTGGGGCCGAGGCTTCTCTCCCGTGCCTGGCACTAGGCGGGGGCACATCAATGTCCCGGCAGCCATCATGGCGTTGGGGACCACTGGTACAGTACATACAGTACTGTATTACTGTGTGTCTTAAAGGGGGGCCAAATTGTGATCGCGTTATATGCAATTTCATGTTATGGTGGGGCGCCTTATTGCGGGGTTTGACTGTACTTCAAGTCAAAGTTGCAGAAACTATCAGAAGCCTGCATCCCAAGAAAGGGGAAAAAGTCATAGGCAGGAGTTGTAGACCAAGCTGGATGAGCAAGCAGCTCAGAGAGGTGATTAAGAAAAAGCAGAAAGCCTACAAGGAGTGGAAGATGGGAAGGATCAGCAAGGAAAGCTACCTTATTGAGGTCAGAACATGTAGGGATAAAGTGAGATAGGCCAAAAGCCATGTAGAGTTGGACCTTGCAAAGGGAATTAAAACCAATAGTAAAAGGTTCTATAGCCATATAAATAAGAAGAAAACAAAGAAAGAAGAAGTGGGACCGCTAAACACTGGGGATGGAGTGGAGATTAAGGATAATCTAGGCATGGCCCAATTTCTAAACAGATACTTTGCATCCATCTTTAATTAGGCTAATGAGGTGCTTAGGGATAATGGTAGGATGACAAATAGGAATGAGGATATGGAGGTAGATATTACCACATCCGAGGTAGAAGCCAAACTTGAATATCTTAATGGGACTAAATCGGGGGGGGAAGGGGGGAGATAATCTTCATCCAAGAATATTAAAGGAGCTGGCACATGAAATTGCAAGCCCACTAGCAAGAATTTTTAATGAATCTGTAAACTCAAGGGTTGTACCGTATGACTGGAGAATTGCTAACATAGTTCCTATCTTTAAGAAAGGGGAAAACAGTGATCCGGGCAACTACAGGCCTGTTAGTTTGACATCTGTAGTATGCAAGGTCTTGGAAAAAATTTTGAAGGAGAAAGTAGTCAAGGACATTGAGGTCAATGGTAACTGGGACAAAATACAACATGGTTTTACAAAAGGTAGATCATGCCAAACCAACCTGATCTCCTTCTTTGAGAAAGTAAAGGATTTTTTAGACAAAGGAAATGCAGTGGATCTAATTTACCTCAATTTCAGTAAGGCATCTGATACATTTCCACATGGGGAATTATTAGCTAAATTGGAAAAGATGGGGATCAATATGAAAATTGAAAGGTGGATAAGGAACTGGTTAAAGGGGAGACTACAACAGGTCATACTGAAAGGTGAACTGTCAGGCTGGAGGGAGGTTACTAGTGGAGTTCCTCAGGGTTCGGTTTTGGGACCAGTCTTATTTAATCTTTTTATTGCTGACCTTGGCACAAAAAGTGGCTAATGTGCTAATAAAGTTTGCAGATGATACAAAGCTGGGAGGTATTGCCAATACAGAGAAGGACTGGGATATCATACAGGAAGATATGGATGACCTTATAAACTGGAGTAATAGTAATAGGATGAAATTTAATAGTGAAAAGTGCAAGGTCATGCATTTAGGGATTAATAACAAGAACTATTGTTATAAACTGGGGAGGCATCAGTTGGAAGTAACAGAGGAGGAGAAGGACTTCAGAGTCTTGATTGATCACAGGATGACTATGAGCTGCCAATGTGAAAAAAGCTAATGCGGTCTTGGGTTCCATCAGGCGAGGTATTTCCAGTAGAGATAAGGAGGTGTTAGTACCGCTATACAAGGCACTGGTGAGACCTCATCTGGAATACTGTGTGCAGTTCTGGTCTCCCATGTTTAAGAAGGATGAATTCAAACTGGAACAAGTACAGAGAAGGGCTACTAGGATGATTCGAGGAATGGAAAACCTGTCTTATGAAAGGAGACTCAAAGAGCTTGTTTAGCCTAACCAAAAGAAGGCTGAGGGGAGATATGATTGCTTTCTATAAATATATCAGAGGGATAAATACCAGGGAGGGAGAGGAATTATTTAAGCTCAGTACCAATGTGGACACAAGAACAAATGGATATAAACTGGCTATCAGGAAGTTTAGATTTGAAATTAGACGAAGGTTGCTAACCATCAGCGGAGTGAAGTTCTGGAACAGCCTTCCAAGGGGAGTAGTGGGGACAAAAGATATATCTGGATTCAAGACTAAGCTTGATAAGTTTATGGAGGGGGTGGTATGATGGGATAGTCTAATTTTGGCAATTAATTGGTCTTTGACTATTAGCGGTAAATATGCCCAATGACTTGTGATGGGACACTAAACAGAGTGGGATCTGAGTTAATACTGAGAATTCTTTCCTGGGTGTCTGGCTGGTGAGTCTTGCCCACATGCTCAGGGTTTAGCTGATCGCCATATTTGGGGTCAGGAAGGAATTTTCCTCCAGGCCAGATTGGCAGAAGCCCTGGGGAGTTTTCGCCTTCCTCTGCAGCGTGGGGCACAGGTCACTTGCTGGAGGATTCTCTGCACCTTGAAGTCTTTAAACCATGAATTGAGGACTTCAATAACTCAGACACAGGTTTGATACAGGAGTGGGTGGGTGAGATTCTGTGGCCTGCATTGTGCAGGAGGTCAGACTAGATGATCATAATGGTCCCTTCTGATCTTAAAGTCTATGATTCTATGAAGACAAACTGAGTAGGAATAGGTAGTTGTGTTCCCCTGTATAAATATTTAGCCCAGTGGCTAGAGTACTCACCCAGAAGGTAAGAGAGCTTTCAGTTGCTCCCTCTGCTTCATAGGGAGCCTGTACTTGAAGTTGGGCCTGTACCTCTCAAGAGAGTACTCTAGCCATGGGGATATATGATATTCCAATGTGGGTTTCTCCTGTCGCTCCTGATTAAGCTGTTCCACAGTGTAGGAATAATTTAGACAGTCATTGGGAGACAGAAAATGTGAGATTGACTATTCAATCCAGTGGTTAGGGCATCCACCTGGAATGTGGTCCAGCCCCCTCCTCCAGGAACTATTTCATTATTCATACACAGTGGAACAATTCCAAGAGAATCGACCCATAGCAGAATATCCCATGGTCCAGTGGCTGGGGCACTCAGCTGAGAGGTATGGGAGACTCCTGTTCAAATCCCTGCTCACCAGGGAAAGGGGTATTAAACCCAGATCTCTAACCACTAAGTCAAGGATTATGGGGAAGTAGCTTCTCTTCTGATCAATTTGTGTGTCACTGTGACAAACTGGGACTGTTCTTAATGTGGTCTTTGAATGCTAACAGGGGAGTGTGGCTAGGATAGTCTGCATTGGGGGATGGGAGACTGACCGAGGGAAGCTACCTGAGCATGTAACATGAGAACCCAGGAAGAGGTTAGAGGCCAGGTGACACCTTTGCCCGGGAAACTGAACAAAGGCTGTGGGAGGGGTCGCTGAAGGGGAATATGACAGGGAACTGAGACTGAAAGAGCTCGAGTTAAGGCAGCAAGAATTGAAGCAGGAGCGGGAAGAGAAGGAGAAACAACGTCAGCATGAGCAGGAAGAGAAGGAGAAACAACGTCAGCATGAGCTGGAACTGGCCAGGCTGAGGAGCAGTGAGGCCCCGGCTGCGGTGAGTGAGGGGGGACCCAAGACTGCAAGTAGCTTTGATAAGTGCTTCCTGGCCCAGCGTAAGGAGGGGGAGGACATAGATTGCTTCCTGACAGCCTTTGAGAATTGCCTGCGAGCTGCTCCAGGTTGACCCTGCAGACAGGCTCCAGTTTCTCATCCCCTCACTGGACTCCACAGCCAGGGAGGTGTACAGCCGACTGAAAGGGGCGGAGACAGGGGACTACAAACTGTTCAAAAAGGCCCTGCTCCGCGAGTTTGGGCTGACCCCTGAGACGTACCGGAAACGATTCCGGAGTCAGCGTAAAACCTGTGAGGTCACATACCTACAACTAGTCAACCGGGCGCAGGGGTATGCCCACAAGTGGACAGCTGGGGCCCAAACTATAGAGGACCTGCTTGACCTAGTCGTACTGGAGCATGTGTATGAGCAGTGCCCATCCGACCTGAGGCGATGGTTGGTGGACCAAAAGCCAGAGAACCCGCAGCACGCAGGCCAGTTGGCGGACGAGTTTGTGAACAGTCGGGCAGGGGATAACAGGGAGGAGTCCCAAAGGAACAGGCCTGCCACAACGCAGAGAGAGAGTCACCATGGGACCTCCCAGCGAGGAAATATGGAGAACCCCCACCAAAGGGGAACATCCAGCGTCAGGTCTATCCGACCCACTCGAGGGGACCCACGGGACATGGGCTGCTATCACTGTGGCCAGAGAGGCCACATACGGGCCCAGTGCCCCAGGCTCAGGGACAGACTGAGCAGACCGAACCCACAGAGGGTTGACTGGGTAGAGACCCAGCTGGACGAGAGGCAGCATTCCCAGGGAAGGGGGGCTGGCAGAGTACCACCTGCTGAGGGAGGAGAGCTCCAGGCCAGCTCCTCTGGGGGGCTGGATGCTCCAGACTCAGGGTTTTCGGTTTACAGGGTGGGCGCGGGGCTGCCCCTCCAGAGAGAATGCCTTGTTCCCCTGGAGGTGGATGGGAGGAAGGTCAATGGATACTGGGATACGGGCGCAGAGGTGACACTGGCCCGGGCCAAGGTGGTGGCCCCAGATCAGGTGGTGCCCCATTCAAGGTGCCTGTGGCGAGGGTACACCTGAAGTGGGGGGCCAAGGAGGGCCCCAAGGATGTGGGGGTGCACAACCATTTGCCCACTGAGGTGTTGATGGGGGGGGACCTGGAGGACTGGCCAAGCAACCCCCAGGGTGCCCTGGTTGTGACCCATAGTCAGAGCCGGCGAGGAGCACTGCGCCCTGGCCTTGGGGAGGGTGCCTTGCCTGAGGCGCAGGACCCTAACCTGCTGGGGAGGGAACACCCAGGGACACAGCTCAGGGAGGCTGCGGCTTCAGACCCAGCCAGCGAGAGAGAGCAGGTGGCCATCCCTGTCCCAGCTGCTGAGTTCCAGGCCGAGTTGCAGAAAGATCCCTCCTTGCGGAAGATAAGGGACCTGGCTGACCCCAGTGCAATACAGACCATGGGAAGAGGTGGCCGGAAAAGGTTCCTGTGGGAGAAAGGGTTCCTGTACCGAGAATGGGCTCCCCCAGGGAAAATGGAGTCGGGGGAATCAGGAGGCAGCTGGTGGTACCCCCAGGGCCGGCTCCAGGCACCAGCAGAGCAAGCACGTGCCTGGGGCGGCACATGCTAAGGGGCTGCATTCCGTCCATTCTTGGGGCGGCAGAGTCCGAGCGTTTTTTTTTGTTTGTTTGTTTGTTTTTGCTTGGGGCAGCAAAAATGGTAGAGCCGGCCCTGGGTACCCCAGAAGTATCGCCGCCAGCTGCTGTACTGGGCCCATGACATTCCCCTCTCAGGGCACCAGGGAACCTGGCATACCCAGCAGAGGCTGCTACGGAGCTTTTACTGGCCTGGGGCCTTTGTTACTGTCCGACAGTACTGCCGATCCTGTGACCCCTGTCAGAGGGGGAGGAAGGCCCGGGACAAGGGGAAACCGGCTTTAGGACCCTTGCCCAGCATACAGGAGCCTTTCCAGAGGGTGGCCAAGGTTAAAAGGGGGGCTCTGAACCAAGAGATCCTGAATCACAGACCTCCAGACTGGAACGCTGGGAGAAGGCCCCAGCCCAGTTGGAACCCCAGGGGTATTGGGGTGGGAAAAGGGCACAGGCCGCATAAACCTTCCCACATGCGAACTACGAGTGCCATCAAGCACCCCGGACCTAAGGGGGGGCGTGAAACTGGAAGGGCCTGGTGTAATTCTCACCAAGGAATGGGAGGGATGTTGGAGCATCCATGGGAACGTGGTAGGTTCGAACTTCCCCAGGTCACTGGCTAAAGTGACCCTGCTCAGTTCGGTCTCGAAGGGGGGAGAGATGTGACGAACTGGGACTGTTCTTAATGTGGTCTTTGAATGCTGACAAGGGAGTGTGGCTAGGATAGTCTGCATTGGGGGATGGGAGACTGACCGAGGGAAGCTACCTGAGCATGTAACATGAGAACCCAGGAAGGGGTTAGAGGCCAGGTGACACCTTTGCCCGGGAAACTGAACAAAGGCTGTGGGAGGGGTCGCTGAAGGGGAAGTTTCAGGAGCTGGCTGGTGGAATGGCTGGGAGGCAGACGGGGCTCTCACCTCCCAAGGGGGCTGTGGGGCCCTGGGACCCCAAGATGGACCTAACTGGGGGGGATCCTGTTGTCTGTGCCTGCAAGACCTGTCTTGGACTGTGTTCCTGTCGTCTAAATAAACCTTCTGCTTTACTGGCTGGCTGAGAGTCATGGTGAATCGCAGAAAGCCGGGGGTGCAGGGCCTTGTGTCCCCCCACACTCCGTGACAGTCACATTCTGCATGCATGTGTCTACCAGATCAGGCCCTGAAGGCCAGATAGGCAGAGGACTGTCTAGCATGTGAATCCTGCTGGGGCTTAGGCATGAGTTGACACTCAGCTGCTGGCAGTGTCAGGACTGCGGTAGCTGAGCACATGGCCAGCGGCTGAAATTTAGGCACTTCAGGGACTTAAATGGCAGAAGCTTAGGCACCTAAGGACTGTATATGTGTGCAAGGTTAGGCAGCAGCTGAGCAGTGTTTTGTGAATGTCAGTGGTGCCTAAGTGTTGGGCTGAGTCACCTCAAGAGGCAGATAGGTGCTGATATAAAATTATTCTACTTAACTGCCAGGGGGCAAATTTGTCACGTACACACAGGGTCAGCTATAGGTTGTCTTAACCCAGGAAGTTCCTTCAAGAGGAAATGTAGCCAAACTCCAAACCTGGAAACAATGGACCTTTCTGTGCCTGCGTCCTGTACATAAACTGCTTGGTTTGCAAAATAAGCAAGGAGGAGGGGGCAAGTAGATGAACAATAAGGGGTCATAAGAGGGGCAGATACATGTAGCTTGCTAATTATGTATGGTAATGATGGCAAATTTTGGCCAATCATAAAGCAATAGATTATCATAGTCAACTGCATATAATGCTTTGGTGTAAGTGTTTTCTTTGTTCTTGCTGACTTATGAGCTCGAACACAATTGCAATTGAAATAAACGGATCGCCCCTCCCGGGGCTCCTTGCTTGGCTAGCTGTGTCCGTCTCTCCTTATTCCTCAGCTGGGATGGACAGAAATTTCTATGACAGTGCCAATATCCCCCTTGTGAATCCCATGTGCCTACCCAGGAGCGGCAGGTTATGGGCTCGTGGTGCCCGAGCAGCAGGAATATTCAAGGCTGGGGGCTGTGCTCCACCAATATTTGGAGCTGGGTTTCTCCCCTGGCCATGCCTGGAGCAGGCCCCAGCCCCCGCCCCAGAGCTTCCCTGCCTGAAAGAAAAGAGCCCAGTGCCTCTCCCTTGCTTGCTTCTGCTTTGCCGCTGGCTGCCGCTGCTTCTGCCTAAGGGCTATAGCACAAGCTATAAGTGCTATAAGGGCTATAGCAGCAAGAGGGGGAGGGGGATGGGGGAGGAGGCACACACAGTGTTTGGCAGCCTCCCTCCCCTCCCCCAGCAACCACCTGGAGGAGACGCCAAGGGGATTTCCTGCCAGGAGACGGACATCTGGAGTGGATCTCACTCACCTGAGCAGCTGCTGGGGCTTCAGTGAGTGTTTGACCCTGTGATCCACCCCCCACCCCGCAGCTCCCACTCCTGCCCAACGCTGGGCAAGGGGCAGCCCCATCCCCCCACCCCCAGTGAGGGGCAGCAGGTTGCAGCAGGGCAGGAAGGAAGCCACATGTGATGGCAGTCCCCTTCCCCCCACCCAGCACCCACCAACCCACCACAGGGGAGATGGGGGAGGGGGGCTTCCTAGACCTGAGCAGCTGGGGCTTGGGTGAATTTTGTGACACACACCCCCACACACACAGGCACCACCCTGCAGTCCCCACTCCTGCCCCATGCTGGGCAAGGGGCAGCCCCATCCCCAGTGAGGCTATGGTGAGGGGCAGGAGCAGGGGAGGCCACACATGCAGGGCCGGCGCTTCCACTAGGCGGTCGCCTAGGACGGCAGGATTTGGGGGGCGGCATTTTGCCATCCTCGGCAGAAATTCAGTGGCGGGGGTCCTTCCACTCCGGGACCCGCTGCTGAAGTTCCCCAAAGATGCGGAACGGAAGGACCCCCGCCGCTGAATGCTCAGAGGAGCGCTGCCGCCTAGGGCGGCAAAAACCCTGGCACCGCTCCTGCACACGTGATGGCAAGCCCCCCCACCCGCTACCCACCATAGGGGAGCTGAGTGGGCTTTCTGGACCTGAGAGAGGCCCTAGGAGCATGTGCAGTGACCATGGTGCAGAGTGAGTGGGCTGGGGGGGGGGGGGGGAGTTAAGAGGAGCTTGCTGCTGCCAGTGTGTGGGGAGGGAAGTCCTCTCTGGTCCTAGCCCTGGGGCAGCCTGTCTGCACCCCAAGTTTCTTATCCCCAGCCCTGCCCCACCCCAGAGCCTGTGCCCCCAGCACCCCAATCCTGAGCACCCTTCCTGCACTGTGAACCCCTCATCCCCAGCCCCACCCCAGAGGGGAAAAACATGCAACTTAAAGTTGGTGGTCAGTTTGGAGTATCATTGTGTTTAGCACAATACTTGATTATTTTACACCCTTTAAAGTATATAACTAGTCGTATACAGGTGTTACAAAGTGGGAATGTTCTTAACAGGGCCGGCTCCAGGGTTTTGGCCGCCCCAAGCAGCCAAACAAAAAAAACACACACAAAAAAGCCACGATCGCGATTTGCGGCGGCAATTCGGCGGGAGGTCCTTCGCTCCGAGCAGGAGTGAGGGACCGTCCGCCAAATTGCCGCCGAACAGCTGGACATGCCGCCCCTCTCCGAAGTGGCCGCCCCAAGCACCTGCTTGGTAAGCTGGTGCCTGGAGCCGGCCCTGGTTCTTAATGTTTTCTCTGAATACTGTGTGAGTGCCTCAGTTTCCCCTATGCAGTTCTTAAGGATCTAGATGGTGGGATAAGGGGGTGTGATTGTTGTAGAGCCCTAGAGGGCCAGTGTGATGCCATCTGGACAGAGAATGGCCGAAACCCCGCCTCCGGGCAACTGATGGCCTGGGCCGCTCTCCTGCAAGGTGCCAACTGAAGGTGTTGGAGAACAAAGAGATCAGGTGGCCTCCTAATGCCTGGAAAAGAGACAAAGGTCAGAGGGGGGAGTGTCAGTGCCTGGGCGGACTTCTGGGAAGCGCATGGTGTGGAAGGGGATGCTGGGATGCTCTGGAACTACTCCATGCAAAGCCAGTCAGGACTCTGGGGGAGCCTCCTCTCTCTAAGCAGACTGTCTTCAGGGCAAGAAGCTTCGACCTTCTTGGGTCTGACCTCGGAGCATTCAGCATGCTCTTCCACACCGTGCGCTTTCTGCAGCGAGTCCGCCCAGGCGGGTCCTGGGGCAGCCAGAGGGCCCTGCACCCCAACTCTGCAGTCAGACGTGACTCTCAGCCAGCCGGTAAAACAGAAGGTTTATTAGACGACAGGAACACAGTCTAAAACAGAGCTTGTAGGTACAGAAAACAGGACCCCTAAGTCAGGTCCATCTTGGAGGGGTGGAGAGCCCAGACCCAAGTTCTGGGCCTCTCCCCATTTCCCCAGCCAGCTCCAAACTTACACTCCCTCCTCTGGCCTTTGTCTCTCTTCTGGACAAGGAGGCCACCTGATCTTTGTCCCCAACACCTTCAGTTGGCACCTTGAGGGGGAAACTGAGGCACCCCCACAGTATTCAGAGAAAACATTAACAACATTCCCACTTTGTCACAACAGGTGCAACAAAATATAATACTGTATATTGAAGCAGGCAAGTGCTGCTTCTGACTTTCCACTTATAATTGACCCTTGTAATCTTGTGGCGCCGACGTGTTGTAGCTTCATTTTATATCGGCTTACAGGGCAGGAGCGGGGGGGCACCACCATTTTGGGCACCACCAAAAATTATACAAACCTGCCGCCTATGTGCCTACCTGCATCTATTGACACCTAAATACCTTTGAAAACATGGTCCACTGACTTTGCCAAGTACCCAACTTGTCAAGATACAGCCTGGAGGGAGCTAGACACTGCTGAGACATGTCAGACAGGCATTGCTCTTTCAGCCTCTCTCCCCAGTTCACTCCATCCCTCGTTCTTGGAGTATTTCTGCCACTCCTCTCTGAACTCCTAACAGACTGTCAGTATCTTTCTGGTTATGTTAGGGTGACCAGACAGCAAGTGTAAAAAATCGGGACAGGGGGTGGGAGGTAATAGGAGCCTATATAAGCAGAGCCGGCTCTACCATTTTTGCTGCCCCAAGCAAAAAAAAACAAACAAAAAAAAAATGCTCGGACAGCCGCCACCCGAACTGCCGAAGCGCAAAAAAAAAAAAAAAGCTGCTCGGACTCTGCCGCCCCAAGAATGGACGGAATGCCGCCCCTTAGCATGTGCCGCCCCAAGCACGTGCTTGCTCTGCTGGTGCCTGGAGCCGGCCCTGTATATAAGAAAAAGACCCAAAAATCGGGACTGTCCCTATAAAATCCCGACATCTGGTCACCCTAGGTTATGTGCCTAGAGCTGAACTGAGTGTTTAACATGGAGTCTCCCCAGAAAGGGTCTACCCCATCCCTTCATTGTGACTTGGCTGGCTCGCTGCATGTATCCTTTTATTGCAGCCTTATTGTACTGCAAATTCACATCTAATTTGCTCCAATCCTCCCCCTACATCTACCTTAGCCTTTCTGACTTCCCAGGTCTCTCCTTCCCAATGAGACTCTCATGTTGTTGTTTTCTGCCTCTGTCACTAATCTCTCTAGGCCCCTTTATTATTTTTTTCTGTTCACATTAGTGTTTGCAGCTCCTCTCAATGTAGTATCAGCTGTGAACTTCATTGGTGTGCAGTTTTGTCCCTCAGCTAGATCATTACATTCAAAATGAAGTCACAAAATGAGGACAGTCCCTGTCCCAAAGAAACTGCAGTCTAAATACACAGAAGAGTCATAACAAGGTGTGGGGATGAAGTTTATTCTTTAAGTGATAATCTCATGTCAAGTGCCTTGCAGAAGAAGCGGGTTTTAAAGAGGGATGTGAATGAAGGCAGCATGTTTTCTAAATCTATTTAATTAGGTATTTCCCCATTGCATGTGCTGGTAGAGTGGTAACAAGCCCCTCACAGAACTCTCTTTACTCCATGGATCTCTATTTAACGCTATGTCTACACTTAAACCATTACAGGGACACAGGTGCACCTGCACCGCATTAGGGTAGACACTTATTACCCATCGGCGTAGTTAATCCCCAAAAAGAGTTACCTAGGTTGACAGAAGAATTTTTCCATCAATTTACTGCTGTCTACACCGTGGATTAGGTCGGTTTAACTACATCTCTCTAGGGTGTGGATTTTCACATCCCTCAGAGACATAGCTATGCTGATGTGACTTTTCAAGGTAGACCAGCCTTTTACTCTGCCTTTTGGGGCAATGAGGAACAGCTATAGTCCTGGTTAAGAGAGCACAGTCCTGGCTTCTAGAGTTTATGATGCCCATAAAGTTTCATCCATATCTAGATGTAAGCAGAGTCAGGATGAGCTCTACCCTGACATCTGGTGGTGAATTATGGCGAGTGTGGAAAAGAACTCCAGGGGCTGATCTTGTTTGCATAGGCACACCCACTCGCCTGGCATGAAACACAGCAACTGAAAGTGGTTACTTTGGCTGGTGTGGGATCCCCAGTTTCTCTATTATTGGGGCAGGAAGAATAAAGTTTTGTTACCCTGATTCTGTGAATCAAGGCCAGTGGAACTGTTGTATGACAGAAGGACTGAGTGAGTCCTTCACCATTACCTAAGTAGCACTTGCTTGACAAGGGGCATGGGTTACAAAACCCAGTGAATTGAGAGAGGATGAGGACTAAGCTTTGGTCAAGTGTAGGTAGTCTCTTGGTCTATCCAAGGCTGTGATCAAGTGTCTTGATGTTTTTGGTCTTTTGGCCTTGAGATGAAAACCTTGCCTTTGTTTCTGGGACCTTGAAGTGAAAAAATTCTCTAAGTTGTACCTGATGGTATGGGCCCCCTCTGAGGGTTTGAAACACCAATTGCACCACCTCCTCTCTCCACTGTTGAATGTCAGAGCTAACTTTGATTCCCTTAGGAGTCTAGTTACAGGCTGCTGAGCTGAATTCACTTTGGGCCAATGGTGCACCAGCACTGGGGCTCCCCTACTATACTATGAGCTGAAATCGCTAAGAGCTGACATCACAAAAGAGCTGATGTTATTAAGAGCTGAGATCACTGAGTGCTGTGTTAACTAGTGGGGGAGCCTGAAGCTATATTGCTCAGCAGCTGGTGGAGCAATTTGTGGGGACGACTGGAGGAGCAGCGAGCGGCGTGGAGCCTTGCGGGGCCGGTTGGAGTGGCCCAAGGAATGGCGAGCGGAGCTGTTTGTGGGGACGGCTGGAACGGCTCACAGGTCGGTGAGCAGAGCGGAGTGGAGCGGAGCAGCTTGTAGAGCGGAGCAGTTCGTGGGATGGCAGGAAAGTGGACTGGCTCGTGGTAAGGGCTGCGGCGGAACCCCCACGGAGAAACAGACGGCTGGCCAGCCTCGGATCACGTAAGGTGCCCCTTAACACCCTGTGTGACCCCCCCCTTTTACTCTGGGGCTGCACTGACCAGGGACAGAGACTTTGGGGGTTGTTGGACTTTTGGGACTTTGGGTGGTTGCTGGACCCAAGAGACTTTGGGGCTGTTGGACTTTGGGGACTCTGGGTGATTTTTGGGTTGCTGGATTCAAGAACCAAAGGGAAAGGACACAGCCCAATTTGCTGGGGTGGGTTTTGCTCATGGTTTGTGTTATGAATCCTGTTTGTGGTGTTTTTCCAATTTTATGCTGATGTCGTTTACCTCATGTTATTAAACATTTTCTGCTACACTCAGACTCCGTGCTTGCGAGAGGGGAAGTATTGCCTCTTAGAGGTACCCAGGGGGGTGGTATGTAATTGTCCCAGGTCACTGGGTGGGGGCTCGAGCCGGTTTTGCATTCCGTTATTGAAACGGAACCCCTAGATACAGAACCCGGCCCTTGTTGCTGCCAACTTAGATGGGCAGAAGGGTTACATAAAATATAACTATATTGAATGTCCATTCATTTGAAACTTTGCACTGAGCAAATGATCCTACAAGCAGCAAGAAATGAAACTGGGCTGGTCTCAATGACCAAACCCCACAGGCTGACTGATAAAAATGTGATGACAGAACAATCACGGTACAAGAACATCAGTAGCCTAACTGACAGGGTTGTGATATTTCATGGGCATATATTGTATCCATTTATTTGGCTTTATATAAAACAGTGAAACAGACCCCCTATCCTCACCATTCATTAGAGGATGCAATATAAAAATCATCACACAACAAAGCAGCATATTTTTTCCTCCCCACACATATTACAAATCAAAATCTCCCCATCACTCTCCCAAACCCACCCCACTAGTCTGCAAGTGCCTGCCCAAACAGACGGGCTTTGCGGTGTCCCCAGAAGGTCAACAGATTCAGGCAATTTCAGACCAATGAACACCCTGCCAGCAGCCTCTCTTTTATGTCAAGCGGGGAGGGGACTCTAACTCAAGTGTCTCCACTCACCTATAGTGGAGCAGTATTATGGCATGTGAAGTGAAATGTCTCTCAAGCAGGAAGGTTTCAGGCCATTAAGGGCTCTCAGTGTCAAAACCAGCATCTAAAACTCCACGTGGAAGGCTGTGGGAAGCCAGTGCAGATCCCAGAGCACTGGTGTCAAAGGACCCAGGACTTCCACACTGGTCTTCAGCAGCCAGACATGACCTGGAGTCAAATGAAAGCTTGTGGCATGAAGTTCCCCCAACACATCCAGAACCTCCATAAGTAACATATTGAAACTGAAGTAGAGGAGTCTTAGGCCACGTCTACACTTTGGGCTCTACAGTACCATAGCTATGCCTCTGTAGCGCCATAGTGTAGATATTTCCTACAATGGCTGAAGGGTTTTTTCTGTTGCTGTACATGATCAACCTCCCCAAGCAGTGATAGCTAGGCCAGCAGAACCATTTTCCCATCAACCTAGTTGAGTCTACAGTAGGGTTAGGTCACCATAGCTACGTCATACAGGAGTGTGAATTTTAGACACCCCTGAGCACCATAGCGATGTCGACCTAGCTTTTAAGCATAGGTCAGGCCCTAGAGATGTTCCCATCACACATTGCCCGGTCTGAAAGATCACAGACAAGCTGGTCTGATTGGTTATGTATGGAACCTGATTGGTTATGTCCACAATGAAACCAGCAATTTCACTCACATCAGCAGCAAGGCAGCTGCGATTGACCAGGCAGTTCACCACCTGGAATGCAACCACTGAATGAGGCTTTGCAGATGCTCTGGAGGAGCCACAAAAATGCTTCTTTGCCTCAGGCACAGATGCGATGTAAAATTTCAAAACCTGTTTATGACAAAACCAATCAGCTTCAGCATGAGACATGGGGCACTGTCACGCTGTTCATGTTTCCTCGTGTTTTGTCTGTTGCAGGTCAGTTGTGAACTAAGTGAGGGGCGGGGGTCTGGAGGAAAGAATCAGGGAAGTGAGATGACCAATGCCTGCCAATAGTGGGGGTGGGGCAGAGTGAGGGCAGCCAGCTTCAGCAGTGTTACTGAGCATGCTCAGTACAAGCCAAGCAGCAAATCTGGGGGGGCACATGACCCTGCATCCCTGTGTGCCCCCCCCCCCCCCCCCCGCACACACACACGCATCCCCTGGCTATCAGCAAGGGGTCAGTCAGCAACAGAGTGTTCTCCCTCAGAGTCCTCTGGAAAGCCTCAGGTTCCACTAGCCTCCAAAAGAGGACTGACTAGCTAGCTGATTGCTAGCTGGTCAGTCGGGAATCAATTTGGAGTGGGCAAATCTACTGTGGGGACTGCTGTGATTCAACTAGCCAATGCAATCACTGACTTCCTGCTATCAAGGGTAGTGACTGGGAAATATGCAGGTCATACTGGATGGTTTCCCTAACAGTGGTGGGGCGATAGACGGAACGCATATCCCTATCTTGGCACTGGACCACCTTGCCAACCAGTACATAAACTGCAAGGGGTACTTCTCAATGGTGCTGCAAGCACTGGTGGATCACAAGGGACGTTTCACTGACATCAACGTGGGATGGCCGGGAAAGGTGCATGACACCCATATCTTTAGGAACTCTGGGCTGTTTGAGCAGTTGCAAGAAGAGACTTACTTCCCAGACCAGAAAATTACTGTTGGGGAAGTTGAAATGCCAATAGTTATCCTTGGAGACCCAGCCTACTCCTTGCTCCCATGGCTCATGAAGCCATACACAGGCAGCCTGGACAGTAGTAAGGAGCAGTTCAACTATAGGCTGAGCAAGTGCAGAATGGTGGTAGAATGTGCCTTTGGACCTTTACAAGCTCGCTGGCGCTGTTTGCTGACTAGGTTAGAACTCAGCGCAACCAATATTCCCATTGTTATTACTGCTTGCTGTGTGCTCCATAATATCTGTGAGAGTAAGGGGGAGACGTTTATGGTGGGGTGGGAGGTTGAGGCAAATCGCCTAGCTGCCAATTTTGAACAGCCAGACACCAGGGCGATTAGAAGAGCACAGGTAGGTGTGCTGCACATCAGAGAGGCTTTGAATACCAGTTTCATGACTGGCCCCCTCAAGGACTGAACTCACAACCCTGGGTTTAGCAGGCCAATGCGCAAACCACTGAATTATCCCTCCCCCCAAAGTGGATACAGCAGCAGTCTGTGCTCTTGTTGGCTTTCCTGCAGCTCCAGCAGACACCTGAGCACGTCTGTTTGCTCCCCCATTAGCCTCAGCATTGCATCCTACCTCTTCTCATCGCACTCACTTAATGCTTTCCTGGACTCTGCCACTGAATGCCTCCATGCATTCAGCTGTGCCCTATCAGTGCAGGAGGACTGCATGAGCTCAGAAAATATATCATTGCGAGTGCGGTTCTTTTCGCCTTCTAATCTGCAATAACCTCAGAGACGGAGATGATAAGGGGAGCATAGAAATATTTTCACCTGCAGGGGGATAAAAAGGGAGAGTAAAATGTAAGATGATCCATTTCTGAGAACAAAAAGGAGACTCTTTCACAGTGAATCAAGCAATTCACAGCAGACAGCACATGTGCTTTAGGTACAAGGTCGCATTTTGCCTTTTATATTCAGCGCCTGCTGAATTGTAACTATAGTACAGGGTTTAAAAGCAATAGTGTTTAATGTTTGATTTTCCCTAAAGACTTGGGATGCATTCGCAGCCAGTACAGCTACTGGAAAAGTCGGTTAACATGTCTGGGGATGGAGCGGGAATCTTCCAGGGACATCTCCATGAAGCTCTCCTGGAGGTACTCTGAAAGCCTTTGAAGAAGGTTTCTGGGGAGGGCTGCCTTATTTCGTCCTCCATGGTAGGACACTTTACCACGCCAAGCCAGTAGCAAGTAGTCTGGACACAAAGCATGGCAGCAAATGGTCCTGGGTTTTGTTCGCATTCAAGCAACATTCAGTCTATATCTTTTTGTGTTAGCCTCAGATGAGTGATATCATTCATGGTCACCTAGTTGAAATAGGGAAATTTTTGTAAGGGAACAGTAAAAGGACCCCATTCATGCTGGGCTGTTTGCAAGTGGCTAAAAGGGATCATCCCTGAGAATAGCCATGCGGCGAGGGGAGGGGTGAAGGGATCATCCCAAATAGCCATGCAGAGTGGTGGGGGGAGGTGTGTGCTGCACATCCACCCAAAAACCACAGCCCCTCCTTTTAAACGGCAAACCCAACCAGCATTGTTTGCTATGGGAAAGGAGGGCGCTGCAGTTTGAAAACATTCCCACATGTTATCAAGGTATTAGATGCCAAACCCACGTACCCTTTGGATTACCATGGCTGCCTGGAAACCGAATTCAGCGCCTGCCGGTATGGTGACACATCACACATGGACTCAGGCTTCAGTCCCCACTCCTGGGGTCATGTAGTAATTTTTGTTGTCAGAAGGAGGTTGGGGTGCAATGAAGTTTCAGAATCCCTGCAGGGCCTAAGCCCCCGAACAACCCACAGACCTGGGAAGGCAGGTGCTGCTTTGCTGAAGTCATGTGCAGGGCCTGATCTAGTAGGTGTGCTCAGAGGCCACACAAAACTGGCGGGGGGGGAGGGCAAGACCTCTGCCTTTAGCCCAGTGGTTAGTGTACTCACCCAGGGTGTAGACAGACCCTAGTTCATATTCTCCCCCTGCATGAGGGAGGCAAAAGGATTTAAACAGGGATCTGCTACCTGTCAGCTGAGTGCCCTAGCCAATGTGCTACAGAGTGATTCTCACTGTTAGTCTGTCCCCACATCACAATATCCCACAGTCCAATGTTATTCAATGCCTCTACCAAGCTCTGCAAGAAAATATAAAATCTGGCCTTAACATGAATATAAGAATCTATAAAACAAAAAGAACTCTGGGGCTGGGGAAGCCTCTCCCCATGGGCTTGGGATACTGGAAACTCAGACTGGATAAAATACTGGAGAAGAGAGTGCTGGGACACTCTGAAACCCACTGTGATTCCAGAGACTTCATTCAATAGAAGGGAAGTGGCTGCCTACCTGGGAAGTATTTATTGCCCTAGAAGATGAGACGACGGGCACCATAGGATCAGAGTTTCCTTTTATCAGAAAAAAACAGGATTATAAATATATTAGAACAAAAGAGTCATTGGTACAACTGCAGAAATGTCTGGGAACGTCCATTTAAGGGAGTCAAAGATCAGGGGGTAGCCGTGTTAGTCTGTATCCACAAAAACAACAAGGAGTCCGGTGGCACCTTAAAGACTAACAAATTTATTTGGACATGAGCTTTCGTGGGTAAAAAACCTCACTTCTCACATGCATCTGAAGAAGTGAGGTTTTTTACCCACGAAAGCTTATGCCCAAATAAATCTGTTAGTCTTTAAGGTGCCACCGGACTCCTTGTTGCATTTAAAGGAGGTGTCTTTAACAGACCTGAACTTGCATGGCACGTTAACCTATCACACTGCCAGACTCTGCAACCTCACAAGGACACTCATTGCACTGCCAAAGAAACACAATTTATGCACCAAATGCTCTAAGGCCTGAATCAGTTTTTATATTGATTCAACTTTAGAACCCAATATTGTAAATCCCTTAGTGTGGATGCCCTTATACTGGTATAAAGATGCTTATATTTTATAGCATACTTTAGTAAATATGCAAAATCTAACCAATAAATTTAAATTGGTACAAAACCTGTATATACTAGGCCCAGTTCACACATAATGCAAAACCCTGGTGTCCACCCCAGACTCTATCCCTGGAGATGTAACACACTGTTGTGGGCTGAGTTAAACCTTGCTATTTTGTGGTGGGCATAGCTGCCACCTGACACCCAGAGTAAATGTGTAGAAGTGACCTAAGCTACATCAGTAGCACCCAACCCGCAGGGACATGGAAAAACATGAGGATAAACTGAATTGTGTGGCCCAAGGGGTTTCACATGCAGGGATCAGGGTTTGGATTGGTGGAAGGGTGTGTGTGTGTGATGTTGCACCTCATAATGCTTTATAGAAATATGCTTATGAATGTAAATATGACAAAGCTGGAATATGTTTTATGCTACATATGTCATGTACCATATCTCTGCAAAGGTTATGATCTACTGAACATATTCATCCTATTTGTATGCATGTGTCATTTTTGTATTCGAAGTTATGAATATTGGCTGTGTACTTGTTTGATTTTAAATAGCCTCAGTGAAGCATTTGGTCAGCTTCTTGAGAAAAGACTATTCTCAGTAAGTGCCCAATCAAGAAACACTTAATCTGACAATAGACTTTGATAGACACCAATCCACATCTGAGCTTTCCTGGGAACATTCCTATAGAGAGCTAAGTCATGCATGGACATGTGACTTGCCCAGGTGACTCCAAAACTCCATCTTGTAGAAGGGATTCTACACAGGGGGAGGGAGGGGTTTCAACCCACAAGAGAGAAACTACATGAAGTCCTGGGAGACCCCTCCATTTTGTCTTCAGCTGGCTCAAGAGGTAGCCTCTCTGCCCCCAAAGGATACCTGAAAGAAACTGGAACAAAGGACAGTAACCACAGGGGTGTGAGTGGTTGCTGGACCCACATTAGAAGGAGGCTAGTCTGTAAAAGAAGCTTATTGAAACATCTCTGAGGGTGAGGTTTTATCTGTATTCACCAAAAGAACAGGAGTACTTGTGGCACCTTAGAGACTAACAAATTTATTAGAGCATAAGCTTTCGTGGGCTACAACCCACTTCTTCGGATGCATATTGAGTGAAACATATATTGAGGAGATATATATATACACACATACAGAGAGCATGAACAGGTGGGAGTTGTCTTACCAACTCCTGTTCTTTTGGCGGATACAGACTAACACGGCTGCTACTCTGATATCTGTATTCAGTTTTCTTACTGTATTAGCCTTAGACTTGCATGTTTTATTTTATTTTGCTTGGTAATTCACTTCGTTCTGTCTGTTATTACTTGGAACCACTTAAATCCTACTTTTTGTATTTAATAAAATCACTTTTTACTTATTGATTAACCCGGAGTATGTATTAATACCTGGGGGGAGGGAGGGGCAAACAGCTGTGCATATCTCTCTATCAGTGTTATCGAGGGCAAACAATTTATGAGTTTATCCTGTATAAGCTTTATACAGGGTAAAACAGATTTACTTGGGGTTTGGACCCCATTGGGAGTTGGGTACCTGAGTGTTGGAGACAGGAACACTTCTTAAGGTGCTTTCAGTTAAGCCTGGCGCTTTTGGGGGACGTGGTTCAGACCTGGGTCTGTGTTTGTAGCAGGCAAGCATGTCTGGCACAACCAGGCAGGGTACTGAAGTCCCAAGCTGCCAGGGAAAACGGGCTTAGAGGTAGTCTCAGCACATCAGGTGACAGTCCCAAAGGGGTTTCTGTCATCCAACCCATCACAGTGTGTTTGAGAGAGAAAGAAAGCCAAGCAGACACACCTAGAAGCACAGTGTGTCGTGATGGGAGGAGCCTAAAGGTTTTGTGCTGAGGTGCTGACTGACAGAGGCTTGGAGCTGTGAGAAAAGACACTGCCCATGTTGTTTGGTTCCTTTGTGTTCAGGGAAGCAGGACTTTAACAAGGAATGTACAATAAATAAAATTGCATCAAAGAAATACCTGACAATCACCCAGTTGCTCCTCCTAATTGGAACAACCTTCAAAGCTCCCTCCCTCTCCCCCCCCCCCACCACCAATTTTTGGCTAGCTGCTTTTGTCAACAGGGGTAACAATATACTTCCCACCGCTCACAAGGTTCTGCATTAGATACCTGGGGATATTGCTCAGGTCAGAATTACAGTTTTCGCTCAGAATGCAAGTGAGGGGGATTTGGCATGTGCACTGCAAACACAGGTACATTGGGAGGCAAAGGGAGCTCCATACAATGGCGCAGAGTCTGTCAAGGAGCTAGGTTAACATGATGTGTGGGCGTTTTGTCATGCTGAAAACCCCTCCCTTAACTAGACATTCCCCTGCTTTTCAGAGGTTGGACTGGAAGGTTTTACACGTGAGCAGCTTGAGCTATAACCAGCAGAGTTTTTGTTCATGCTAATATAGTGGCATACAGGGGGGTGCAGTATTAGTGTCTGTGTAGTTAATCCACCCCAGGGGGCAGGGCAGGTGAGCAGAGATGGAAGAAGGGGTAGAGGGATAAAGACAGCTGTGGGGAGCTAAAGGAGATTACAGGAATAGGATGGTAAGAGCCTTCCCTCCATGTGCCCCTTAATGCCCAACCCCAGTAATAGCCACTGGGCCCACCAAAAATGTGCTCCAGTTACCCACCTGCAGTCCAGTTCTGTTGGAGCAGACGAGCTGTCTCAGCAGCGCCCCATGACAAAGAGGAGCTTCATTATTAATTATTAGTGTTATTACTGTAGCACCTAGGAGCCCCAGTCATGGACCAGACCCCCGCTGTGCTAGGCACTGTACACAGACAGAATAAAAGATGACCCCTGCCCCAAGGAACTTACAATCTAAGTATAAGACAAGAGATGGATACACACAGGCAGGGGAGCAGAAGGAACCCATGTGACAATACTGGTCAGCAAGACAGGCCATGGTCTCAGCACACCAGCAGCATCATAGTCAAGGAGTTTTTTTGTAACCATCTTGGCAAAAAAGAGTTTTAAGGTGGGATTTGGAGGCACATAATGAGGTAGCTGTTCAGGTGCCAAGTGGGAGGGGTAGCCTAGGGGAAAGCAAAAAGTTGTTTATTTGAAAATGTAGTGAGTGATGGCAGCACGGGTGGATCGGAGAGAAGCACCCACAGCTTGATAGTGAATGAGAGGGGATGGGTAGGGCGGGGATAGGTGATGAAGGGCCTTGAAAGTGAAGATGAGCACATAGGTGCTAGAACTATAGGTGTGGGGGGTGCTTCTGAACCCCCTGGTATGAAGTGGTTTCCATCATACACAGGGTTTCCAGTTTGGTTCAATGGCTTTCAGCAGCCCCACTATACAAATAGTTACAGCACCCCTGGATGAGCAGTTTATGTTTGATGTGATAGAGGAGGGGGAGCCAGAGGAGGGATTCAAAGAATGGGTGACATAGTCAAAACAACAGCCTAGGAGAATGAACTCTGCAACGGCATTCTGAATGGACCCAAGCAGGGAAAAACTGCATTGGGCAAGGCCCGAGAGAAGGATGTTGCTGTGACTGAGATACGAGATGATGAGACATGAGAGCCTGGATGAGAGTTGTAGCTGTGTGGATGGATAGCGAAGGCCAGACCTTAGAGATGTGAAGCAGAATTGGCAAGACACAGACAGAGCCTGAATGTGAGGACCTGTCCTAGACAGAGATCTTAATTGAAGTTGATGCCCAGTTTATAGGCCTGTGTGACAGGCAATTTAAAAAGCCATTCATTCTGGAACAACAGTGCCCACAAAGGGAGTTACATCAGCATAAGTGAAAAATGTTCAGTACAGATAAACCCTTAGTCTGCTGAGGAACTCTGGGATGGCTGCAAATATTTCCTTATTACACACAAATTGACAGTGCAGTGCAGTCAGAAAAAACACAGCTGACGAGACTGTGCTGTGAAATGGTAACACCCTGGCAAACTGTCCAATATCTCCCTCTAGTGGATAACAACCAACTCCTCCTGACAGCTAGTGGAGTTAATCCTTGAGTTTGCAGAATCTGTACAGAGAATATGAAGCTCCAAGGTTGAAACAGTGCTGAGTCGTTACAAAAAACAGCCACTGCATGAACACAGCTAAACCCGGTGTTGTACCCAGGTCACATGAGAGTCCTGGGAACTAGCTACAATATTGTGTGGTTGCAGTGTGAACAATCCAGGATTGCATTGAATCATGAGACAGAGACAGACAAATCTCCATGGGGCATCTTTACTTTAAATAAAATATGCAGCACAGCCGCTCACTCATACGGATCCACTGGGCTGCCTCAAACTGGCAGTTATCATCACAGCCACAGCAGAGTGAAACCACACCAGGGCACAGCAGCAGCAACAGCCCCCCACCAAGAGGAGCATCCATCACAGAGAGGATGCAGCCCCGGCTCCCAGGAGACCACAGGGGGTACAGATAAGCCCAGAGTGGTCTCCGGGGCAGAGGATATGCACAAGGAGCTCCCCCTCCCAACTGACACCAAACCCCCCCATCCCCACACCAACTAGTGCAAATTACTTTCCACGCAGCTTTGACACTTATTTGTCTCAATATAAAGGAAGATTTGAGGGGGATTTGACCTAGGAAATCTGGAGGAACAGGGTTAGGTAAGAGTACAAGGAGCTGCCTAGAGTGAACCATCTGGTGCCACCTGCTGGAGGGGGAAGGAATCAGCTCCTTGCCACGTTTTGGGTGAAGGTGCTCTGCTCAAAGGGCAGACTCCAGGCATCTTTGAGCCCAGCCGCCTGTGAGCAGTGGGGAAGGCTATACAGTTTGCACAGGCTGCTCCTGTAATCTCTGCCACTAGGAGATGAACCTCAGGCACCAAGCACCCACATTTTCAGAGAAGCATCCCTATTACATTGCAGGAGGTGAGCAAGCGACCCACCCAGTGAGCACTGCAGGCTCCACGTGATAGGCATAGGGAACTGGCCCAGTCTGTGTATGCACTAGGAGAAGGCATTAGCTCCAGGCCATCTCTATGTCTCAGCAGCAACCTTCACCAGCCTGTGGTTATGGACAAGAACTAGGCTGTAGCTATCAGAGCTGACACCAGAGGGCCCTCATTCCATAGCTCCCGCCCTGTCCCCTGGGATGTACACATGCAGTAGCCCCAGGCCAGGGCCTGCCAAACCCCCTCCCCCCAGGAATGTAGTGTCAGACAGCAGCTAGTTTTGCTTCTCCCTCCCCCGGCCCAGGACATGTAGCAGTGCTGGAAACCAGGTCAGCGAAGGCAGCAGACCAAATAGTGGGCATAAAACCAGAGGTGCTGGTGTCTCTGCTCTGGGGAGACCCCGGCTGTCAGCACATAAGGGAACTGGGTGCTCTGCTCAGTGCATGCTGGGAGCGGGGTCTGCAGGTAACACTGCTCCAGCAAAGGGCAGTGTCTGCTCCTGGCTCCAGCATGGAGCCCTACCGCAGGGGACCCAGAAAGCCCTGCTGGCTGGAATCAGCAGCCTCCATGCTACTTGTGTCAGTACAGCAATACCCCCTGCGAAGTGTAGTGTCAGAGGTCACCCAGTGCAGTGTCAGGGGTCACTCACCTGGGGGGGGAGGGGATGGGCAATGCCCTCTGGGAGGTGTAGTGGCAGAGGGCACACATGGGGCAGGGGGAGGAAAGGATGAGCAATGCCCTCTGGGAGGTGTAGTGTCTTTGGGCCCCCCCTTAGGAAGCAGGGGTCCTTCACAGAAGGCTGTCCGCCCCACCCCCCAGTGCCGCAGTGTCCAGCCACAGCATTCCCTCCTCGCCCGGCTGGCACAGCCCCTTCCGGCTGGGCTCGCCGAGGGGAAGGGCCAGGGAGGTGGGTTAGAGGCTGACGCTGCGGTGGTGCTTGAACTGGCTCTGCCCACCCCGGCGCTGCTCCTGCTCCTCCAGCTCATCGCTGTTGAGACTGGTGGCGTCCGACAGCCCCAGCAGATGCTCCACCGAGTCAAACTTCTGCAGGTCGGAGGCAATGGTCTGCAAGCTGAGCATGGAGAGTGTGTCCGTGGGGGGGCACTCGGCGCCCAGCCCGGCCCCCGCCTCTGCCCCTACTGGAGAGGCCCGGCGTTGGATGAGGCGCTGCAGCCGCCGGGCATGGATCTGCTCACTGATCTGCTCCAGGTTACGGAGCGCCACCGAGTAGCGCATTTTGGCTTGGGAGACCCGCTGCTCCAGTCCTGTCACCTTGGCCTTGTGCTCCTGGGGGTTGGAGAACATCAGCAGTTACACAGATCCCTCTGCCGCCACATAGCACCCCCAAACCCTCCCTGCCCATCCCACCTCTTCACTCCAGCCCCCTTGGCCCTGTGCTCCTGGGGATGTGTGTGTGTGTGGGGGGGGGGGAGGAGGGCAGGCAAAACCAGGATAGAAAGACACCCCCTATCTCCATCCTATAAATTCAGTCCACCCCTTGCATGCTAAGCCCCGCCCCCACTCTTCCTCGCAGTTATCCCGCACATGCACAGGCACAAACACACACACGCACCCCATCCCTCTCCAAACCCAATCACAGCCTCACATCTCTCCCTGCTCCCCTGCCCCGGGCCCCACAGCCAGGGGAGGGCAGCAGCCATGAGAAACCCCATCCCTTCCTGGGTAGGGAGCAGCAACACGTGCCACCCAGGGCATTGTGAGATCTCAGGGGGTGGGTACATCTCACCCAAGCTGCACACACATGGCCCCCAAAGCACTGACACCGGGATCTTAGTGGGGGCAGGCGTGCACATGTCCCGGCCCCCCTTGGGGATGCCAGGATATCAGCAGGGGTGTGGGTGTGTGCACCCCAGGATCTCAGTGGGGCTGTAACGCCTCACCTCGAGGATCTGGTTGAACTGGGCCTTGAGCTCGAAGTAGGGCTTGCTCTTTACGATGACACGCTTGAGGGATTTCTGCAGGCTCTGCACCTTGGCTTCAGCCTGCTGGCAAAGCCGGGTGACGCGCTGGTGCTCCCGCTCGCTGTGCAGCCGCTCCTCCTCTGCCTCATTCACCTACAGCCGGAGCAGGACGACACGCAGCTCAGAGCGGGCCCCCATTCCCACCCAGCCTGCGCCCCCACATACACTCAGAGCCTTGCAGATCTCAGTCACCTCCATCCACTCCCCACCCTCCCACCGCATCCAGTTCCATCACCCCTCCCCGTCCGTCCCTGCCCAACACGGACTCAGGCTGTCACCTCCCCCGGGGGGTACAGCCTACCACCCCCCATTCTCTGTGCAGTTGGTATGGTCCTTGTGGCACCTGCACCCCCACCCCTCCTCTGGCAGATGGCGTCATCATTTGGTTATCGCCTCCACCATGTCCCTGAGCTCCATGCTCCCAGCTCTCACCATGCAGATGGCAAAGTCCTCCTCCCCCTGTGCCCAGCCAGTGTGGTCCCCCAGCTCTCCCCTAGCAGGTCACATCATCAGCACCTCCATGTGGTTGGTATAATTCCCCTGGCCCTTGTGATTGGTATGGCTCCCTGGCCAGTCCCCATGTCTGACTTTCCCAATGGCATGGTTCTCCCCCATCCCCATGCTTGGTACAGCCCACTCCCTCCCTCCCATGTCTCACCTTGCAGGTGGTGTGGTTCCCCCCCTACGTGGGTAGTACAACGTCCAGCCCCACCCTGACATCTCACCTTGCAGGTGGCATGGTTGAGCATCTCCTGCCAGGTGGGGTCAAGCCGGTTCTTGTCGGCCATGACGCCCTGTTCCGCCACGAAGACCATCTCACGGGCGGCATTGTGCATGCTGACCGCCCGTTCGTACCGCAGCGCTGCCTTCTGCGTCTCCTGCTGGGCCTGCGTGAAGGGGAGAGGAAAGTCACAGAGAGAGAGAGAGAGCGCGCGCGCGAGCGCAGGGCAAGGGACTCCTACCCCCTCTCCTCTCCCAGAGCAGGGATAGAACCCAGGTGTCCCGACTCCCAGCCCCCATGCTCTAACCACTAGACCCCACTCCCCCCTCAGAGTTGGGGATAAAACCCAGGAGTCCTGGCTCCCAGTCCCCCCGCTCTAACCACTAGACCCCACCTCCCTTCCAGAGCAGGAACAGAACCCAGGTGTCCTGACTCCCAGCCCCTGCTCTAACCCACTAGACACCACTCGCTCCCCAGGGCCAGGACAGAACCCAGGAGTTTGATTTTGGCATATCACGGGGCGGGGACTACACCAGGCAGGGGGCAGGGAAAAGGGGAGCATTCACACCTCCTTGGCCAGGCGACGGGCCTCATAGTATGGACGTGCTTTCTCGATGCAGTTCCCCAGCTGGGAGCCCTGGGTGTTGAGCTTCCTGGCGGATTCAGAGAGGATCCTGCGGTATGTGGTCCTGGCTTCCTGCAGCGGGGAGGAGAGCAGCAGCATTGGGGCCAGCATTGACGGCCAGGGGAGAGCGCCCACTGCTGAGCCCCCACCCCATTCCTTGCAGCACAGCACCCCCTAATGCTGATCTGGGGCCAGTACTGACCACCACGGGAGAGCACCCCCTGCTGAGCTCCCCGCCCCGCAACCTGTAGCACAACACCCTCTAGCGTCAAACTGGGGAACTGGGGCCAGCAGTGATTGCCAAGGGAGAGCACCCCCAACTGAGCCCCACTCCGCTCCCTGCAGCACAGGCCCCACACTGGGACAGACTGCCAGAGAGCACCCCGGCCCCCTTAGCTTTGCAGGGCAGGGGCTACGGAAGCAGCTCCAAGGGTCAATGAATGCCCAGTAAGGGCTGTGACCACCCTAAAGGAACAGCCAGGCTCACTGGCCCAGCACGGAAACAATCGGTGAGAGCTGCAGGGTGTCTCCGGGGCCTGGACAGGGCTGTAACGCGAGGCTGGTCGTGGCAGGGTCATGCTCAGTCGAAGGCACGGCGGTCAACCCTGCAGGGAGCCCAGTGCTCACTCACGTCCAGCTGCAGTTCCACCCGGTTGATCTCCTCGTTGGCCTGGTTGAGATGCTCCAGCTCTTCCTGCAGGGGGGAGGCAGAGCATGAGGCTCAGGGACCTGCCCCAACGCCACACCCTGCTCAGCGGGACAGTGCCACCCTGACGGGTCTCCCCTCCCAGCCTGCGAGAACCCCTCCATGCAACCCTTCCTCTCCCAGCACAGCTGTGAGGGATGGCACCATGAACAACACAGCGCGGCCTAGTGCACAGAGCATATTCCAGGCTGTGCCACTGGCCTGCTAGGTGACCTTGGGTAAGTCGCCTCGCTCCTCTGTGCCTCATTTCCCCATCTGTGAAATGCTGATACATTTGTAATCCACTTGGATCTGCTGGTGAAAAGTGCTAGATCAGCGGTGGGGACCATTGTGTGTACCTGTTCTGAGGAGACAGGACAGGGCTTTGTGCCAGGGACTCATGCTCTCGGATGGTAACGTGTCTCTGACACACAACATGCATTATAGTCATGGTTCAGGGCCGCATCGTGCCAGGCACCATGTACAACACCTGCAGAAATGTAGATGTGCCCCCAATTAGACAAGAGACAACGGGCTGAGAGAGACGGATGGGGAGCACAAAGGAACCATGAGTCACTTTCGATCAGCGCGATAGCAGCCGCAGCTCCTAGCCAGTGTTGAGCGTCATGTAGGCATCGTGGCAAAGGAGGCACTTGAAGGAGGGCAGTGAGGTAGCTTTGTGGGTGTTTATGGGAGCTGCTGCTCCCCCTCCTCCAGACAGGGGTGGCATGGCAGGAAGCAGGGAGGTGCTGCTGGGAAAAATCTACCAAATGGGTGATGAAGGCTGATGTCACTGGCAGAGCGGAGGCTGGGCTCCACATCTCGATAGCGCGGGGGGGGGGGGGGGGGAATGATAGACAGGGCCATGAAAAGCCTTAAGACAAGCGGTTTGTGTGTGATGCGAAGGGGAGCCAATGGGGAGCTCGCAGAGAGGGGTGGAGGGGTCACAGGAAAATGATCTTTGCAGCAGCATTCTGAACAAACGTAAGCTGGGTAAAAAGATGGGACTGGTCCCAGCCAGGGAGGAGGATGATGCAACAATTGAGATGTGAGACAACGAGGGCCTGGCCGAGAGACCTAATGCACTCAGAGATCTATTGACGATCAGAGCTGGGTAACAGCACCCGAGCTCTGCTGTTCCCTGAGGCGGCAGGATGGGCCCCTGCACCAAGGATCCTGTATCTCTGATCGCGACCTGAGTCACATACATTATGGTAGCCCCTAGGGGCTGCACTGTACACTCACATAAAGAAAGACAGTCCCTACTCTAAGGCGGACACAGACTACAAGGGCTGGACTATAGGATCTCCAGAGGTCCCTTCCAGCCCTACAACCAGGATCCTAGGAAGGCTTTTAACTCCACCAGTTTAGCACGGGCTACAGTTACAGCTGCTTTGTCTTGGAGTCCCAGGAGGTGTTAATTAGATCAAGTGAGATAACAGGATCAAAGGACACCTTTAAATCCTGATCTAGACAAAGCCTTAATCCGATTCAAAGATGTTTTATAAATCAGTTCAATTTAATTCAGGGCTTGTCTATTATCCTGGTACAGCTAGGCCAGTGTACCCCACATGAGGGCATGCTAGTCCAGAAATAAAAGTGACTGTTTCCTGATATTTACTTGCAGGTAATTATTCTGGGATGAGTGTTGTTGTAGAGCGATAAGGGGGGGTGAGGTAATATCTTTTATTGGACAACTTCTGTTATTCTGTGTTAACAGGCCACTTCACCTTGAATGGCCCCTTAGAATATGTGCTAACTATTTACACTAAACTATCCCTTCAACCTTGTTAGCTGTTACACTAGGAGTACCTTTCCCAGACCCGAAGAGCTGCATGTAACTTGAAAGCTCAGTCAGCCCAATAAAAGATATTACCTCACCACCTTGTCTCTCAAACTTCTGGAAGAAAGTCATTTTTATTCCAGAATAGCATGTCCACACAGGGAGTGATATCAACATAGCTACAGCATGATAATTATTTCACTATAGCTCTGCTGGTCAACCTCTCCATGTAGACAAGCCCTCAGTGAAAAAATCAGATTAAGGTAAATTGTTATGAACTGGATTACAAGTGTCCACACAGGAACTTGCACCAGTTTACCACCCAACTAATCCCCCAAGGACAGGTTACTGCCTTCTGTAATGGGAACTACTCACACCCACACCAGTGACCAATGGCATTAGAGGAAGCCAGGTCCAGCCAGCCCTCACCTGTATCCTGGGGTCCAACTCTTCCTCCACATCATCTTGGTCCATCGAAGGCATTTTGGTTTCGTCACCACTGCAGACATCCTCGGGAATAGGAGCCCTGAGCTCCTCACCCTCCTGCGTGGGTGTCCGCAGCTCCCCAGGAGGCGTCTGGCGCCCGTCCCCCACGTTCATGCCCAGAACCAGCCGCTGGTCTGAGTCCCCCATGGTGGGGCCCCCACAACACTCTTCCCCTTGGCAATATCAGGTCTCCTTCAGCAGGCAGGCCGCAGGCAGAGCCTTCACAGGGACGCAGGCATCCTAGTGGTGGGCCCATTCACTGGGTCACACTGACACCCGAGCCATGAGCAGGCAGGGAATTGGGAATGGTCGCGGCAGCTCTGGGTTACAGCAGGAGCTTGGAGAATGGCTGGGGCATTGAGCGACAAGGCACGAGAGGATATTCAGGGATCCACTGCAGCAGCGCTGGAGGAGATATTAGAGATGGACGTCCCTTCCCGTACCAGCGTCTGAACCACGTCTTGCTGCCCAGTCAAAGGATGGGGCAAGGTGCTAGCTCGGTCCCCCGAAGAGAGAATCAGGACCACGGGGATTCAGCAATCTGAGACAGAGACCAAAGGCCAGGAAGGGGGCTCGGCGAGGGGGTGGAGAAGAATCTCCGGTGGCAGAGAGCCAGAAGCGCCTCCACCCCCCACTGCCAGCCCCAGCGAAACCCTGATGAGAGCCGGTCCTCGAGGGGCTCAGAGTGTGAAACCTGGAGAACTGGGTTCCAGCTGGATCTGCAGAGATAGGAGAGGGGGCTGGAAAATAAGCAGCAGACAGTGAATCAGGCACCGCTCTCTGTACCAGACACCAACAGAGTAAGGGGGACCCTCGTCAGTACCAACATTCCCCACCCCACCAGAGACACATACACACCCCAGACAGAAGGGGACCCTGTCACCTTCAAATGACACAGAAGAGTCACCAGGTTCCCACTTCATCCTTGCCCCATCTATTGCTACTTCCCATAAAGCACTTTGCATCCACCCCACAAATCCATCCTGCACCCATCCAACCGCCCTCCCCCTGCCCCAATGCACCCAGCAACCATCCCACTGCCCCTTCCCCAATGCAAACTGCACCCACCCCAATGTCCCCTATGCCCACACCACCTCCTCCCCAATGCACCTTGCACTCACTCCAATGTGCCCAGCAGTCATCCCACTGCCCCTTCCCCAGTGTAGCCTGCACTCACCCCAATGCAGCCAGCACCCACCCCCACCTTCACCCCAATGCACCCAGCACCCATCCAATGGCCCTCTCTCCCTGCCCCA
>NW_020664543.1:28410901-28472253 GCF_002925995.2 Terrapene triunguis
ACCCCGCTAGCTACGCTACTGGCTAGTCTACACTAGAAAATTAGATTGACCAAGCCTCAGGGGTGTGAAAAATCCACACCCCTGAGCAACATAGGGCATGTCTACATTACACCCATAAGTCAACCTATGTTAGGTTGATTTACAGCCACCACAGTAATTACTGTGTTTTTTCATGTCCACACTGCCCTCCTTCTGTCAGTGCATGTCCTCACCAGGAACACTTCCATCGACCAAAGAGGGGCAGCGTGGGGGGCTGAGAACCAAGATTCTCAGCTCCGTGCAGCTCCCCATCACGAGTCCAGCTTCCCCCTGGGCTCTTGGCTCCCCATTCCTGGCCGTCAACATGTGAGATCAGAGCCAGGTGAGCTCAAAGGGGGGAATCCAATCTCACTTCCCCACTGTGTGCTGAGAAGGGAATCAGGACAGCAGTGCAGGGAGCTGGTGTTTACACAAAGCCACAGGAGCAGCTAAGGGCCAGGGGAGGTTGGTCCCTGGCACTGAGGGACGATTTGAGGCCCAAGAGGAAGGAGTGGGGACCAGTGTGCGGTTTTGCTAGTTTCTGTTCCCAGTCTTTTTGACATGAATTGTGAACTGAATAGAAATGGGACTGAAATGCAACCTCTACAAAATGTACCTAGGAAACAACATAGAGGATCAGAGCAGTGGCCCATCTAGCCTGGTATCTGCCCCTACACACACACCCATCCCCCTCCTCATTGCCCCAGATCAGACCCATGGGCCCATCCTGCCCGGTGTCCTGTCTCTGAGAGTGGGCAGTACAGAGCATTTCAGAGGAAGGAGCAAGAAACGCCACACTGATTTATCCGTCTTTCATACTTGCCCTCTGCCTGTCTCTCCAATCTCCACACATCTCCCCATAGCCCTCTAGCTCTCCGATCTCCATCCAGCTCTATCTAGCTAACCAAGCTGCACACACAGCCCTCTGCCCGCCTGCCTGATCTCCGCACAACCCGCTTTGTCTGTGTGGTCACTCACCTCCCTGCCTGTGGTCTTGGACTGCTCCCTTCCCCCTGCTAATACAAGTTCAGTGCTAACCAGCTGTGAAACTCTGCACAGCCTCTCTTTTCCCAGCCCCAGCTTGGAAGTGGCTGCAGTTATGGGAAACTCCCTGAGTCTTGGGCTGATTTCACAACATGGAATGCACCAGGTAGCAACCCCATCCCAGCTGCTCGGCTGGGTGGGGAGTGCCCCATGGCTGCCCCATTCCAAGTGTGGGTTGGGGTCACGGCGTGGGGCTGCAGGGGACCTGATGTCAGGGTATGCCTCAGGCACCAGAATTGCCTTAATCCATGCCCTCTAAGCTCGGGTGAGACCCCTCCCAATTTCCACTGGGTCCCCCTCCAGCCACCAGCCTTCCCCTGGTGATCTCAGGGCACAGAATTGCACCACCCAGCCATGGAGGCGCTCACTCCCTCCGGCTGCACTGAGTTCTCACTGTTTTACCTGCTGCCCCTGGGGGTCCTTCCCCATGGTGGAGTTGTATGTGGAGCGCACATCCTGGGCCTCATCCCGGGAGGGGAACCGCTGCACAATCTCCACCACGTTGGCCAGCGACTTGTTCTGGCGGAAGCTGCGCTGTCGGAAGGACCGGCGGCATAGGGGGCACTGTCTCGGCTCCTCGTCCTCCTCCACCCTGTCCCAGTGCTGAATGATGCAGTCCTCACAGTAGTTGTGCCCGCAGTCCAGCATCACAGGCACCTCCATGTACTTGGTACAGATGGAGCAGGTAACCTCCAACTGCAGCTCCTGCACCAGGTCGGACCCAGCCATGGTGGGAGGTGTACTAGGGGCGAGTGCACTTCTGGGATCCCTGTAGAGCTCCGGTCAGCTCCCTGGCACGGCACTCAGCACCCTGCCCCGCTGGGACCCCTGCAATGTAGCTTCCTGACACCCAGCACCCTGTGCCTCTGATCCCTGCAGCCCAGCACCCCGGCACCCAGCAATGTGCCCTGCTGGAATCCCTGCACCTCAGCTCCCTGGCATCCAGCTCCCTGCCCCGCTGGGATCCCTGCAGCCCAGTTCCCTGGCACCCAGCACCCTGCCGGGTCCTGTAGCCCAGCCCCCTCCCCACTGAGATCCCTGCAGCCCAGTTCCCTGGTACCCAGCACCCGGGCCCACTGAGATCCCTGCAGCCCAGCTGCTGAACAGCCACATACATGCCTTGCTGCTGAGTCTGTGTTGACAGGAAGCGGGAGGTCACTGAACTACGCTAGTGAACTGAGGGGTGGGGCGTGTGCATAGTGGTTTGGCAGCCATGGAAGAGCCAATCCCAAACCCCAAGGGCAGGTAGGCAGAGGCAGATTAAGATTGACTGGGGCCCTGGGCACAAAAAATATTTGGAGCCTCGCACCACGGGGCCCCATCCTCCACTCCTCACCTTCCCCCCCATGGCCCCGCCTCCTGGCCTGGCTGGAAGCCAGGCTGAGGTAAGAGCTGCCTAGGGAGCCCGCGACACTGTTGGGAGCCCTGGCTAGGGTTACCATACGTCCGGATTTCCCCAGACATGTCCGGCTTTTTGGTGCTCAAATCCCCATCCGGGGGGAATTTCCAAAGAGCCAGACATGTCCGGGGAAATAGGGAGGCGTAAGCCAGGGTCCACCCAGCACGATCCGCGGGGTCTGCAGCGCAGCCCAGCTGCCCCAGCTACAATGCTCAGGCGGGGAACGGGGGGGGCTCGGGCTTCCCTCGCGGGCGGGGGCCCCCCGGCCACTGGGGGACCCTTCCTGTGGCCCCGTTGCCCCGCGCAGCTTGGAACCCGGCGCTGCGGGAGCTGTTTCCGGCGGGGACAGACAGGCCGGGGAAAGTGCTCGGCGGCAGGAAGGAAGCTGCGGCCGGGGCTGCAGGGACCCGCGCTGCCGAGCGTCTGAAGCCCTCAGCAGGCAGAGGCTGCCGGGGGAGCAGGGGCAGGGCAGGCGGGGGCATAGAGGCTGCAGGGCGAGTCGGGAGCAGGGGTCACAGAGGCTGCAGGGGCGCAGGGGCAGGGCAGGCGGGGGGCGCAGAGGCTGTAGGGCGAGTGGGGAGCAGGGGTCACAGAGGCTGCAGGGGCAGGCGGTGCAGGGGCTGCAGGGCGAGTGAGGAGCAGGGGTCACAGAGGCTGCAGGGGGGCACAGGGGCAGGGTAGGCGGGGGGTGCAGAGGCTGTAGGGCGAGTGGGGAGCAGGGCTCACAGAGGCTGCAGGGACGGGGGGTGCAGGGGCGGGGCAGGCGGGGGGTGCAGAGGCTGCAGGGGCAGAGGGTGCAGGGCGAGTGGGGAGCAGGGAAGCACTTAGCAACCCCCAACCAAGATCAGAGCGGGAGGGAGGAGGGGGAATGCAGGGTGCTCAGAGGAGGGGGCAGAGTTGGGGAAGGGGCGGGGTTGGGGTGGGGCTGGGGCGGAGTTGGGGCGGGGCCGGGGGTGGGGAAGGGATGGAGTTGGGGCAGGGCCAGGCCCCCGTGGAGTGTCCTCTTTTTTCAGTGTTGAAATATGGTAACCCTACCCTGGACCCTCCACCTGCTCTAGGTGGCATGCCCTGGGGGGCAGGGACATGGGCTGGGGGCTGCTCTTGGGCACCTCAGCACCCAGCCCAAGGCAGGTGGAGTGTCTGGGACTCCCTACAGCCACCTGGGACTCCATGGGTGGCTCTTACTACAGCCTAGGGTGACCATAAGTCCTGTTTTGGCCAGGACAGTCCCATGGACAGCGAGTATCATAGGCCAGGGGCGGCTGAGCTTCCCCACACAGTCAGGTTTGGCCCCGCAGATGCTCTGCCCTGAGGCCCCAGTCCCGTGTCCTGTTCTTCCCCCGTGGCTCTGCCCATGCTGCTCCTCTTCCTGCCCTCACTCAGCCTCTCCCCTGAAGCTGGCAGGGGCTGGGGTGGGCGGGCTGATGGCCAGGGACTTGGGGCAGTTGGGCCAGTGTTTAGGCCAGCCGGCAGGCCGGGATGTGCCAGCCGGGGCAGCTGGGACGGACCTGCCGGTAGCCCAGGAATCAGGCCAGCCAGCAGCCTGGGGCAGCTGGGGAGGGTTGGCCAATGGCCTGGGCCAGCTTGCGGGCCGGGACTGGGGGTGGCTGGGGTAGGGCTTCTCTGGCCACTTAGGGTTAGGGGTCTTGGGGCTCCAGTGGGGAAGGGGGGGGGGGTAGGGGTGGGGTCCTGGGGCGGAGGGGGGGGGGCCAGGGGCTAGTCTCCCCAAACGGGGGTTCACAGGCTGCCCATGGACAATCCCTTTTTTTAAGCCCTGCCCCAGATATCCTGACTATTTTGGCAAAACTGGATCAAAAGCTGATCATCAGTTGGCAAGAGGAAATGGGACAAATGCCCAGTTTTGCCAAAAAAGGGTGTGGCAGTAAATGGGGGGGCATGGGAGGGGTGAGCAGTGGAGCAAGTGTGGGGCAAGAGGGGCTTGAGCCAGCTCCGCACAGGGAGGGGGGCCTCAGGCCAGTTCCATGCAGGGTGAGGAAGGAGGCTCAGGCGGGGGGGGGGGGGGGGGGGGGGGGGGGGCGGGGCCCCCCCCCACCCAGGGGGACTACAGATGGGTTTCTGGCTTGCAGCCTGGCCAGGTGGCAGGGCCTCAGGGGGAAGAGGAGGAGCAGAGGCAGGGCCAGAGTTCCAGTGCTCCTGTGGGGGCCCCCAAATTGGTCAGGGCCTCTGTACATGGGCCCCATGGGCCTATGCTGTAATCCACCACTGCAATCCTTTGCCCCACTCCCCCAACCCTCCTTGAGTAGCCCATGAGAGGGGAGCTCAGTCTTGGGGGTACATTCCCCCCTCTACTGATGGACCCTGTTGGTGCCTCTCACTGTGCTGGCTTCTGGGGACACAAGTGCCTGTTCTGCAGGGTTCAGAGTGGTAGCCGTGTTAGTCTGTATCAGCAAAAACAACAAGGAGTCCTTGTGGCACCTTAGAGACTAACTAATTTATTTGGGCATAAGCTTTCGTGGGCTAGAACCCACTTCATCAGATACATGGAGTGGAAAATACAGGAACAGGTATAAATACATGAAAAGATGGGAGTTGCCTTACCAAGTGTGAGGTCAATCTAACGAGGTAATTCAATTAACAGCAGGATACCAGGTGAGGAAAAATAACTTTTGCAGTGGTAATGAGAATGGCCCATTTCAAACAGTTGATAAGAAGGTGTGAGTAAGAGTAGGGGGAAATTAGGTTTAGGTTTTGTAATGACCCAACCACTCCCAGTCTTTATTCAGGCCTAATTTGATGGAGGGCTCATCCCACCCAACAGCTGATTTCACACAGAGCCCCTGACACCCCACATAGCAAGCAGCCATTCAGAGCTCCCCCTCTCCACTCCTCGTCCAAACCCTGCCAGGCTGAACCAGCAGAGCAGTTACCTCCAGGGGCAGCTCTCACCCCCATCCCCAGAGTGAAGTGCCTTGGGGTGGCCCATAGGGGGCACTGAACCATCCCCCACCCCAGTAAGGCAGGACCCATAGCACATTTCAACCCTTTCAGCTCCTCTGGAAATTATACTTAGCTGCCTCTTTTGAGGCATGGTTTGACCGTTGAGGCCATTGGGCCTGGTGGTGGGGAACAGGATCCTGGGGCCTAATACTGACATTTTAAGCATTCACTTCCTCATCCCCTACAGGATCTGGCCTAGCCCCACCATGCCTCAGTTTCCCCTACTCTGTTAAATGAGCACAGAGCAGGCAGAGGCCCACCTCTCTAGTCGATCAGAGAGCCAGCTGCTCTGCACAGGCCCTGGCACCAGTCACTGGTCTCTGCTCCCCCTACAGCACAAGCCTGGGGGAGGCACCCAAAGCCCTATAGGGGGCCCCACAAAATCACCTCCTTCCCCCAAAATCCTCTTGGCAGAGCAGGCAGTGGGTCTGTTGCATTTGGGGCAGTGGAGCCCCAGGCTCTGTGCCTGCTCCAGGCCTCTCTGCTCAGAGGGGAAGGAGAAGAGCATGACAGGGACCAGCAGGAAGTGCAGCAAGGAGCCCGTTTACTGAAGTAACTGTGGTGCCCTGTGATGCCCCCTTGGGGCCAGCATCCCAGACCAGTGGAGTCCAGGACACAGCTGGCCCACTCTGCAGGGGAAGAATAGATGACCTCCTGAGATCTCTTCCAACCCTAATCTTCTATGATTCTATAATAGGCTGGGTGCAGCTGACCCCAAGCCCTGCTGGCTGGCTCCTGGTCCCAGGCAGACTCAGAATCATAGAATCATAGAATATCAGGGTTGGAAGGGACCTCAAGAGGTCGTCTAGTCCAACCCCCTGCTCAAAGCAGGACCAATTCCCAACTAAATCATCCCAGCCAGGGCTTTGTCAAGCCGGGCCTTAAAAACCTCCAAGGAAGGAGACTCCACCACCACCCTAGGTAACGCATTCCAGTGCTTCACCACCCTCCTAGTGAAATAGGGTTTCCTAATATCCAACCTGGACCTCCCCCACTGCAACTTGAGACCATTGCTCCTTGTTCTGTCATCTGCCACCACTGAGAACAGCCGAGCTCCATCCTCTTTGGAACCTCCCTTCAGGTAGTTGAAGGCTGCTATCAAATCCCCCCTCATTCTTCTCTTCTGGAGACTAAACAATCCCAGTTCCCTCAGCCTCTCCTCATAAGTCATGTGCTCCAGACCCCTAATCATTTTTGTTGCCCTCCGCTGGACTCTTTCCAATTTTTCCACATCCTTCTTGTAGTGTGGGGCCCAAAACTGGACACAGTATTCCAGATGAGGCCTCACTAATGTCGAATAAAGGGGAACGATCACGTTCCTCGATCTGCTGGCAATGTCCCTACTTATACAGCCCAAAATGCCGTTAGCCTTCTTGGCAACAAGAGCACACTGTTGACTCATATCCAGCTTCTCGTCCACTGTGACCCCTAGGTCCTTTTCTGCAGAACTGTTACCTAGCCATTCGGTCCCTAGTCTGTAGCAGTGCATGGGATTCTTCCGTCCTAAGTGCAGGACTCTGCACTTATCCTTGTTGAACCTCATCAGGTTTTTTTTGGCCCAATCCTCTAATTTGTCTAGGTCCCTCTGTATCCGATCCCTACTCTCTAGTGTATCTACCACGCCTCCTAGTTTAGTGTCATCTGCAAACTTGCTGAGAGTGCAGTCCACACCATCCTCCAGATCATTAATAAAGATATTAAACAAAGCCGTCACTGGAGTTCACAGAGCTTGGGCATCTCTCAAGACCAGGGCCACAAATGGGGGATGAACTTCAGTGTTGATAATGCAAAGTAATGCACATTGGAAAACATAATCCCAATTATACATATAAAATGATGGGCCTAATTAGCTGTTACCTCTCAAAGAGATCTTGGAATCATTGTGGATAGTTCTCTGAAAACATCCACTCCATGTGCAGCGGCAGTCAAAAAAGTGAACAGAATGTTGGGAATCACTAAAATAGATAATAAGACAGTAAATATCATATTGCCTCTATATAAATCCATAGTATATAAATCTGGAAAATTCCATGCAGATGGGGTCACCCCATCTCAAAAAAGACAGTAGTTGAAGCTCTCCTTGGTGCTGTTGAGATGGCCGGTGTACGGCTTCATGAGCCAGGGGAGCAAGGGATAGGCTGGGACCCCAGGATCACTACTGGCATTTCAACACTACCAGTGATAACCTGCCAGTTGGTAAAGAAAGTCCCTGCTTGCCATAGGAGCCAACTCCATGGGTGCTCCATCTGGAGCACCCATAGAAAAAAAATTGTGGGTGCTCAGCACCCACTGGGATAATCAGCTGTGGCAGCTGCAAATCAGCTCTTGCACATGTGGGGGCTCCCCATTAACCTTTGACGGGCGGCTGGATTAGCTGTAACATGCTGAAAACAAAAATAGGTGGTGGGGGGGGTGTGAAGGGAAAGGAAATTTTAAAAAAAGATAAAAATCCCCCTTTTTTCTTTTGCTGCTCTGAAAGGGCCACAATCCTGCAATGATTCATTTGTCTTAACTTTGATTTCACTGTAGTAAAGAAAAGCATGCAAGTGGTTGTGGGATCAGAGCTGAAGGGCTTGTTTACACTACAGACACTTCAGTGGCACAGCTACAGTGTTGAAATTGTGCTACTGTAACACCATGCTGCAGCAACAGAAGGGTTTTTCTGTCACTGTAGTTAATCCACCCCCTTGAGTGACTGTAGCTAGGTCGATGGATGAAATCTTCCATCAGACAAACTGCCTCTACAGTTGGGGGTAGGTCATCCTAACTACATCACACAGGGTGTGACATTTTTCAGGAGTCTGAGCGATGTAGCTAGGTTGACCTAAGTTTTAGGTATAGGCCTAAGTGTGTTTGTATAGTCCAGGGGTCGGCAACCTGCAGCACACGTGCCAAAGGCGGCACACGAGCTGATTTTTAGTGGCACTCTGCTGTCAGCCAGGGTCCCGGCCGCCGGCCTGCTCAGCCTGCTGTCTGCCTGGATGAACGGAACCCCAGGCCGGCAGCGGGCTGAGCGGGGCCGGCGGCCAGGACCCCAGCTGGCAGGAGCCAGTGGACGGAACCCCAGACCGGCAAGGGGCTGAGCGGCTTAGCCCACTGCCGGTCTGGGGTTCCGTCTGCCACCCACGCTGCCAGTCTGGGGTTCCGTCCGCCGGCCCCTGTAAATGTAAAATGTATTACTGGCACGTAAAACCTTAAATTAATGAAGACTTGGCACACCACTTCTCAAAGGTTGCCGACCCTGGTATAGTCCATGGCACCATGAGGCCCTGGCTTCCAGGTACTGCAGCAATTAGGGCTGTCAAACGCTTAAAGAATTGCATTTAATTGTGAGATTAAAAAAATAATCATGATTAATCAGTTTTAATTGCACTGTTAAACAATAGAATACCATTTATTTAAATATTTTGGGATGTTTTCTACATTTTCAAATACTGATTTCAGTTACAACACAATACGAAGTGTACAGTGCTCCTTTTATATTATTTATTACAAATATTTGCACTGTAAAAAGATAAAGAAATAGTATTTCATGCTTCAACCACCGTTCCAGAGAACATGTTTCCATGTTGATGATGGGTTCTGCTCTATAACTATCCAAAGCAGAGCAGACTGACGCATGTTCATTTTCATCATCTGAGTCAGATGCCACCAGCAGACAGTTGATTTTCTTTTTTGGTGGTTTGGGTTCTGTAGTTGCTGCTCAGAGTGTTGCTCTTAGACTTCTGAAAGCATGCTCCACACCTCATCCCACTCAGATTTTGGAAGGCACTTCAGATTCTTAAACCTTGGGTCGAGTGCCGTAGCTATCGTTGAAATCTCACATTGGTACCTTCTTTGCGTTTTGTCAAATCTGCTGTGGAGGTGTTCTGAAAATGAACAACATGTGCTGGGTCATCATCCGAGACTGCCATAACACTTTCTATATGGCAGAACACAGGTAAAACCACAGAGCAGGAGATGTACAATTCTCCCCCAAGGAGTTCAGTCACAAATTTAATTAATGCATTATTTTTTAAACAAGTATCAGCATGGAAGCATCTCCTCTGATATGATGGCCGAAGAATGAAGGGGCATACGAATGTTTTAGCATATCTGGCATGTTCTATTATTGTTTAATGGTGCAATTAAAACTGACTAATCAGGATTCATTTTTTTAATCGAGTTAATTTGTTTTGAGTTAATCACTTGAGTTAACTGCAATTAATCGACAGCCCTACCAGCAATATAAATATATCATAGTCATTATTATATAAGGCTCTGGTCCAGCAAACACATCAGCATGTGCTGCACATGACTCCAGGAGCTGGGGCTGCAAGATAAACTCTACATATTGTGAGACACAATAAAAGCACAACAGTTGATAACATGATGCAGAAGGATCAATCCCAGCTATCAGCTAGGGAAAGCTTCTGTTTTTTAACATGTAATCCAAGGTAAATTGGTTTGATGTAATTACAGTGGTTATCATAGTGTAACCCTTCTGCCCATCTAAGTTGGCAGCAACAAGGGCCGGGTTCTGTATCTAGGGGTTCCGTTTCAATAACACAATGCAAAACTGGCTTGAGCCCCCACCCAGTGACCTGGGACAATTACATACCACCCCCTGGGCGCCTCTAAGAGGCAATACTTCCCCTCTCGCAAGCACGGAGTCTGAGTGTAGCAGAAAATGTTTAATAACATGAGGTAAACAACATCAGCATTAAATTGGAAAAACACCACAAACAGGATTCATAACACAAACCATGAGCAAAAGACCCACCCCAGCAAATTGGGCTGTGTCCTTTCCCTTTGGTTCTTGAATCCAGCAACCCAAAAATCACCCAGAGTCCCCAAAGTCCAACACCCCCAAAGTCTCTTGGGTCCAGCAAACACCCAAAGTCCCAAAAGTCCAACAACCCCCAAAGTCTCTGTCCCTGGTCAGTGCAGCCCCAGAGTAAAAGGGGGGGCACACAGGGTGTTAAGGGGCACCTTACGTGATCTGAGGCCGGCCGGCCGTCTCTCCGTGGGGTTCCGCCGCAGTCTTCACCACGAGCCAGTCCACTTCCTGCCATCCCACGAACTGCTCTGCTCTACAAGCTGCTCCGCTCCGCTCACCAACCTGTAAACCGCTCCAGCCGTCTCCACAAATGGCTCCGCTCACCGACCTGTGAGCTGCTCTAGCCATCTCCGCAAACTGCTCTGCCAGCCGCTTAGCAATATAGCTTCAGGCTCCCCCACTATTTAATGCTGCACTCAGTGATCTCAGCTCTTAATAACTTTAGCTCTTTTGTGATTTCAGCTCATACTAGGGGAGCCCCAGTGCTGGTGTACCATTGGCCCAAAGTGAACTCAGCTCAGCAGCCTGTAACTAGACTCCTAATAGAATCAAAGTTAGCTCTGACATTCAACAGTGGAGATGGTGCAATTGGTGTTTCACACCCTCAAAGGAAGGAAGTCCATCCATCTCAATTCACTAGGTTGTGGAATCCATGTCCCTTGTCTAGCGAGTGCTACTTAGGTGATGGTGAGACACTCTGTCATAAAACAGTTTCATTGTCCTTGATTCACATAATCAGGGTAACAAAACTTTATTCCTCCTGCCCCAATAACAGAGAAATTGGAGATCCCACCCCATCCAAAGTAACCACTATCAGTTGCTGTTGTCTCATGCCAGGCGGGTGGGTGTGCCTATGCAAACAAGATCAGCCCCTGGAGTTCTTTTCCACACTCGCCATAATTCACCACCAGATGTCAGGGTAGAGCTCATCCTGACTCTGCTTACAATAGATTCCAAGGCCAGAAGGGACCACTGATCATCCAGGCTGACCTCGTGTGTAACACAGGCCAGATCCCCACCCAGGGATTCCTACATGCATGGTGAGCAGTCATGGTGCTTTCCATAGGCCACACACAAGACATAAAAGCAAAGACTTAAGAAAATAAGAATGCCCATACTAGTGTGGTGGTGCATGAACACCCCATCCCTCTTTGGTGTGGATCGTGGGTGTGATGGCACCATGGTTACAGTCTACCAGAATGTCCTGGGACTCAAGCTAGTGCTGCTTAGTGGCCAGAGTCAATATAGCAGCCCTCAAGTGCAAGGTGGCGTGGGCTAGCAGCCAGAGTATATATAGCGGCCCTTGAGTGCAGGGCAGCATGGCCTAGTGGCCAGAGTCAATATAGTGGTCCTGGAGTGCAGGGCTGTGTGGTCTAGTGGCCAGGGACCACAACCCAGGGGCGGTTACAGTCAGGGAGGGGGCGGACCTGAGCCCTCCCTGCTCCACCAGCTAGTAGCAAATGTGTCTGCCACCCAGTCAGGGGGGATCATACAGCAACAGGCAGACTCTGCTTTGCAGGAGGTTACAACTCTCTCCCCCTCCCTGGACCTACCCTGCTTCCTGAAGTCATGGTCCATATGACATTGGGGTCTCCAGGCCCTCAGCAAAGGTAACTCCCTGGGACTTTGATTCCAGATGGTCAGCCGTAGACAACGGGACGCTGGTCTAGTTCTTGGGCTCTCCAGCTCCCACAGGCAATGGCTGTATCGGCTTCTGGGCTGGAGCCTCCACCAAGTATCCTTCCTCCTCAGCATTCAGCCTGCTCCCTTTTATACTGAAACAGCAGTTGGAACGTGCCCACCACAGTCTGAGGGGTGGAACTTCCTCCACCCACAGTGTGGGATTAACCCTTTCTCACCTGGTGCGGGGTATGCACACTCCATCACACTGGGCAGACGAATGGTCCATCCTGCTCGGTATCCTGTCTTCCGACAGTGGCCAATGCCAGGTGCTTCAGAGGAAATGAACAGAACGGGTAATCATCAAGTGGTCCCTGTCGCCCATTCCCAGCTTCTGGCAAACAGAGGCTAGGGACACCATCCCTGCCCATTCTAGCTACCAGCTATTGATGGACCTATCCTCCATGAATTTATCTAGTTCTTTTTTTAACCCTGTTAGTGTCTTGGCCTTCACAACATCCTCTGGCAAGGAGTTCCACAGGTTGACTCTGCGTTGTGTGAAGAAATACTTCCTTTTGTTTTTTAAACCTACTGCCTATAATTTCATTGGGTGACCCCTAGTTCTTGTGTTATGAGAAGGAGTAAATAACACTTCCTTATTTACTTTCTTCACATCAGTCATGATTTTATAGACCTCTATCATATCCCCCGTAGTCATCTTTTTTCCAAGCCGAAAAGTCCCAGTCGTATTAATCTCTCCCTAATCACTTTTGTTGCCCTTTTCTGAACCTTTTCCAATTCCTATATATATATATATAAGATGGGGTGACCACATCTGCACGCACTATTCAAGATGTGGGTGTACCATGATTTATATAGAGGCAATGTGATATTTTCTGCCTTATTATCTATCCCTTTCTTAATGATTCTCAACATTGTGTTTGCTTTTTTGACTGCCACTGCACATTGAGTGTATGTTTTCTGAGAACTAAGACTAAGCTTGATAAGTTTATGGAGGGATGGTATGATGGGATAGCCTAATTTTGGCAATTAATTGATCTTTGATTATTAGCAGGTAAATATGCCCAATGGTCTGTGATGGGATGTTAGATGGGGTGGGATCTGAGTTACTACAGAGAATTCTTTCCTGGGTGCTGGCTGGTGAGTCTTGCCCACATGCTCAGGGTCATATTTGATCGCCATATTTGGGGTCGGGAAGGAATTTTCCTCCAGGGCAGATTGGCAGAGACCCTGGAGGTTTTTCGCCTTCCTCTGCAGCGTGGGGCACAGGTCACTTGCTGGAGGATTCTCTGCACCTTGAGGTCTTTAAACCACGATTTGAGGACTTCAATAACTCAGACATAGGTTAGGGGTTTGTTACAGGAGTGGGTGGGTGAGATTCTGTGGCCTGCGTTGTGCAGGAGGTCAGACTAGATGATCATAATGGTCCCTTCTGACCTTAAAGTCTATGAGTCTATGAGTCTAACTATCCACAATGACTCCAAGATCTCTTTCTTGAGTGGTAACAGCTAATTTAGACCCCATCATTTTATATGTATAATTGGGATTATGTTTTCCAATGTGCAATACTTTGCATTTATCAACATTGAATTTCATCTGCCATCTGCCCAGTCAACCAGGTTTGTGAGATCCATTTGCAGTCTGACTGGGATTTAACTATCTTGAGTAGTTTTGTATCTGTACTGAGCATGCTCACTCAAACTGAGCATGCCCAGTAACCTTCCTTGTAGCCACTGCCCTCTCTCTGCCCTTACTTCTACTTACGATTTGCTGCCTCCTCTTTGGGGGGGTTTAAAAGGATTAAGGGGGCAAATCGCAGCGGGGGGCTGTCAGGGTCTGAGCAGGGGGCAGAATTTTACTGGCCTGGGGGGTTCAAGCTACTGTAGCTAGCGGCAGAAGAGGGGCTGAAGGGGAAAAATCGGTGGTGGGGGGTGAGAGCCGGGGTTGAGCTGGGGGGGGGGGGGAGACACTGCCAGACCCCGTGCGGGTACAAAACCCCCGTTTAGAGAGGGGGAGAGGGGGGGGACAGTGACCCCGTGGGATGAGCCACCCACTGTGCTCGCTAATCTAGGGGTGTGGGGGGGGCAGAGGCTGTTTTTGTTCTTCTCACAGGACGCTGCATGTCAGCCTCGGAGCAGGAGGCGGGTTCCTGAGACTAGGGTCTTAAAGGCACAGGCCTCCAATTCCTAGCCTGTCAAAGCTTAATCACCGCAGCTCCTCTCTATCCTATACAAGTGTTGCAGGGCCAGGGCCGCCCAGAGGGGGGGGCCAAGTGGGGCAATTTTCCGCAGGGGCCCCCACGAATATGTCGGAGGCTGCCCCCACCTCCGTCTTCCCCCGGTGTCTCAGCGTGCTGCGTCCGGGAGCGGCCCTGGCGCACTGCAGCGCGGTGGCTCCAACGCTGTCCGGGGCCGCTCCTGGTCGCAGCACGCTGAGGCTCCAGGAGAGGGGGTAAGCGCCATGGTAAGGGGCGGGGCACCCCCCCGACCCCATCCTCACCATCACCCAGCAACAGCCCATTATGTAATTGCAAATGTATACATACCATTAAAGCATTTAATGTTTTTAAATAATGTATTTAGTGTATTTTCAAATTATTACAAATTAATTTTTGAATGTAGTTCACTGGTTATTTTTTACATTTCCAAATACATGTTACTATAGTATTTCAACTTTTTTTTATGGAAGGGGCCCCAAAAATTGCTTTGCTTTGTAATAATTTGAAAATACACTAAATACATTATTTAAAAACATTAAATGCTTTAATGGTATGTATACCAGCTGCTTAGCTGCAGCGCACCAGGGCCGCTCCCGGACACGGCGCACTGAGACGCCGGGGGATGGGGGAAGACGGATGCAGGGGGAGCCTCCGACATATTCATGGCGGCCCCTGCGGGGCCCCCGGGGTCTGGGGCAAATTGCACCACTTGCCCCCCCCCCCGGGCAGCCCTGAGACATTCTCTCGCCTAGACCTAGACCAGTTTCAACAGATTTAAAATTTTTATTAAGATGTTAAAAAAAAAAAAGGGAACAGAGTTTGAGCATAGAAGTTTCTGGTTATCAGGGAATACTGTACAGATTATCGATGGTGCAAAGTTTGGTTTAAAATCAGGTGGCCTAAGGAATACATAATCTGCAATATCCCCGATTGGAGGTAAAAGGGTGATGGGTCAAAGTACAGGCGTGGCAGAAACCGCACCCAGTAGCAAAACGGGAGGGTTGTGTTTCGTGTCGTTACACTTGTACTATGGATGGAAAATTTCACAACCCAAAAAGAAAATTAAAAAATCCTTTTTTTTGTTTCCCTCCCAATTTCCAAATTGGTTTGTAATTGCTAAGGCACAAGCAGGTCTCTGGCCGGATTCCTGCCATGCAGCCCGTCTGTGCCCAGGGCTCCTGAGCTGTGGCCACCAGAGGGCTCTGGCTATTGCAAGGAAGGGAAGATGCTGGTTACTGCAATCTCTATGCTGAGCAGATCCGGGGTTGAGCTTCCTGGGTCACAGCTGCTGCTTCATCTGTAGTGTCCAAAAGCCAGACTGAGCTGCTGCTCCCCAGCAGGGTGTGTGCGGGGAGAGCCCTTCCCTAGCGCCCCTCTATGCCCAGCCGGGGGGACTTTCTCCGGGGGCTGGAACAAGCCCCGGGCTCTGCCGACACCAGCTCCTGAGCCGCAGACTCCAGGTGAGGGGAGAGACCCGGGGGAAAGGGCTGGAGGTGGGCATAGGGTGACAAAACGTCCTAATATTATCTGGTCTGTCCTAAGATATTAGGGGTTTTGTCTTATATGGGCAGCTATACCCACTGTCGTCCCCCCCCCCCCAAAAAAAGTCTCAATTTTTCACACTTGCTATCTAGTCACCCTAGATAGGCGGCCCCTCCTGTCTGCGAGTCCCACTCTCCCTGACCCGCCCCCCAGGCTCTGCTCCCCTGAGCGCCTGCAGGAGCTGTCCCAGCCCGAGGGCAGGGGAGAGTAGGCAGGAGGGAGAGACTGGCAGGGGCAGCAGGAGCAATCAGTAGGGAGGGAGGTTCCCGGCTCCCAACCCTGGCCAGCCCCATTCCCTGCAGCACCCCGGGGCAGATTGACTTTCCTGGGACAAGATGAGGAGCAGGGAGAGGAAAAGCCAGTTCCTGCCTCTGCCTGGTCCCCGCGCTGCTGGGTGGATGCGCTGCCCTGGGGACAGTGTCAGGGGGATCCCCCAAAGCAGCTCCTTGGATTCTGCTCTTTTCTAGCTCTTGGTTCAGAGACTCTGTTACTGCGGAGGGGGGTTAAAATGTCGGTGGGTGGGAGGGGCTGGGTCGGTGCAGAACAAAGTGACCGCTCTGCAGTGAGCTCTGTGGGGTATTGCACTTGGATCTCTGTGCACTGTGCCTGCACTGGGGATGAGAGCCTTTGTCTGCGAGGTGTTCTTTGTTGTTGGGCTTCAGTGAAAGAGGCCCTGAGAGAAGCAGATTGCAGATGGAGCAAGGTTTGACTTAGCCCCAGGGAGTAACATCATGGCGTGGCATGACTGTTTGTTTGAAATGGTTGTATTAGTCAGGAATGGCAAAGCTCCGAGCAATCAACTTTGCCAGCTCAGCCTCTAGAAATATATTGGCAGGATGACTGGTTTTTGTACATACTCCATACCTAGAATGTTAATGCTACAAAATATCATAAGGAATTGCTGACCCCAAATGCTAAAAAGTCATGCGCCAGAGTCCAAAAAGATAGGTGTTTTTTTTTAAACATGATTTTAAAATCTAACACGCATTGGATTCTTTTTATTTATCTTTTGCTTTTCAAGCCTGTAAAGGGTCGTGTTTTCTTTCCAACCACAAGGGCTGGAAACTAGCAAGAAAGCAAGCTAGCTAGCTGAGATTCACACATGAGCACAAGACTCCAGGAACTGGGGCTGTATGATGAACTCTAAATATTGTGTCAAGTATCAGAGGGGTAGCCGTGTTAGTCTGGATCTGTAAAAAGCGACAAAGAGTCCTATGGCACCTTATAGACTAACAGACATATTGGAGCATAAGCTTTCGTGGGTGAATACCCACTTCGTCAGATTCACCCACGAAAGCTTATGCTCCAATAAGTTTGTTAGTCTATAAGGTGCCACAGGACTCTTTGTCGCTTTCTAAATATTGTGAGACTCACAGTAATAAGTATCACCAGAGTTGAAAACATGATGCAGAAGGATCGATCCCAGCTCTCACCTGGAAGAACTTGTGTTTTCTAACCTGTGATCCAGTTTGTAGTGGTTAGATGTAGTTACCGTAAATATTTATTATCACCGATTTTAAGGCCAGAAGGGACCATTGTGATAATCTGTCCTGTCCTCCTGCATCACACGGATCAGAGCTCCTCACCCAGTGATCCCTATATCCAGCCCAGCCAGCTGGTATTCTGTTCCGATGCCTCACTGTGATCACACTCGTCTCATTTCCTGTTTGAACTTACTGACTCCCAACTCCAGCCACTGGATCTTGTTTTGTCTTTGTCTGCTCGACTGCAGAGCCTTGTAGTCTCAGAAAGCTTCTCCTGCATAGATACTGTCTTCGATCCCCCTGTTTTAAGGAGCAGAGTTTTTAACTGTCCGTGTAATTATCTGTGGAAACCAATTACCTAGGGAACAGATTCTCCGTTGCTTGGAGTCTCCAAGGGCTAAAGCCACAAAGGGACTAGACTCCACATTGGAAACAGTGCTTAAAGTGTGTGTGCGTGCGGGGGGAGTGAAGCATCTCAAGGGGTTGCAGACTTGGCAAAAGATTTTTTTTTTCTTACATTTTCAGGTCAGAAGGGACCATTGTGATAACCTAGTCTGACCTCCTGCACAGCACAGGCTAGAGAACTGCCCCCAACTAATTCCTAGAGCAGATATTTTAGAAAAATACCCAGTCTTGATTTAAAAATGGTCAGGGATGGAGAATCCACCACAATTCTTATAAGTTGTTCCAGTGGTTAATTACACACACTGTTAGAAATTTACACCTCATTTCCAGTCTGTGGGTCTCTAGCTTCAACTTCCAGCCATTGGTTCATGTTAGACTTTTCTCTGCTAGATTGAAGAGCCCATTATTAAATATTTGTGATATACCTTGACTTTAGCAAAGCTTTTGATACGGTCTCTCACAGTATTCTTGCCAGCAAGTTAAAGAAGTATGAATTGGATGAATGGACTATAAGGTGGATAGAAAGCTGGCTAGAGCATCGGGCTCAACGGGTAATGATCAATGGCTCGGTGTCTAGTTGGTAGCCAGTATCAAGCAGAGTGCCCCAGGGGTCGGTCCTGGCACCAGTTTTGTTCAACATCTCCATTAATGATCTGGATGATGGGATGGATTGCACCCTCAGCAAGTTCGTGGATGACACTAAGCTGGGGGGAGAGGTAGATATATTGGAGGGTGACCTAGACAAATTGGAGGATTGGGCCAAAAGAAATCTGACGAGGTTCAACAAGGACAAGTGCAGAGTCCTGCACTTAGGACGGAAGAATCAGTTGCACGGCTACAGGCTGGGGACTGTCTGGCTAAGTGGCAGTTCTTCAGAAAAAGACCTGGAGATTACAGTGGAGAAGAAGCTGGATATTAGTCAGCAGTGTGCCCTTGTTGCCAAGAAGGCTAACAGCATATTGGGCTGCATTAGTAAGAGCATTGCCAGCAGATCGAGGGAAGTGATTATTCCCTTCTATGGCACTGGTGAGGCCACATCTGAAGTATTGTGTACAGTTTTGTATCCCCCACTACAGAAAGGATGTGGACAAATTGGAGAGAGTCCAACAGAGGGCATGATTAGGAGGCTGGGGCACTTGACTCATGAGGAGAGGCTGAGGAAGCTGGGCTTATTTAGTCTGCAGAATGGAAGAGTGAGTGGGGATTTGATAGCAGCCTTCAACTACCTGAAGGGGGTTTTCAAAGAGGGTGGAGCTTGGCTGTTCTCAGTGCTGGCAGATGACCGAACAAGGAGCAATGGTCTCAAGTTGCAGTTGGGGAGGTCTAGGTTGGATATTAGGAAACACTATTTCACTAGGAGGGTGGTGAAGCACTGGACTGGGTTACCTAGGGAATCTCCATCCTTAGAGGTTTTTAAGGCCTGGCTTGACAAAGCCCTGGCTGGGATGATTTAGCTGGGGTTGGTCCTGCTTTGAGCAGGGGGTTTCACTAGATGACCTTCTGAGGTCTCTCCCAACTCTAATCTTCTATGATTCTAAATCAAGATGCAGCTCCAATGCCTGTGATAATTACAGAGAAGTTGGGACCAGGAAATTGCCAGGTGGTAGTTTGCCAGAACTGTAAGGCAGGTTTTCTAATCCTTTAATCGTTGTCATGGCTCTGCTCTGAACCTTCTCTAATTTATCAACATCCTTATTGAATTGTGGACCCCCAAACTGGACACAGGATTCCAGCAGCTTAATGAAGCCGGGTCTCCGAGGGACACACTTTGAGTGCTGTCTTACCAAAGCTGCCGTTCCCAGGTTACAACAGGCCTCCCACTTTTCTTAGACCACTTTCCACCTGGGTTGCAATGCCTGATGTACAGGTGCCCTGCTGCCTAGTGGAAGGCACAGGCCTGAGTTAGGCACCTGTATAATGAATGGAGAGAGTAAGGCAACTAGGAACATGCTCCGCTAGCAGGGAAACCAGCCTGAGCTATCCAATAGGAAATGCTGAGAAGAGGGGTAAGTCCTTAGCCCTGTCCCTCTAGGGGACACCTAGGTCCCTAAGTCCGCCCCCTCCCTCTGCCTCTTCTTACCCTCTAGCCAAGGGGTTGGAGCACTCAGCCAAGCTGAGAGAAATGAGCCTGGGTCACCTGTCTCAGCCTGATGGGGAAGTGTAGACTTTAATTAGGGTTTCCTGCCTCTCAGGGGAGTGCCCTGGCCATGGGGCATTCTGGCAGCTGCTCCGCCATGCATTACTATTTAAATTTTCATTGGGCCAGTGAGAGGGTAAAACAGTCTCTGCTGCCCAGTGCTTAGTGTGCTCATGGGGGAAACCCAGCTTCCAGTCCCCCTGCTCCGGGTGCAAAGGATGCTGCAGTAATGGAGAGCCTGGTGGGGTGTTTGAGCTGTGTGTGGGACAGGCAAGGTCGTGTCTTACAGCTGCTATGCAGAAAGAAGCGTCAAGAATTAGATAGAACCTGGGTGCAAGAACCTAGACAGACTGTTCAGCCCATGTCAGTCTCCCCCCACTCCTCCCAGCTCCTCTCCTGACCTCAGTGTTTCTCAACAGCCAGCTGGCTCCCAATCCCCCTATTTCCCTAATTGGCTCCCAGTCTCCCCCATGGCTCCCAGTCTCCTTGCCCAGCCAGTCCCTGCTTCCCTCCCTCCACATCCAGTCCCAGTCCTTGTGCCAGTCTGCTCCTTCCCCCCTCCCACCCTGACTGGTCTGCCTTTGCTCCAACTGCGTTCTAATCATACAACTTCCTCCATGGTGCTGTGTGAGTGCCTGAAGGGGGTCACTGTGAGTGTAGGGGAGACAGGCTCCCTGCTCTCGGTTCTGGTGCCCAGCTCCACCATGGTCTGGAGCAGCAGTTGCAAGGAGAGTCAGGTGGAGGGTCACAAACTGCTGCCTGTCCCAGTTTGCTTCTGGTATTAATATCTGACACAACGGGTGTATCATTCTGTGCTACCCTGTTAGAATTTTCTACCTTCATCCCCTGGGGCCAGTGGTAGCAAATTCTGGTGTATGGGGGTCTCCCTGTCTCAATTTGTTACTCCTCACCTTTCTCTGGCCCAGTGTGCTTGCAATGGCTGTTTTGGATTACATTTGCCATAACTCTGGCCCCCAGAGCTGGCCCTATGCACTGGAGTGGGTTCAATAACAGTGCTGCCATACAAAGGAGACATGAAGGGGACCGAGAGACATTGGGTTTTATTCCATAGATTTGTAGTCCAGCATGCACCCCACCTGAATTTGCTGCGTTAGGTGCAGCTGCACTGACTGGTGTAGGGGTTAACTGGAGCAGGCTGTCGGAGCTGTCACTGTGATAGGAGGAGGGGTGCATGACGTGTACCCAGAGGAATCAGTTCTGCCTCATGTCAGCGCTGAGTTCTGTAGATTGGGTTAGAGGCAGCGCAAAGGCATATACATTAGCCAATTGCGGCTGCATTTTCCCGGGCATGGCAAAAGGCACACAAGTTGCATTACAACACCCTACTCCAAAGCATGGGGGGCGCTTGAGCTTTTCAAAGAAAAGGGTGTCCAAATTTTTCAGCATGGGCAAAACCACGTATTTTTTCCTAGCCTCAGTCTCAGAAATGGCTGGACTGTTTTGGCTGAAATTTTCCCAACTATTTCATCCTGAGGCAGAGATCTGGCATTGAAAACATCAGGCCAAACAGTTTATGTTTGGCAAAGTTATAAGCCACTGAAAACAGCTTCTTAAAACAGGGTGCACTGGGCAATCTTAATAATAGGTGGTGCTGCCAGCCCAGTTTATGATAGTCTGCTGCTCCCCTGCATAGGTGTGCTCAGGTGGCTGGAGGCTGAACGCTCTGTGAACTTCATTCCTGTGTCCACAGAAAGGGGATAGGGTGAGAAATGGATGAAAGCCACTTCTGAAACCTCCCCAATCGCCCTTCTCACCCTGACAGGCTGCAGGATAACGCCCAGGTTTCACTCCAGATCAAACCGTCCTCCAGGGATTCGGGGACAGGAAATGGCTGCAGAGCAGCCGGCTCAGGTAGGGGATGGTCAGGGGCTGCTGGTGAGGAGGGGGGAACAATGAATCTGAAAGAACAGAAGGTGCTGAGAAGGAAATGAGCTGCTGAGATGTATTTAATACGGGGCACTCAGGGCGCCAGTAACTGAGCGGGTGGGACTGTGGCTCACTGAGTGGGGGATTCTTGCTGTTCCAGGAGCCAGTGACCTTCGAGGAGGTATGTGTGTATTTCAGTGAGCAGCAGTGGGCTCTGATGGACCCAGGTCAGAGAGCCCCTCTACAGGGATGTCATAAGGAAGGGTTCCTGTCCCCTCAGGTGTTAGAAGCTGTGGGGTCCCTGAAGCAGCTGGCTTGGGTTCTACTCGGGGTCCTTTTCCACTCCCTTAGGTTTCATGGGGATCAGCCCCACAGTGTGTGTGCGTGTGTTACAAAGAGTGACTGTCCCTTTCACTCCCCTTCCCCTGGGAGAGGAGATTCAAGGACACATCCATGGTTGGAGCTGGTCAAAAAATTTGCAACTGAACAGTTTTCCGTCAAAAAATGCCATTTCATCAAAATCAAAATGTCTCACCAGAACGTGTCCATTTCAATTAAATTTTCAATGAGAGAAAGTCAAGCCGTTTCATTTTGACAATGTCAGTGTCTCACTTCGACTCATCACTTATAGGCATATGTAAATTTTAATATTGTATTATATTAGAGAATATTATGTATGTGTCCTGTTCTGGTGCCCACAATTCAAGAAGGATGTTAGTAAATTGGAGAGGGTTCAGAGAAGAGCCACAAGAATGACTAAAGTATTTAAAAACCTGCCTTATTGTGATAGACTCAAGGAGCTCAGACGGAAGAGAAGGTGAAGGGGTGACTTGATCACAGTCTATAAGTACCTAGATGGGGAACAAATGTTTAATAATGAGCTCTTCATTCTAGCAGAGCAGAGTCTAACATAATCCATTGGCTGGAAGCTGAAGCTAGAGAAATTCAGACTAGATATAAGGTGTACATTTTAACAGTGAGAGTAATTAAGCATTGGAACAATTTACCAAGGTTCATGGTGCATTCTCCATCACTGAGAATTTTAAAATCAGGATTGAGTGTTTTTCTATCAGCTCTGCTCTAGGAATTATTTGGGGGCAGTTCTCTGGCCTGTGTTATACAGGAGGTCAGTCTAGATGAACACAATGGTCCCTTTTGGCTTTGGAATCTCTGAATCTGCGATAGTGACACAACACATCCGCCAGCAGACATCTGACTCTCCCAGAGCGTGTCCATGGACCTTTTCTCCCAACTTCCCAGCACAGAGATGGGGTTAAAATCACGTCTCTATAATAAATATTCTCTGGCTATGTCGCAAGCCCTGATCTTGCCTGTTCTCTTTCCCTCAAGCAGGATTTCCCACCACCAAGCCTGATGTGATCTCCTGGATGGAGCAGAGGAAAAAGCTGTGGACCCCAGATCTGCAGGAGTCTGAGGAACCGGAACTCCTAAGTGATGTCTGCACAGGTGAGGAATTGGTTACATCAGCCAGAAAACCATTGCAGCAGGAAGGATGGTTTGTGGCCAAGGAACTCTCTCCTGATTTTTCTCTCTCCAGTAGTTATTTGGGTTTCTTCCTCCCACTCTGAGGTTCCCTTTCCCCCGGCACAGGGCCTGACTCCTGTCTGCATTCTCTCTCTGTCCCAGCAGGTGATGGTACGGGGAGTGAGAGTGAGGAGGAGACCCCTCAGCAGGAAGGTCCTGAGCCAGTGGAACCACATGGCGTGGTATCGGGAAGAGCCGAAGGGGATGTTTCCCAGAGTCCTGAGCAGGGAAACCCTCGAGGGACAGGGAAGAGCAGATCATCCCACCCGGGCAGAGGTATCAATCAGCTCAAAGATGTTGGGGAGCGGCCCTACTGGTGTGAGGACTGCGGGAAAAGCTTCAGCAGCAGCTCAGCCCTCATCATCCACCGGCGGATTCACACTGGGGAGAGACCCTACAAGTGCCCCGAGTGTGGGAACAGCTTCAACCAGAACTCAGCGCTGATCGCACACCGGCGCATCCACACTGGCGAGAAGCCATATGAGTGCCCCGACTGCGGGAAGCGCTTCAGCCACGGCTCCACCCTCATCAAGCATCAACGCACCCACACGGGCGAGAAGCCCTACCGGTGCGAGGAGTGCGGGAAGTGCTTCAGCATCCGTTCGACCCACGTGCGGCACCAGAAGACCCACACGGGCGAGCGGCCCTACGTCTGCGGGGAGTGCGGCAAGAGTTTCAGCGACAGCTCCTACTTCGTGCAGCACCAGCGGGTCCACATGGGCGACATGCCCTACGCCTGCCGGGACTGCGGGAAGAACTTCATCTGGAGCTCAGCCCTGCTGCGGCACCGGCGCATCCACACCGGCGAGAAGCCCTACATCTGTGGCGACTGTGGGAAGAGCTTCAGCGAGAACTCCACCCTGCTGCGGCACCGGCGCATCCACACCGGCGAGAAGCACTACAAGTGCACCCAGTGCGGGAAGAGCTTCAATGACAGCTCCTCCCTCATGCGGCACCAGCGTGTCCACACTGGGGAGCGCCCCTACCAGTGCCCCCAGTGTAGCAAGAGTTTCGTGGACAGCTCCACCCTCATCTGCCACCAGCGCACTCACACCGGCGAGCGCCCCTACACCTGTCCTGACTGCGGCAAGAGCTTCACCGAGAGCTCCACCCTCATCACCCACCACCGCGTGCACACGGGCGAGCGACCCTACACCTGTCCCGACTGTGGCAAGAGCTTCAGCCAGAGCTCCAACCTCGTCACCCACCAGCGCATCCACACTGGCGAGCGCCCCTACGCCTGTGCCCAGTGCGGGAAGAGCTTCTACCGCAGCTCGGACCTCATCCGACACCACAGGACCCATACGGGGGAGAAGCGCTATAAGTGCCCTACTTAGATCCAGCCGAGCTGCTCTGGGTATCTGAGGGGACAAGGCTCCCTGCAAGGATAGCTGATCTTGTGGCCGCATACACAGCTGCCTGCGTGAGCACTCCGGACAGAGGGCACATGGTGGGTGAGACATCTGCTTGGGCCAGGGCTCTGTTTTCACAGCTGTATGTGTGAGCCCTTTTGGACAGAGGGCGTATGGTGCATGAGTCATCTGCCGAGACACTGTTCTCTCCCTCACCTTCTTCTGAGAGTTCGCCCTCAAGAGTTTGTGCAAGTGAATTTGCCTTTGATGCCTCCTTATTGACTTTTTTGTTGTTATTGGTAATGGAGTCAACTCAGGAATCACTTTGGTAAATATTTTTCCATCCCGGCCTTTTGCATAAGCTAGTTTTCTGAAGCAACAATCGTTCAGTAATAAGTTAGTGGGGTTTTGTTATTGTTTTTCGAAAAGTAGCAAAGAGCCCTTGTCACTGTGACCTGTGGGGAGAGAGAGACTGTGCCAAACAATGGCAGTTTTGCTGTCGATGCTGACATACTGTTTTCTGTGTGAGTCCTTGGACAAGGGACACATGAGGCCTGAACCCTTTTGATGTGTAGAATTTGAGGCCCTTTTCCTTCACATATCTCTGCATGCCAGAGGGTTTGAGCAAGGGAAGCTTTCATGATCAATAAGCTCCTGTGGGTGTTGGATTTCAGCACTAAGAAAGGGGTTCCCCTTGATCCTATCACTCCACCCCGTCCCCCAAGACAAAAACAACATACAGCCCCTGGGCCACACACCCAGCTAGCTGACACAGTCCCTGAGACACGGGAGGATAGCTCAGTGGTTTGAGCATTGGCCTGCTAAACCCAGGGTTGTGAGTTCAATCCTTGAGGGGGCCATTTAGGGAACTGGGGTAAAAATCTGTCTGGGGATTAATCCTGCTTTGAGCAGGGGGTTGGACTAGATGACCTCCTGAGGTCCCTTCCAACTCTGATATTCTATGACTTCTCAGATCCTCATGGGTGTCAGCAGCTCAGTCTGTATGGTGCCTCTGAGACCTGTGTTGGTCTGTGCTGAGCTCTCAATCATTGCTCGGACTGCGCCATCTAGGAGACGGCATTGCATTGCTCTCACGTCCGGATGGTGGGGGCTAGGCGTTCGCTGTTCTGTGCTGGAGGCTTCTCACCGCCTACAGCATCGTGCAGATATGCCCTTACAGGCTGAGCATTATTTAGCTGGGCTGGTGCATGTAACCCTTGGACTGAGGAGGAAACTTCAGCGCATAGGGCCAGATTTTTAAAGGAATTTAGGTACCTAGTGGGATTTTCAAAAGCTTCTAGGTACCCAGCACCCATTGACATCAATGAATTTCAGGTGCCTAGGCTTGCATATTCATGGCCAGCAGGGTCAAGTCAATACATACGAGTGCCTAATTCCCTTAAGCTCCTTTGGAGGCCCCAGCTATAATTCCTCTCTGAACAGAGGGCCAGCACGAAGTCTATGCACTAATCTAAGCACTGATGTCTGCAGCTGAAATCAAACGTGGGATGCTGATTCTCCAACGTCTAGCAAGGGCTGATGTCCGAGGACCTAACCCCATCTCTGTATGACTTAGAGCCACTATCTGCTGTAATGGGGATCCAGAGAGGAGACTCCAAAGTTACTTCTGATGGGGACAGAGGGGTGCGAGCTTAGAAAGGAGCAGATTTAGGAGACTTCATCCCATGAAGTTGTATGGGCCAAAGCACCCACAAGCAGGGCCAGATTTTCTGACTAGCTCAGCGCGCGGGATGGTCTATGTACAAGCTGAACACTGTTGGAGATCTGGCCGCTTGTTATGTAAGTAGCAAATGTTAGCAAAAAATAACTCCCAGGGTTATTAGGAGTTTTTTTTAAATAAAAAAGCTACCCAATAAAAAGTGTGGAAACAATGAAACACTCAGGTCACATGCATCAATGTAGGAATACACCTGCAGTTCATACATTCTGTAACAAACACCTGTGCAGGGGGTGCTGGCGGTAGGGACACTACTGGAACCCAGGATTATCAAAGGGGATCCCCAACATATAAGTGCCCTGGGGCTGATGGGAGCCTGGCCACAGGGAGGCTGCATGGAGCCTGGAATGGCAGCAGGAAGCACATTGCTCTGGGACTTTGTAATTACATTATATACATCAGTCCTGGAGCAGAGGTGGTCACAAACAGCATGCAGGCAACCCCCTTTTCCTCCCCCCCCCCGCCCACCCTCTTCAGGACTCTCAGTGCAAACTCCAGAGTCTGTTTCCCCAGGAGCAAGTCTTCCCCCAGAAGTTACTAGTTAAGAGAGATGAAGGCAGATTGCAAGCTTCCCCTAACTGCTTGCCCCTCCCTGCACAAAAGAAACCACATCACAGACTTAACAACAGAAGAACGTTTCTTCGAAGACACATGCCCCAGGCGGGCCCAGGAAAAGAACTAGTAAGCCCATGTGTAACTGGACCAGATTGACTGTTATGGGTTCAGTCATTTCTGGCCCACTCCCCTTCTAAGCAATTGAGCTGAGGGGTCACAGTCCTGGAGTCTGTAGCAAGAAGGCTGGTTGTGGCATTGGGCTGGGACCGCTCTCTCAGCCTCCCTGTATCACCTCAGGCCAGTCACCTAATCTGTATGTGCCTCAATTTCCCTGCGTGACACACAATGGTGGTAATAATCCTGCCTGCTCTGTTTAGACTGTGAGCTATCTGGGGCAGGGACCCTCTCGGGGTCTGCACATCGCGACACAATGGGGGCCGGTTCTCAACGCCTTGAGGTGCTCCCGTCGTACAATTCATAGCAACCACCCCACCCCGGGCACCCCCGTCAGGGCTGTGCACTAAGTCTCACAAAAGCTGTGTTTTCAGACCATTGATTGGCCCCTGTCCCAGGCATGAATTCCACCCTGTAACTGATTGTCAGACATCCCAGAGTTATAAACGCAAATTCCCTGGCTGTATTCAGTCAGTTCTCACGACGTTTCAACCTCCTCACCAGGCTGCCCACGCTCGGGCAGGTGCTCCTCAGTTCCTGGGGGGCTCGGCTCCCACAAAGCTGGGAAGCTCGCCACTCCCATGAAGCCAGGCCCCAGGGGATACTTACAGGTGAGTCTAGATATTATGGCCACATCAGCACTGGCCTCCCCTCTCCGTGGATCCAGCCAATGAAAATAAGGAGACACTGGGAGTCTGGGGTGTTTCTGTGGGGACACAGGAGAATCCCTCACAGCAGAAGAGTCCCAATGGTCCAGCGGGCTGCCTGTAGCCCTAGATAGCAGCAGGGCTTGGGTGTTTATTTGTTCTGCAGGATCCTCTCTGTTCAGGAACAAGACGGAATCTGGAAGATCCAGGGGGAAGCGTGGGGTGGTTGATTTGCTGTAAACTCAAGCTCCAATGGCCCATTAGTAAAGAAGCAAGAAGGGCCATGGTGTTTGGGGGAGGACTGGTTGGCACCGCTGGAGGTGGGGGAGGGTAGGTTCCCATTTGTCCCCTGTGTTATTTGTGGTCTCACTTCCTGATGTTCTGGGGCACCTGGGCGTCAGGTGAGTTTGTGTCACAGCAGCTGAAGAGTTTTGGGGACCTGTCTTCAGCCTGTGAGTGAGTTGCGGGGGGAGGTTGCAATCCCGACATTTCTGCAGGGAAGAGCTTTGTTGAGGAAAAGGGAAGGGCAATGGTAGTTAGGGAGAGATCTGCATTAATGCGCCTCCGTGCCCAGCCGGAGCGTGACTTTCTCCGGGGGCTGGAACCAGCCCCGGAGGAAGCCCCGGACTCTGCTGACACCAGCCTCTGAGCCGCAGACTCCAGGTGAGAGGAGAGACCCGGGGGAAAGGGCTGGGACCGGGCAGGAAAGTGACTCTGCACCAACGGCCCCTCTTCGCCCCAGCTCTGCTGCTGCAGAGGGCGGGGGTCTGCAAGTCCCAGAGCTGCTGCCTTCCCTGACCCACCCCCCAGGCTCTGCTCCCCTGAGCCCCTGCAGGAGCCGAGCCACCTCCAAGAGAGCGAACGCCCTGGGACCGGGCCAGGGACTGAGTCTCCCAGCCCGAGGAGAGGGGGCAGGAGGGAGATGGGAGGAGAGATTGGCAGGGGCAGCAGGAGCAATCAGTGGGAAGGGAGGTTCCCGGCTCCCAGCCCTGCCCAGCCACATTCCCTGTGCAGCACCCCAGGGCAGATTGACTTTCTTGGGACAAGGTGAGGAGCAGGAAGAGGAAAAGCCAGTTTCTGCCTCTGCCTAGTCCCCGCACTGCTGGGGGAATGTGCTGCCCTGGGGACAGTGTCGGAGGATTCCCCAAGCAGCTCCTTAAATTCTGTCCCCTGCTAAAAACATAAATCTGCTCCAGAATCTTAACTTCACTTTAAAATAAACAGTATGCCCACCAGCTCTCACGTATGCAAAGAAACCCTTGAAAATGTGAAGGGAGTGGGACTGATGCAGATTTGTCTGCCTGAGTTTGCAGCCAGCCTAAAACAATAGCACCAAGTGGTGGTAACTGTCCCCATTCATGCAATAATCCTGTCATAAACATACAGCTAAGGGTAGCATAAAATCCCTCCTTTACCTGTAAGGGGTTAAGAAGATCAAATAACCTGGTTGGCACCTGACCAAAAGGACCAATAAGGAAAGAAGATACTTTCAAATCTGGGGGTGGGGAGGTTTTGTTTGTGCTCTCTTTGTTTGTTCCCTCTCTGGACAGAGAGAGACACCAAGCAGGTAAAACATCTCCTGTAAACATACCTGAAATGATACATCTAAAATTACAGAAATTGTAAGTAAAGGCAAGGAAATGCATTAGATTATCTTTTGTTTTTGCTTGTGAATTTTCCCTATGCTAAGAGGAAATTTCATTGCTGTTTTGTAACTGGAAAGCAGAGTCAGAGGGGAATTCTCTGTGTTTTAAATCTTTTTATTTACCCTGTAAAGTTACCTTCCATCCTGATTTTGCAGGTGTGATTCTTTTACTTTTTTTTTTTAAATAAAAGTCTTCTTTTAAGAACCTGATTGATTTTCAGTGTCCTAAAACCCAGGGGTTTGGTCTGTGCTCACTTTGTAACCAATTAGTTAGTATATTATTTTCTCAAGCCTCCCAGGAAAGGGGGTGAAAGGGTTGGGGGAATATTTTGGGGAAACAGGGACTCCAAGTGGCCCTTTTTCCTGGACTTTTGTCTAAATCACTTGGTGGTGGCAGCAAGGACAAGGAAAGGATTTGTGCCTTGGGGAAGTTTTAACCTAAGCTGGTAGAAATAAGCTTAGGGGGTCTTTCATGCGGGTCCCCACATCTGTACCCCAGAGTTCAGAGTGGGGAGGGAACTCTGACAAATCCCTAAAGGCAACATTTAGATATTGCAGCAGTATTAACTGCCTGGTTTAGCTGGAACATAAATCTAATCTGCATCCCTGTTGCTGTGATGTGGGGTTGGAGTTGGAGATCTGGGATGTGGGGTAGTGTCACACCCCAATGGCCCCCTCCCTCCAGGGGTCCCTCTGGGGGAGGCAGATCAGCATTGTATGTTGATAACGCTGTTGCAAGCATCGCAGGGCATTTTGGGGGAGGGTCAAAGGTGTGAGTGTGGAATGGAAGATTCCTTTGCAGGGTACGAGAGGCCAGAGGGGGAAGAAGGAAGAAAGCAGAGAATGGGTTAACTCGACACTCCAGCTCACTCAGTCAGAAAATAAGGCACTGACTCCAGCCCAAGGCCACAGTTCACAGCCAACGCTTGGTTGCCTGCCGAGAAAGATGGGGGCCTGGAATCCACCAACCAGCCATGAGAAAGGAAGATGCAGCTAAACAGACCTGCAGAGGCAGCTCATAACAAGCGAGACAAGCAAAGGCCAGCCCCCCCCCCCCCCCCCCAAAACAACAAAAAAACCACCAAAAAAAAAAAAAAAAAAAAAAAAACCCCCCCCCCCCCCCCCAAAAAAAACAACAAAGTGTTTTGGGAAAGTTAAGGAGACGACAAAAAGCCGGTTTTAACTGGTACAAAAGCATCAGGAGCAGAGAGGCCCCTAAACAAAACACCCCCAAAGGAACCCAGGACTTAAAAACCCTCCCAAAAGCCAAAGCAAGCTGGAGATCACAGTGGACCCTGGACAACCTGGGCCCAGGACAAGAACTCCCATCCACCCCTCCCCCTCTTCTTCTTACGTTACACCCAGGCTTGGCCAGCCTCGGGTAGTGCAGGTGTGAGTATGAAAATGGGTTAGGGCTTGGGGCACTAACGCTTTCTTCCTTCCTCTGAGTAACATGGGGAACCCCCCCCCCCAGCACTCTCCCCTGTTATTTTATTATTTTATTAATAAAGCTTTAAAACTTAGACACTTGGTGTGTTTCTTCATCTCCTTCCCAAACAATCCTGTGGCCTCAGCCTGATCACCTGATGCCTCAGGCAGATTGGTAACAGAAATCTGTCACATTGGGGGGGGGTGGAGTGTAAAATAGGACAAGGAGCCAACTTGTTTCTGCCCACATTACTGGGGTAGGGAACTACATCCTCACTGCTCCCAAAGAAAGTCCTGCCCCTTCGGAGCCTGCCCACACACAGAGATGGAAACAGGAGATGCATCCACAACCTTGACTCCTTGGTCCCCAAACTGCTTCCTAACTGTCCTCTGGAGCGGGGAGACAGTTCCCTGCCACAGAGATCTTACGGCCGGGCCTCCTGACATTCATGACCAGGGCTCCTAGTTTACTGTGATAAAAAAACAAAATTCTCCAATAAAAAAACGTAAAACTCCACATTTTTCTGTGATTAAAATGAAAGGCTGAACTTTCGTTTCCCTAGCCCCAATATATATAGGTATTAGTTGAACCCAATGTTTTATTGATATACAGTGGAATCCAATTTATCCGATCTAACTGGGACCAGGGCCAGATCAGATAATCAAAAATTTGGATCATCAACAGGTGCTCAGACTGTCAGCCATAGGAGGCGGGGATGAAATATCAATTTCCCATATTCCTATGTGTGCACTGGTGGTTCGGCTAATCTGGAGAGCTGGATAATGGAGGCTCAGATAAATGGGGTTCTACTGTATACGTTTTTATTTTTTCACAAAATGTAAAAATGAAAGATTCTCTGTAAAAACGCAAATTCTGCATTTTTCTATGGCAAACGGATTCCTGGGATCCCTGTTCATGACCCACCTGGGGGTCACAACCACTTAATTGAGGAGCACATGCTTTAAAATGCAGAAATCCTCTTTTCTATCCCTGCTGATGACCCAAGAGGAAGTTTCCCTCCCCTCCAACAAACAAGAACAAACCCCCCTTAGATTATTTTGTGATGACATCTAGTCAGCCTGTCTCCTCCTGAGCTGCAGGGCCCAGCACCACGGGGCTCTGAGCCTTTGATGAGGCCTCTAGATGCAACCGCAGGATTACGATCTCGCAGTAGCAAGACCCATAGAGTTTAAGACCATAGTTATGGTTGTGTCAGAACTGGCTAGTTTACTGGGTCGGGTCAGCACCTCCACATCTCAGCTCTGTTCAGAAACCCTTTCTGGTAAACCTGCCATGTGGGGAATTCGAACCAAACATCCGCCATGGATGGATGTGCGTGTGCAGGGATCCCAGGGCTGTGTTTGGATGGGGTGGATTTTTCAGGAAATTTGGGAAAACCAGCACACTGGAAAAGCCAGCCTTTTCCCCACTCTGCACACATTCGCTGCCCCCTGCCAGAGCAGAACCACTATGACAGCAGAGACAATCAGCCACTCAGTGCTCCCCCATCCAGCCCCTTTGCTCATTTGGGGAGGGTCACTATGACCCCCGTTGTCATGGCAATGGCTGCCTTTGCTAATTTGGTTTCCCTCTGACTCCCCCTGTCATTGATACAGTGAAAGCAGCAGGGCTCCTTTGGGTGGGGACTGGGTGGCACATGAAAATAAGGTACAAAATTACAGCTCTTGCTTATGGAAATTGGCTAGCTGCTTCTTACAAACTGGGGTCAATCTCTGGCTTTCTCAATATTTACCTTTCCAAAACAAACCAACCCAGAAAATTAGAGATCTAAGTCCCTATTCCATTTTCTGTTACACATTTTTAAGTCATGTAGAAATTGCAGTACATTTGAAGTTTAAAACATGTTTTGTTTGAATACAATTTAATTTAATGACTTCCAATATATTGGCCAACAAGACACTGAATGGTGAAATATGGAGCTGCACAAAGATGATGGCAATAAAGTAGGCATTGAACCCCATAAATGTAAGTGTTTTATTATTTAAATGGCACATATATAAAAGATTTTCTTTATATTAAAAAAGAATATTTACAAACAAAAAAACCCCTCATTTAACATTAGTTAAGGCTGCTCTCATCAATAAACTAAATGATTAAAAATTAGGAAATACAAAGTTTAAGCCTTAAAGGTTGCAAAGTCAAGGACTCTCAAGGGAGGAAATTCCAGAATAAATGTTGTGCATGCCATCTTAATTTGCCCCCCTTGTGCATATGTACTATGATACAGTCTTTAATTACATGAACCTGTATTATTTTTTTCACAAGATCCCTGCCTCAGTCAGTGCATAGGCTGGGTCTGCTCAGGAGATGAATCCATTGTGTAGTATGTTGTCTGTGGGACTGCTGCCTTTTTTTGTTGCAGAAGTTGGAAGGTTTGGGGGGCCTTCAATGAGAGAAAGGATGGGCTTATGGTTAGGGCAGTTGATTGCCACCTGGGAAGCTTGGTTTGGTTTCTAATCCTGCTTCTCCCCCTGAGTTCCTATGTGATGCTTGCCAAGTCACTTATACCAAACTGTTCACAGATGGTTTCTTCTGTGTGTAATTAAAGCTGCATCATAATGCATGGGCACAAGTGGACTGAATTAAGGTTGCATGAACAGCGTTCATTCTGGCATTTCCAAACTCAAGGACTTTTGACTTTGCCAAAGGGAGAAAAAAAATGTAGCCACAACACCCTAATGTCTCGGACAAGTTCTGTTTGCAATTATAGCTAGCAAAACAAGTAAAGGCTTACAGGCCTAGGAGGCATGAGTGCATGTCTTTGCAAGCACAGTTTGGTGGTAACCACTCAAGAACACTAATGTCATGTTACACTGATGGGCATGTCTTCACTACCCGCCAATCCGGCGGGTAGCAATCGGTCTATCGGGGATCGACTTACCGCGTCTAGTGAAGATGCGGTAAAATCGATCCCTGATCGCTCTGCCGTCGACTCCGGAAATCCACCTCGGCAAGAGGTGGCAGCGGAGTCGGCGGCAGCGCGGCAGCGGTCGACTTTCCCGCGTCCTCACCGCCAGGTAAGCCGACCTAAAATACGCAACTTCAGCTACGGTATTCACGTAGCTGAAGTTGCGTATCTTAGGTCGGACCCCCGCTGTAGTGTAGACCCAGCCTCAGACTTTGGCTAGCAAACCACAGTACCGCACAGTCCCATACAGCACAGGCTTATAAATCCATTCGGTTTCAGAGAGTGGTGAAGTTCTTTGTGGTCCTCATTGCTTGTTGTCCACTCAGCCTATTTTATTGTCCTGATTTTCCTCCACTTCTGCCAGGTGACTTTAGATGACATTTCATGCAGCAGACATTCTTAGCTGGCTGCCTCTTCCTGGACTTCCTGCCTCTTCCTGGACTTCCAGGCTGTGGTGGGAGGACGAGGGGGAGGGGAATCCACTTTGCCACTTGCAAGACTCAGCATCCTACTCCAACATCTTGATTTTCCCCCCTGAAGCAGGAATTCCAAACAATTGTTCAGATGTCTGGGTAGAGAGAACTTTTTTCCCCCAGCCTTCCTCCGGTAGAACCACTCCATTTACACACATGCTGTTCAGTCACCTAAATATCTCCTTTGCATAAGATGATGGGATCCCACCACTTGCCTGGAAAACTTCTTCCTTCTTCCATTCTAATATTTCCAAAATATGTATATCTTCATGGGCAGCATGTGAAACCCCTCCTTCGGGGGTGCTAGACCCCTGGCCCCAGTCCTTCCGCCTGAGATCCTGCCCCTTCTGTCCCCCTCATCTGCCGGAGCCCCAAGGCCCCTCCTCCCCTCGCAGCCAGAGGAGCGCCAGCCCGCTCGCCCCAGCTGCACCAATCCCCCAGCCAGCCCAAGCACTGGCCCAACCCCAGGGTTGTTGGGCGGCCCAAGCACCAGCCTAAGCCACCCTGGGGCCAGGCCACCAGCCGTCCCAAGCCCCAAGCTCCAGGCCGCTAGCCCAAGCTGGGCCCCCGACCACCTTGGGGGAGAGGGAGAGTGAGGATGGGGCCTCAGGGTGGAGCATGGGAGGAGCCACACAGCATGGGTTGGGAGGCTTAGCCTCCCCTGGCCTATTATATCTGCCACCCATGTATATCTTCTATGGCTTCCACAGCCAGAAACAAAGTTAGAGCCAGTTGGTAACTGTGCCCTCACATGATCTCAGCCCTCCCTCCCTCAGCCAGGGGTGGCTTTTTTTAAACACTTTTTTTTCCTTTTAAATAAAATGAATGTTCCTTACCACGGTGTGTGGGTAGGGCTCTCCCGATGCTAGAAGTAGGAGGTCTGCACAGGAGAATTCATAAAGGACTAAATACACATTTCAAAACATTGCAACCCGCAGCCATGTGTAGATGCAGAAAGCAAAGTGGGGGGATTCTTTATTTTTTCCCCTTGCAGCAATACAATTAATATGCTGTCTGTTTCATTCCACCGGCAGGCACTTCTGCTAGGCCAAGCCTCCCACCCAGGACTCTGGGTCCTAAAACTGGTCCACACTGAGGAACATGGAGGACCTTTTCAGGGTTGTGGCATGCAGGAGCAAAGAGCACCTGGAGTTCAAGTGGATGAAGGAGAAATTCCTGGATGAAGAGTGTAGGAACGTGGAACAGGACTGATTGATCCTGGAGTAGATGCTGAATGCATGGGCCAGCAGCAGGGATAGTTCAGTTCCACCACCAGTAGCTGTGCCAGCCACCACGTCTGTGACTGCACCTGTGCATGTGCCAGCACACTCTGCCGTTGACTCTCCTGCATGGCGCCATGTCCTGCAGGCAAAGCAGATTTTGGAGAACCCTGATGCCTCCACTGGAATGGACAGGGATGCTCTGGGGAGCACAGCCCCCTGCACAACCCTGTGCAGGCAGTGACCCACAGTGGAAGGTGGGTCACAATGTACTGCCGAGGGAAGGAGAACAGAGTCAGGGACAACACTGGAATCAAAGGATTGGTTGAGCAACACAGCTTTCCTTAACAAAAACAACAAAAAAGTGTCTAGCCCTTCATGGCTGCAGCAAAAAAAAGCCTGAAAATATTAAACTAGTGCACCCTAAAGGCTCAGAAACAAAAAGGCAGATAAGAAGAACCCCAAATATATTTATTTTTTAAAAGTTCATAATTTTTGGTGCACGAGTCATACAGTTTTGATAGTGTATATCTATGTTGAATAAAAATTACAGTGCAAATTTGCCTTTGAAAGGAATTTCATACAGGATAGTACAGTGCCCTTACTGAATATATTGGGAAGTTAGTTCTACACTCAAGTGGTGATATGTGAAAAAAGCACAGGGGTGCTGCAAAGAGAGGCAAAACTACAGCTGAGAAAGGCAATCCTCACTGGATCAAAGAAAATGGCAACTCCTGTATGCTGATGACAACCCAAGAACTCAGTCAGCCTTAGTCATATGATCACAAATAATAAACTTGTACTGTGGAGAAAAATTGCATATTACAAAATCACAGTAAAACATAGGAAGTGTTGTACTAGAACTCACTGTGAGATTCCCCTCTATTCGACATTGGTGAGGCCTCATCTGGAGTACTGTGTCCAGTTTTGGGCCCCACACTACAAGAAGGATGTGGAAAAATTGGAAAGAGTCCAACGGAGGGTAACAAAAATGATGAGGGGGCTGGAGCACATAACTTATGAGGAGAGGCTGAGGGAACTGGGATTGTTTAGTTTGCAGAAGAGAAGAATGAGAGAGGATTTGATAGCTGCTTTCAACTACCTGAAAGGGGGTTCCAAAGAGGATGGATCTAGACTGTTCTCAGTGGTACCTGATGACAGAACAAGGAATAATGGTCTCAAGTTTCAGCAGGGGAGGTTTAGGTTGGATATTAGGAAAAACTTTTTCACTAGGAGGGTGGTGAAGCATTGGAATGGGTTACCTAGGAGGTGGTGGAATCTCCTTCCTTAGCGGTTTTTAAGGTCAGGCTTGACAAAGCCCTGGCTGGGATGATTTAGTTGGGAATTGGTCCTGCTTTGAGCAGGGGTTGGACTAGATGACCTCCTGAGGTCCCTTCCAACCCTGATATTCTATGATTCTATGGGATTGCTTACGCTATTTGCATAATTTAATATTAATCATCAATCTTAACAATTATATTGTTCATGATTATTTGCTATTATAATCATTAAAGTAGCAACAGTCAAGTCATCTGCACAAAATGTGAACCAAAATAAATGTTGGAGCTGTAAAAGCAATGAGTCAAAAATAATTGCAAACGTTACATAATTAAAAGGAGTGACGCTACATTGACAGTGGATTACAGGAAAGGGAGGCCAATCCTGACAATCAGAACTCCAAGAAGTCAAACAAGTGAACTGATATGAGGCTGGATGTCAGGGCCGTAGCAACAAAGAACGTGGCCCCCTCCGAACATATGTCCGGGCGGGGCCCCTTACAATGCAGAAACTGGAATGCGGTATTTATTTTGCCACTTTTAGGGCCCCCCTTCCTTGCGGGGCCCCGGAGGGCACTCGCTACGCCTCTGCTGGACGTGCCCGCATGCTACAGCCACAGAAATTGCCAAAGAAGTTTTTTAAACACCAAAACCACATGAAAATGATGATTTATCTGTGTGTTGTGTGTGTTATGTTCTGTGTGTGCGTTGTATCTGTTGTGTGTGTGCACATGTGCATGTTTGTGGTGTGTGTGTGGTTGTTTACAACAATATTCCACTGACTCCGGTCTCCTTCAACAGCTCAGCTCGCCGTTTCAGACAGAGAAGAACTGCCTTGTCTAGGCACGGCGTGACACTGCGCCTTTAACACCCAGGTCTGGGGAGGGGGAGCTGAGATGTTCCAGCCAGCCAGGAGCACAAGCCCCTCCGTTTGGCAGCCCCCGCAGCTAGCTCACCCCCTTTGCAGTAACTTTTATCCCCTCTGCCCCCATCCGGCAGCGCCTGGACCCTGACTTGGCCTCTCTCTGCCTCGCCTTTCCCTGAGCACGCTGCATCCTCCCCCCCCTTTTTACCCTCTTTGATGGCCGAAAACAGAGTCTGGGGGGAGTACGGGCAGAGTGAGGGCAGCGGCTTCAGCAGCTGTTACTGAGCATCCGCCTGGCTCCAGCCTCCTGCTCTCCGCCCGCAGATCCGGGGCTGAGCTTCCCAGGTCAGACGCTGCTGCCGCCTCCATTGTGAGCCGGAAGCCCGGGCTAAGCCGCTACTGCTGCCCAGCGGGGTGTGTGCGGGGAGAGCCCTTCCCTAGCGCCCCTCTGTGCCCAGCCGGGGGGACTTTCTCCGGGGCTGGAACCAGCCCCTGGGGCAGCCCCGGGCTCTGCCGACACCAGCCCCTGAGCCGGAGCCTGCAGGTGAGGGGAGAGACCCGGGGGAAAGGGCTGGGGCCGGACGGGGAAGTGACTCTGCACCAACGGCCCCTCCTCGCCCCAGCTCCGCTCCCGGGCGGCGGGGATCTGCGAGTCCCAGAGCTGCTGCCCTCCCTGACCCCCCCAGGCTCTGCCCCCCTGAGCGCCTGCAGGAGCCGAGCCAGCTCCGGGAGAGCGAACGGGCCGGGCCAGGGACCGAGTCTCCCAGCCCGAGGGGAGGGGAGAGGGGGCAGGAGGGAGACGGGACAGAGACTAGCAGGGGAGGGAGGTTCCCAGCCCTGCCCAGCTCCATTTCCTGCAGCACCCCGGGGCAGATTGACTTTCCTGGGACAAGGGGAGGAGCAGGGAGGGGAAAAGCCAGTTCCTGCCTCTGCCTGGTCCCTGCACTGCTGGGGGGGATGTGCTGCCCTTGGGACAGTGTTAGGGGGATCCCCCAAAGTGGCTCCTGGGATTCCGCTCTTTGGCTGCACAACTTTAGCCTGAAGGGACCAGTTCCTTTGCTTATGGACCTTGGGTCTGATTCAGTCTGGCAAATCGTATGCTCATCTTTAGGGTTGAAAATTTCTGTCCAGGGGTGAATTTATTGTAGAAACATTGAGGAAAAGACACTCAGCCTATTTTTGAGAAGGGGCAGAATGGGAAAGAAGCACTATGCATAAAAAGGTTTAATCGACTTTTCAACAGCCCTTGCATGTTAAAAATTTTGGCTATAAACTACATTTGACAGAATTTCTGGCTCAGACATTCTCGTCTCTATAATATTCAAAGAGCTGTTTTGATATTGCTTTGTTATAAGGGTTGGTAAATCTCCATTGTGCATATACACTGATTTTTTTTTTCTTTTTGATATGATTTGTGTACTAACTTCAGATCTAATCCGGTAAACACTTACTTATATGCTTGTCTTTGGCCATGTGAGTGGGCCCATTGACTTCACTTAAATCTCTGTTTTGCCTCAATCGGATTAGTCCTGGTGGGAGAGGCGGCACCTCCACTGGAATAAAGTGACCAGGCCAGGGTCTTGAAATACAAGAGCCTAAAGGTAGGTGTCTAAGTCTGTGTTCAGGCATCTGAATAAAAGGCATTCAGAACTGAATTCCAATGTTTCTGGCTGAGCATTTTGGAATCTCAGACGACTTATTGAGAAAAATGAATGTGGATTTTGGGCAGTGCTTAATTTGTAATGTAAGAGGTGCTCAGGCTCAAGCAATTTTTTTACATTCATAACTGATGCAGCAAGGCCAGAGGTGCAGGGACTATGAACTGCCAAGGCTAGAGGTGCTGGGGCTCAGCCCTGACACAAATTAAGCACTGATTTTGGGACTAACTTGATGTTGCTGATTTTGAAAATCTTTGTGGAACTGTTTCCCCACGTGGCAGAATCTAGAATGTGTCTGCAGAGAGAGAACGTGGGGGGAATTGGGGTGTGAAATGGACTAATTGTCCTTCTCACCCTGATAGGCTGCAGAGTAACATCCAAGTCCAGATTGTCCCATCCCCCAGAGGGAAGGGAAGGGAAATGTCTGCAGTAGAACCAGTGACCTTTGAGGAAGTGGCTGTGTATTTCACGGAGGAAGAGTGGGCTCTGCTGGACCTGAGTCAGAGAGCATTTTACTGGGGCGTCATGCAGGAGAATTATGAGACTGTTACCTCGCTGGGTAAGGATTCCTGTCCCCTTGGGTATTATAAAGTGTGTGTGTGTTGCAAGGGTGGGGGGTGCGTCTGGAGCATCTTGGTCAGTTTATGTGCATGCTTCTTCACTGGTCCCCCAGATTTCACATGATAGTCCCAGATCCCCTGTGTGAGAGACTGGCCCCTCAATACCCCAGGAAAGAAGATGCAGGGACATAACAATGCTAGCCTTCCCATAACTAAGGTTTTCAAGTGGGACAAACTCATTGTTTCCTCCTGTTTCCAGGGCTAACATCCTTTGGAGCCTCTGAGATAGACAAGTGTTTCATGACTCGGCTCTGCCCAGGTCCCCAGCGGCCAGTTTTCAAATGCACTTCTCCATCTTGTTTGTGGTCTGCCTCAGCCAGCTTTGTTAGTGGGAGGCCCCAGATGTTCTCAACTCTCTTCCACCAGCCAGGAAGGGCACGGAGCAGTGTCATGGGGCTGAGCAAGGGTTTATTTATGGTCCAGACGAATTTGGTGGGGTATATTGCTGCAATGGGGGGGGGGGGGGAAGAGAGAGGAAGGCTGGTCTTTGTGTTTCACACTGCACTCAGACTCAGGACTCTGCGGGGGCAGAACAGGTCTCATGGATGATGGGAACGGCTGAATGACCATTGACCAGCCATTGGATGTGCCCTAGTGCTCTTCCATCATGATCCCATGACAGAAAGCTTTTTGCTGTCTGTTCCAGACTGAGGGCAGGTGTCTAGTGATTTTCTTTCCAGGCCCTGGGTGGCATTTCCTCTGTTTATTTCTTGGCGACTCATATTTGGGCAGCACCTAAAGGCCCCAATCAGTGATCACGGCCCCTTTGAGCTAGGCACTGCACAGACCGACAGTGAGAGAGTCCCCACCCCAAAGAGCTCACAGTCTAAATCATAGGGTTAGAAGGGACCACAAGGGTCATCTAGTCTTACCCCCTGCCAAGATGCAGGATTTGTTGTGTCTAAACCATCCAAGACAGATGGCTATCCAGCCTCGTTTTGAAAACCTCCAATGTAGGAGCTTTCACAACCTCCCAAGGCATCTGTTCCATTGTCTGACTGTTCTTATAGTTAGGAATTTTTTCCTGAGATTTAGTCTAAATCTGTTATGCTGTAGTTCGAACCCACTGCCTCTTGTCCTTCCCTCTGTGACAAGAGAGAACAACTTTCTCCATCTTTTTTATGGCAACTTTCAAGTATTTGAAGACCGCTGTCATGTCCCCCCTTCATCTCCTCTTTTCCAAACTAAACATACCCAGTTCCTTCAGCCTTTGCTCAGATGGCTTGCATTCCATCCCTTTGATCGCTCACTTCTGGGTCCTTTCCAGTTTCTCGACATCCTTTCTATACGTTGGTGACCTAAATTGGACACAGTACTCCAGCTGAGGCCAAACCAGTGTTGAATAGAGCTGTACTGTCACCTCCCATGACTTGCACTATGCCTCTGTTAATGCAACCTAAAATTGCTTTGCTTTTTTAGCAACAGCATCACATTGCTGACTTGTGTTGAGGTTGTGATCTACCACAATTCCCAGATCCTTCTCAGCCATGCTGCTGCCAAACCAGTTATCCCTCATTCTGTATTTGTGCATTTGGTTTCTCTACCCTAAGTTTAGCACCTTACATTTGTCTTTGTTGAATTTCATTTTGTTGTCTATAGCCCAGCTCTCCAATTTGTCAAGATCCCTCTGAATTTTAGCTCTGTCCTCCAAAGTGTTGGCAACTCTCCCCCTCCCCCCGCTTTGTGTCATCTGCACATTTGATCAGTATGCTCTATATACCTACATCCGGGCCATTAATAAAGATGTTAAACAACACTGGGCCCAGAACAGATCCCTTTGAACCCCACTTGAGACCTCCCTCCAATCTGACATCATTCCATTAATAGTTACTCTTTGTTTGTGGTTGTTTAACCAATTATGTATCCACTTAATGGTAGTGCCACCAAGCTCACTTTTCTTCAGCTTACTTATCAGAATGTCATGTGGGATTGTCAGAAGCCTTGCTGAAGTCCAGGTATATTATGTCCACCGCATTCTCCCATCCACCAAACTAGTTACCTTGTCACAGAAGGAAATCAAGCTGGTTTGGAATGATTTCTTCTTGGTAAATTCATGTTGGCTGCTAGTGATCACCACTTCATCCTCCAGGTATTTGAAAATTGAATGTTTTATACATTGCTCTAGTAACTTCCCAGGTATTGAAGTCAGGCTGACTGGTCTATAGTTCCCCAGCTCCTCCTTTTTCCCCTTTTTAGGCTATGTCTACACTTCCGCGGTAAATCAACCTACACTACGCAACACAACTCCAGCTACGTGAATAACGTAACTGGAGTTGACATACCTTAGGTTGAGCTATCGTGGGGTCTATGCTGTGAGGGGTCAACGGGAGAAAATCTCCCGTCGACTTACCTTACTCTTCTCGTCGGGGGTAGAGTACAGGGGTCGACTGGAGAGCGATCTGCAGTCGATTTGGTGGGTTTTTACTAGACCCGCTAAATTGATCGCCGGTGGATCTATCTCAGAGTGTCAATCCCTGCCATAGTATAGACCTGCCATTAAAGATGGGCATTACATTAGCCCTGCTCCAGTTATCTGGGACCTCTCCTGTCATCCATGAGTTTGCAGATGTTATTGCCAGTGACTCTGAGATTTCTTCAGCTATTTCCTTCAGCAGCCTGTGGTGAATAGCATCCGGCCCTGCTGATTTGAATTCATTCTAAATGGCAGAAGATCTCTGACATGTTCTTTATTTATCCTGATCTGCAGCCCTTCCCCTTTATTATCTATGGTAACGTCGCTAATCATCCATGTTATTTTTTGTGAGAAGACTGAAGCAAAGTAGGCATTGAGCACCTCTGCCTTCCTATCATCTTCCGTTACCAGCTCACCTTCTCCACTGAGCAGTGGACCCACAGCGTCCTTGATCTTTCTATTTTGCCTGACATATTTATAGAACCCCTTCTTGGTTGTCTCTAACATTCCTTGCCAGCTATAACTCATTCTTTCCCTTGGCTTTCCTGAGTTTGTCCCTACATGCTTGTGCTATTTCCATGTATGCTTCCTTGGACACATGCCCTCCTTCCATTTCCTGAATATATCCCTTTTGGTTCCCTAAGGCTGTGTCTACACTTAAAACCCTATAGCGGCACAGCTGCAGGTGTACTGCTGTAGTGCTTCAGAGAACTCCCATTGCTATAGGTAATCTACCTCCCTGAGAGGCGGTTGCTGGATCGACAGAATTCTTCCGTCAACCTAGTGCTGTCTGCACAGAGACTTAGGTTGGCTTAACGAAGTCGTTCAGGGCTGTGGATTTTTTTACCAGCCCTTAATGTTTTCCTGCTCTGGTTTGTGTTGTGGAGGCGTGTGTGTCTGTGTGTGAGGAGGGATGGAGGGTTTATAATTGACAGCGATGGAGACTTGGTTGTACCCCAGATACCTAAAGAGTGTAGCAACTATGCTCAACTCCTCATGGGAATAAGTTAGGGCCATTCCCTAGGCAGAGTGGTTGCTCAAAAATAGTGCCTCATTGGATCTTTTACGATGTATAGTAAAAAGAGCTCACAAAACTAAGTGATTGGGCAACAAAAGGGCAAATGAAATTTAATGTGGATAAATGTAAAGTAATGCACATTGGAAAAAATAACCCCAACTATACATACAATATGATGGGGGCTAATTTAGCTACAATGAATCAGGAAAAAGATCTTGGAGTCGTCATAGTTCTCTGAAGACGTCCACGCAGTGTGCAGAGGCAGTCAAAAAGGCAAACAGGATGTTAGGAATCATTAAAAAGGGGATAGAGAATAAGACGGAGAATATATTATTGCCCTTATATAAATCGATGGTACGCCCACATCTTGAATACTGCGTACAGATATGGTCTCCTCATCTCAAAAAAGATATACTGGCACTAGAAAAGGTTCAGAGAAGGGCAACTAAAATGATTAGGGGTTTGGAACGGGTCCCATATGAGAAAAGATTAAAGAGGCTAGGACTTTTCAGCTTGGAAAAGTGGAGACTAAGGGGGGATATGGTAGAGGTATATAAAATCATGAGTGATGTGGATAGGGAAAAGTTATTTACTTATTCCCATAATACAAGAACTAGGGTCCACCAAATGAAATTAATGGACAGCAGGTTTAAAACAAATAAAAGGAAGTTCTTCTTCACACGGCGCACAGTCAACTTGTGGAACTCCTTGCCTGAGGAGGTTGTGAAGGCTAGGACTATAACAGCATTTAAAAGAGAACTGGATAAATTCATGAAGGTTAAGTCCATTAATGGCTATTAGCCAGGATGGGTAAGGAATGGTGTCCTTAGCCTCTGTTTGTCAGAGGGTGGAGATGGATGGCAGGAGAGAGATCACTTGATCATTACCTGTTAGGTTCACTCCCTCTGGGGCACCCGGTATTGGCCACTGTCGGTAGACAGGATACTGGGCTAGATGGACCTTTGGTCTGACCCAGTACAGCCGTTCTTATGTTCTTATAGCCCAGTCTCTGTAGGGTTGGGGGAGGGAGAGGAAGGAGCCTTTCTGGGTTTTTCTACTTAGATCATGGATCTCGAAGTAGTAACAGCTCTGACCCTAATGAACAAGATCAACACTTGTTTCCTTGCCCCCCAAGCAGGATTTCCAATTTCCAAATCTGACATGATCTCCCGGCTGGAATGTGAGGAGAAGCCATGGGTCCCTGATCTCCAAGGTTACGAGGAAAAAGAAATCCTGAGAAATATTCACACAGGTGAGGTGACAACTAAATTGACTCAGAAACCATTATTTTTATCCTTGGCCAGTTTCACCAGTTCTGTGTAACCCTATAGCTGCTGCCCTCATCAATATTCAGATGGGACAAGGAGGTAGAATTGGTCACCAACTCTCTCCCCTCTGTGGAAGGGTTTGTGAGGTGATCCTATTTTATTGGTCCCCAGTAGTCGTTTGGGTATATTTCCCCCCTGTGCCATACCTCTTTTTGCTGTTCTCTGTCTCCCCAACAAAGGGAGTGATTCCTGTCTGGATTCTCTCTCTGTCCCAGCAGGTAGTGGGACGGTGAGTGGGAACAACGAAGAAAATCTTCAGCAGGAAGGTCCTGATCAAGTGGAACCATACACGATGGTATCGGGAAGAGCCGAAGGGCATGTTTCCCAGAGTCCTGAGCAGGGAGAAGTCTGTGAGAGGAAGCAGAGGCCAGAGAGGCAGCAGAGAAACCAGCCAGGGGGTAGATGGGGTAAATCCACTCAGAGGAGCAGAAGGGTAGAGGAAATCAGAGATATTGTTCAACCGAGAATCCCTGCTGGAGAGGGACCCTTCACCTGCGGTGAGTGTGGGAAGAGCTTCCGTTGGAGATCCGTTCTTATTATTCACCAGAAAATCCACATGGGAGAAAACCCCTATAAGTGCCTGGACTGTGAGAAAAGCTTCAGCAAGAGCTCAGACCTCAATCTTCACCAGAGAATCCACTTGGGGCAGAAATCCTACATATGCACTGACTGTGGGAAAAGTTTCCCTCAGTACCACCTCCTTACTTCCCATCAGAGAACCCACACGGGAGAGAGACCCTACAAATGCCCCGAGTGCGGGAAGAGCTTCAGTCAGAGCTCACACCTTGTCATTCACCAGAGAACTCACACTGGGGAGAGACCCTACAAATGCCTGACCTGCGAGAGATGCTTCGGTGATAGATCGCAATTTAAGACCCACCAGAGGATCCACACGGGAGAGAAGCCCTACAAATGCCCACAGTGCGAGAAAAGCTTCAGTCGGAACTCGTACCTAGTTATACACCAGAGAACCCACACGGGAGAGCGACCCTACAAATGCCCCGACTGCGGGAAAAGCTTCAGTGACAAGTCACATTTTAATACACACCAGCGAATCCACACAGGAGAGATGCCCTACAAATGTCCCGAGTGTGGGAAAAGCTTCAGGAGGCGCTCGTACCTGGTTACCCACCACAGAACCCACACGGGGGAGAGACCTTACATATGCCTGACCTGTGCAAAAACCTTCAGTGATCGATCTCATTTTAGAAAACACCAGAGAACCCACACGGGAGAAAGGCCCTACAAATGCCCCGAGTGCGGGAAAGGCTTCTGTCTGCGTTCGGACCTTATTATACACCAGAGAACCCACACGGGAGAGCGGCCCTATAAGTGCACCGAGTGTGGGAAAACCTTCACTCGGAGCACCTACCTTTTTTCACATCAGAGAATCCACACAGGGGAGAAACCACAGAAGTGTTCTAACTAGGGATGGGCCAAGTGAATGACATCTCTGCCGGTTCCCACAGTCTCAGCGAGTCAGGCCAGGCTGGAGTGGCCGTGTAATGAGGATATGTAATGGTTATCAAAGCAGAGAATGGAACCACCTTTCTGGGACAGAGTCGTGCAGAGCAGGAGGCTGAGATAATATTTCCATGTTGTGATGGGATTTGATTATTACATCTCAGAAAGCTCTGAATGTCCTGTGATCAGCTCCTACATCTAAATCAATTACCTGCAATTGGCCAGTTCCCCGTGTAGTGTGGGAGCACTCTTGGATTCCTTGTTGACACTAAGCTCTCACATAGCTGCCCCTGTGAGTAATGCTTTCTCTTATCTCTAGTTGACTAGGAGACTCTGTCCCATCCTGGCAGACAATAAGCTGGCCTCAGTTGTTATTCACACCTTTGTCATCTGTTGGCTGGACTACAACGGTGCTATAGACCTGGGAATGAAAGCGTCAGCACTTAGGAAATTCCAGCTTGTACAGAACACTGCAGCACTTCTCTCGACAAAGGCTATGCATGGACAACTCAGGCCTGCCCTCAGTCTCTACTCTGGTTTCCCATAGAATATTGAATCAAGTTCAGGTCTTGATTCTTATCTTCAAGTTGCTTCCTGGCCTGCTAGGGGCAAACCAGTGCCTCAGATGCTGTAGGCATGGGGCTGTTTTTTCATAGGATTTGCATGAGGAGCTCAGTGACGATCTGTTCATGTGACACAGGGACCTCAATGGGGTGCCCCATGAAAAACATGCTTCACACAGGCATTTGCAACTAACATTTTATTTACAGCCCCCGTCTCCCCCTCACTTTATTTTATTTTTGCATCAGCAGTTTTGTTCCCAAAGCACCCTCTAACTTAGGTATTTTACAAACAGTTCTTTTATTTATTTTTTTTCACAACAGGGCTTTGTAATTTGCTGAAGGAAGAAAAGGTTCAAGATTCTGCATTAAGCATTTATCTGAGGGTCTGATTGTTTCGTCTAACACTTTATCTGGGTCTCTAGCATCTGTCCCATTGTTCACCTACTCCACTGCTTGAGCACAATATTCCTGGGTTAAACAGGCACAAATATCTTGGAGTTTTTGGTTCACATCATGTGCAGTCCAGCTCACACAGTCATGGCTGCTCTGGCCTGGGGCATCTATGACACAATCTCGGCAGTCCTCAGACTGCTTCTCTTTCAGACAATGCATGATGATTCCGCTTATGGCAACTTGTACAATCAAAAGCATAACAGTTTGACCGGTTATGGGTTAGCACAGCCTCCATGCCAGATTTCTTCCTCAGAGTTAGATAGTATGTGTCTATAGAATCAGCATCCCCTTTTCTTTTGGTATCCTACGGATGTAGGGGTTCTGGGAGTGCTGCTACACCCCTTGGCTTGAAGTGGTTTCCACTATATACAGGGTTTACAGTTTGGTTCAATGACTCTCAATACCCTCACTATAAAAATTGTTCCTGCACCCCTGCCTATGGAGCATTTGGTTTTGGGCCAGGGCAAAAGCACGCCAGGCCCAAACTGTTTGTTCCTTCATGGCTTTCGGCGGACACATTCTCCCAGATCTCTAAAGAACCATCACTCAGCTGCTGAGAGATTTAAAAGAAGAAATGCAGATAAGGCATCATATTAGTTTTTATACTGTGCTTGAAAACCTTTCCTTTGTGTGTCAAGAGACCTCTTCAGATCACAGCTTTTTTTTTTTAATTTGCCTTGGGATGGTCTCACTCCATCGACCTTTCAGCTGGAAGCTGAACATGCGAGTCCACTGAGCTAGCATGGCCAGGTCCTATTATCAGCCCTCTCCAACCCACCCCCCTCTGTTTGAATTGGAGTATCCTGGTTGGGATCTGGAGTGTTAAACCAAAGCTGGGTCAGCGGTCTGGCCTCATGCTCCCCCTCTGCACTGTCTAGATAACCTTCATCAGCTGCTCTCCCCGTTGCCCTGCTTCCATGACATGCTTCCAGAGTGGCACGCACTGGTTGTGCCAAAGGTATATTGGTTCCTTCCGTTCCCACAGTTTCCTCTGTCTGGTGTCTCTTCATGAGCTGTTTGAGTGTCAGTGCTGGCGAGGCTTAATTCAAGGGACTGTGAGGAGCCTCCATCTTTAACTCACAGACCTTTTTGAATGGCGTGTCCTCTTTTATATGATGGTTGCACAGTACTTTCTTAGCCAATAGTTTTAGGGACAATGCTTTAAAAGGCCTAGTCTCCTCCCAGGTAAGGAGAAATTTCTGATCAGTGCATAGTGGGATGGAGACCGTTGTAAAAAGGGAAGGAGTGAGGGTGAAGACATTTGAACACTTTGTTTTGTATTTTATAGTTTATACTTGTTGGAAGGTTACAGTTCATTAAAAAACAAAGGCGTACACACCCGTTCCACTGAAAAGGGCCCTATGTGCTTGTATTGGGGGGAGGGTTTATGGAAAGTGGTGTACCCTGAACCAGCTGGCTCCCCTTTGCTTCAAATCTCCTCTTCAATTACACCCTCTTCTACTTCAATTATGCCTTTTAATCCCCCCTTAGTTTCTCTGCATTACCGTTGTACTCCCCATAACACAGTTTTCTGTAATTTCTCACTTCTGTCGTCTACTGTCTTGTATTATTTGACATTGTAAAATATCTAGGGGCTTGTACACACTACCACTTCTGTCAGTGTAACTTATGTCACTCAGGTGTGTGAATAAGCCACCCATCTGAGCGACATAAGTTACACCAACCTAAGTGTCGGTGTCTACTACCTCTTGTGGAGGTGGTTTTATTATGCCAATGGAAGAACTCTCGCCCATCGACATAAGTGCGTCTTTACCGGATGCATTACAGCAGCGCAGCTATATTAGTGCAGCTGTGCCGCTGCAGCACTTCTAGTGTAGACTAGCCTGAGGTGACACATTGTGTAAAAATAAAATGTAAAGTGTTATATAAGAACAGGGAAAACTTGACTCTTTAGGACTTCTTCAATGTGATGATAAAAAAGGAATTGTTGCTCTGCACAAATACCACCACAAAGTATCACCAAGTATGTAATCCTCCCAATGATTTTGTTACTGTTGTTTTATTTATTTATTGTTACTATTTCTGATAGGCCAGGACAAAGTGATTAGAAAGATTGGCAAAATAGGGGGAATAAAGCTTCATGAAGGTGGGCAGAGCTTCTGTGTGACAAATGCCTGTGCTAAAGCCTGACAATTAACGAAGAATGCATACAGTAGTTTCACTAAAAAGTATTTCAAACAAATGTCAAATTTCCCCTAAAATCGAAGCCAGCTCTCTTATCCCTATACCCTGTTTTTTCATGTTAAACTTTTAAAAGTTAGGATAGTTTGTATTTTAAAACTTTATTTGATGTGATTAAAAATTGTGTGGTTAGCAGAAGATGGTAGTTGTAGATAAAAGAAAAGTCAGGTAAAGAAGAGGTGGGGGGGGGGGGCATGTTTCTTTAGATGACAGTGCCAAACTGGAGATTATCTCTGTCCCTGTCTTTTACAATTTTGTTTTAATTGTAAAATCCCCCTGTAAATGTGGGGGTGGGGTGGGTTGTTTTTTTAATACAGTATCCCAGAATTTAAAACTTTCTTCACAATTTCCAAAATGATGAGCCTATTAAAAGTTCTATGTCCTGTATTTGTAAAGAGATTTAGAGAAGTTTTTGTCTGATTGGTGTTTCTTCATACTGGGCAATTCATTTAGGCAAAATTTTAAAAACAAGCTAATGCTATTTTTTTTCCAAGTTGGGATAGTCTCTCTTTTAAACATTGTATTGGCATTTTCATTTAATCAGACACTTCCTCTTTCCGTAGGACAAAATCATAATGTTGTATGAGAGAGGATTGGGGTGGTGCTAGTAGTTACAGTATTAAAGGCTCTATACAATGTAAAGTTTTATATCTGCACAGGGCAATTAATTCTGTGAGGCCGCTTCAGTATGGTGATAAATAAAATGGGGTGGGGGAGTAATTGTTTTGCAGATAGCTCTATAAAATATTGGTACAAATGTAAAGATGTTGATACATTTTCATTATATCACAGGGCTTTTTTTATTAGTCCAAAGGATCTGGTGTTGGCGTTTTGCAGCAGTGTCACAGCACAATTCTCTCAATGTCTTTGCTCCCCATCTTGCTTTTAGGTGTTTAGTCACTGCTATTCTGTGAGCCTCCAATGTGTGTCTCGTGGCACTAACAAAAGTTGTTGTTGCTTTGGAGGTACTTCTCTAAAATATCACTAGACATATAAAGACCAGGAGATTTGGATTATGGTACAGTGTTCTTCATCTGAGTCAGTTATGACCAGTCTTGCGCCTGTATGTATACCCATTCCTCCTGATGCCTTTGGAAGTATTTATATATTTAGTATTTCTGCCCTTCTGTGAAAAAGTGACTAGAAAAATAACAGTGGGAATGTAATGCCTGATGAGGTTGGGGAGAGCTTATGTATGATATGCTTTAACATGGGTAAATGCATGACAACTAACAAAGAATGGATACAAAATTTTCATTGAATAAAAATTTCAAACAATCATGAAAATGTCTCCTAAAATCCTGGGCAACTCTTATCCTCATGCCCTGTTTTTTCATGTTACCTTCAAAAGTTTGGGTAAGTGTGTGAATGTGGATGTTTGCATCTGTTTCATTTTTTTTTATATTTTGCTAAATGTGCCAAGTAAGTAATGCAAAATATGTACTGCTAAAGCATTTAAAATACATTGAATCTTAAGGACATTTTATTTGTAGCTACTGCCTCTCAAAGACTTAAAATAGAGGTTTCCTTAATGCTCCATTGTTGTTTTTATTTTATTTATTAAATCCAATATGCTAAATGTGGCATATCTATAAAATAGTATGCTCTTTGGCTTGAATATATACTTGTTTCGGGAAGTAGGAGATGATAACAGAGAAATTCCTAAGACTTCATTTTGAATAAGCAAGAGTCACTCCACTATTGGAAGTTGCAGGTCACATGATATTTATGGAGTATATGCAACCAAAAGTAGGGGAAAGGTCAGCAGATCATAACTCTGAGGTAAACGACAGCACTGAGCATTTGTGGAATGTTGGTATTGAACATGTGCAGTAAAGCTCATAAAAAACACCAGGCCATTCAAACAAACGTGAGTGTAGTATATTGGGGGGAAAAAGGCATCTGACAGGACAGTATAAAAGTCGATGTGTCAGTGGGTAGCAGACAGTGCAGATAGAGCTGAGGAGAGAAGAGTGGACAAGAGGAGTCCTGAAGAAGGCAGCAGCAGCAAGCAGCGACACCAGAAGGAGTCCTGTGTCAGCAGACAGAGTAAACCTGCCAATTATAATTATAGTATAGTACAGCATAGTATAGTGTTAGTGAGTACGTGTATATGTCTGGGTTAAGAAAGATGTATGAGTGTGTGTTGATAGTGAAAGAAATGTATGAGATTTAAACCATTTAAAAACTGCTGTTGGCAACCTATGACAGACTGGCCATCTGTAACAGGGTGCAACCACTTAGAATAATTTCAAACAGTAAGGTCATATGGTTTGGGGTGCTCTTTTACTTGTTAGACGGGATTTGTGTTTATAACATCAATAAGGGGATTGTTAGTTTGTTATTGTATTAAGGATTCTTATTATTTGCACCAATAAAAAGGTGCCTTGTTTTGGAAAAGAGTACTGCTTGTCAGTCATTTATTGGAAGGCTGTATCTGTGTCCTCCAGGTATTTCCTAGCTCTCCTGGAGACCCATACCTTAGGAAAACAGATTGGTTAATATTGAATGGTTTTTAGGGAACTCTTGATGAACTCTGGGTGGGACAATAGGTGAGCTTATTCTGGGAGTACCCTAAATCTGTTTTCAAGGTAACAGAGAGATGGGAGCGAGGGGGGATGATGGTGGTACAGATGTGTGTGTGGAGGAAGGACATACATTGTTAAATCCTCCTGGAAATGAGGGGTTTGTGTGATATTGCTATTCCCTGCAACCTAAACTTCCTTCACAATTGACAAATGATGTCCCTGTGAACTATTTTTACAATTTGTTGGTGCTTGTGTATTCTGAGGAATACATTTGGGTGAGACTTTATTAAAATTAAGAGTTTCTAATACAGCTTAAGCTAAAAGGTGCTAATTTCCAATAAATATAAAAGGTTGCCAAGAAATATGTTATTTTGAATAAATAGAATAAAGGGAAATTGGAATAAAGTTTGGGCATGTAAGTCCATTGGGGGGGGGGTGTCTTACCAGTTTTTAAAGACTTGTGTAGAAAGAGGAAAATGTAATCCAGGATTAAACCAAAAATTATTAAATGTACATAGATATGGTAAAAAGTTTGATCAAGAAATCTGTATACATCCCCTATTTGATTGGTATTTTAGCTTTAATTTATATTTTAATATGTGGTGCTGAATAATGTGAAATGTGATGCAGTTTAGTATTCTATGATGTAGAAGTCTGCAAAAAGCCTGTGGTTAGAGAAGCACCTTCTTATTGGCTCAGTGGCAAGCTCCCAGAGCAGGCTTTTTTGTCATTTGGCTGGAGACATTCTGTGGGTGTGATGGTCTCTCAGAGGGCACAGTACTGGGAGTCATTTTGTTACCCTTCTATATACATGAGAGAGAGACTTGCTGGCGATTGGCTGGGTGCCAGCTCCCTGACACCCTACAGTCTATGGTATGCCCACACCTTGAATACTATGTGCAGGTTTAGTCATCCCATCTAAAAAAGATATATTAGAATTGGAAGAGGTACAAAGAAGGGCAACAAAAATGCTTAAGAGTATGGAACAGCTTCCATATGAGGAGAGATTAAAAAGACTGGGACTGTTCAGCTTGGAAAAGAGATAACTAATAGGGAATATGATAGAGGTCTGCAAAATTCTGACTGGTGTGGAGAAAGTAAATAAGGAAGTGTTATTTACTCCTTCTCATAACACAAGAACTAGGGATCACCCAATGAAATTAATAGGCAGCAGGTTTAAAACAAGCAAAAGGAAGTACTTCACACAACACACAATTAACCTGTGGAATTCGTTGCCAAGGGATATTATAAAGACCAGAAGTAAATGGGGTTCAAAAAAGAACTAAATAAATTTGATGGAGATTAGATCCAGCAATGGCTATTAGCTAAGATGGTCAGGGATGAAACCCCATGCTCTGGGTGTCCCTAGCCTCTGTTCACTAGAAGCAGGGACTGGACGGCAGGGGATGGATCACTTGATGATTGCCTGTAATGGGCATGTGACACTAGGTGTGTGAACTCACGAGCTTGAATCACAGGGGGAGGGGCACCTACCTGCTTGCCAGCATTTAAATGGGAAGGTGATATTGGGTTATGATGAACCCAGCACAGTAGAGAGCACATAGGTAAACAGACAGTCTGATCTGAGGCCTGGTCTACACTACGAGTTTAGGTCGACTTTAGCCGCGTTAAATCGAATTAAGCCTGGACACGTTCACACGACGAAGCCCTTTCTTTCGACTTAAAGGGCCCTTTAAACCGGTTTCTTTACTCCACCTCCGACGAGGGGATTATCGGTAAAATCGGCCTTAGTGGGTCGGAATTGGCTTAGTGTGGACGGAATTCGACGTTATTGGCCTCCGGGAGCTATCCCACAGTGCTTCATTGTGACCGCTCTGGACAGCACTCTCAACTCAGATGCACTGGCCAGGTAGACAGGAAAAGCCCCGCGAACGTTTGAATTTCATTTCCTGATTGCTGAGCTTGGAGAGCACAGGTGACCACGCAGAGCTCATCAGCACAGGTAACCGTGATGGAGTCCCAGGATCGCAAAAGAGCTCCATCATGGACAGAACGGGAGGTACGGGATCTCATCGCCATATGGGGAGATGAATCAGTGCTGGCTGAACTCCGAAGCAGTAAACGAAATGGCAAAATATTAGAAAAGGTCTCCAAGGCCATGAAGGACAGAGGCCATAACAGGGACGCACAGCAGTGCCGCGTGAAAATTAAGGAGCTAAGGCAAGCCTACCACAAAGCGAGAGAAGCAAACGGAAGGTCCGGGGCTGAGCCGCAAACATGCCGCTTCTACGCGGAGCTGCATGCCATTCTAGGGGGTGCAGCCACCACTACCCCAACCGTGTGCTATGAGTCCCTCACTGGAGAAACACACAGGGAAGCGGGTTCGGGGTACGAGGAAGATGAGGATGAAGATAATGTAAATAGCTCACAGCAGCAAGGAAGCGGAGAAACCGGTTTCCCCAACAGCCAGGATATGTTTGTCACCCTGGACCTGGAACCAGTAACCCCCGAACTCACCCAAGACTCTGGGGGCACACAGGGGACCTCGGGTGACTGTACCTTTGTAAATATTACACATGGTTTAAAAGCAAGGGTATTTAATGATTAATGATTAATTTGCCCTGGCAATCGCGGCCAGTACAGCTACTGGAAAAGTCTGTTAACGTGTATGGGGATGGAGCGGAAATCCTCCAGGCACATCTCCAGAAAGCTCTCCTTCATGTACTCCCAAAGCCTTTGCAAAAGGTTTCTGGGGAGGGCTGCCTTATCCCGTCCGCCATGGTAGGACACTTTACCACGCCAGGCCAGTAGCACGTAGTCTGGAATCATTGCATAACAAAGCATGGCAGCGTATGGTCCCGGTGTTTGCTGGCATGCAGACAACATCCATTCCTTATCGCTCTTTGTTATCCTCAGGAGAGTGATATCATTCACGGTCACCTGGTTGAAATGGGACAATTTTATTAAGGGGATATTCAGAGGTGCCCCTTCCTGCTCTGCTGAACAGAAATATTCCCCACTGTTAGCCACGCGGTGGGGGGGAGGGGTGAAGTGATCATCCCAGAGAATTGGGTGTGTGGGGGAAGGGAATTAGTTGGGTTTGTGCTGCATGTTAACCCTGAAACCGCAGCCCCTCCTTTTACATTGCAAACCCATTTTAAATGGCCAACCCAACGGGTGCTTGGTATGGTTAATGAGAGCAGTACTGTTTGAAACCATCCCCACATGTTAAGAAGGTTAAAAAAACCAAAAGACTGTGTCTTACCATGGCTGCCTGCAAGCTGAAATCTGTGGCCTGGCACTGCGTGAGTGATCTCTCACACCAAACCGGCAGGCCCTCAATATAAGAGGAAAAATGCGACCTTGTAACGAAAGCACATGTGCTGTGTAATGTGAACAGCAAAATTTAACGTGAAAGAGTGTACCCATTGTTCTCTAAAATGTGTCTTTTTTAACCACCTCTCCCTTCTCCTCCACCAGCTGCAAATCTTTCTCCTTCACAGAGGCTAGTGAAGATTCGAAAGTGAAAGCGAAGGACGCGTGATGAAATGTTTACAGAACTACAGACTGCCTCCCACGCTGACAGAGCACAGCAGAATGCATGGAGGTAGTCAATGACTGATTATAGAAAAGCCCAATATGAGCGAGAGGAGAGGTGGCGTGCTGAATCATGGGCTGAAGATGAGAGGTGGCGTCAGCTTGCACACAGAAGGCAAGAGTCGATGCTCCGGCTGCTGGAGCATCAAACTGATATGCTCCAGCGTATGGTTGAGCTGCAGGAAAGGCAGCAGGAGCACAGACCACCGCTACAGCCCCTGTGTAACCAACAGCCCTCCTCCCCAAGTCCCATTGCCTCCTCACCCAGACGCCCAAGAACATGGTGGGGGGGCCTCCGGCCACCCAGTCACTCCACCCCAGATGATTTCCCGAGCAATAAGTGTTAAAGTTTTAAACTGCAGTGTGTCCTTTTCCTTCCCTCCTCCCCCACCCATCCCGGGCTACCTTTGCAATTATCCCCCTAGTTGTGTGATGAATTAATAAAGAATGCATGAATGTGAAGTAACAATGACTTTATTGCCTCTGCAAGTGGTGCTTGAAGGGGGGAGGGTCGGGGAGGGTGGGGTGGTTGGTTTACAGGGAAGTAGAGTTAACCGGGTGGGTGGGGGGGCGGAGATTTCATCAAGGAGAAACAAACAGAAGTTTCACACCGTAGCCTGGCCAGTCACAAAACTCGTTTTCAAAGCTTCTCTGATGCGCACCGCGCCATGCTGTGCTCCTCTAACCGCCCTGGTGTCTGGCTGCGCGTAATCAGCGGCCAGGCGATTTGCCTCAACCTCCCACCCCGCCATAAATGTCTCCCCCTTACTCTCACAGATATTGTGGAGCGCACAGCAAGCAGCAATAACAATGGGGATATACTGACTCGCTCAGACCTTAGCGAAAAGAAAGCTGCGCCAGCGCGCTTTTAAACGTCCAAATGCACATTCCACCACCATTCGGCACTTGCTCAGCCTGTAGTTGAACAGGTCCTGACTCCTGTCCAGGCTGCCTGTGTAAGGCTTCATGAGCCATGGCATTAAGGGGTAGGCTGGGTCCCCAAGGATAACTATAGGCATTTCAACATCCCCAATGGTTATTTTCTGGTCCGGGAAGAAAGTCCCTTCCTCCAGCTTTCGAAACAGACCAGAGTGCCTGAAGACGCGAGCATCATGTACCCTTCCCTGCCAGCCCACGTTGATGTTGGTGACACGTCCCTTGTGATCCACCAGGGCTTGCAGCAGCATTGAGAAGTACCCCTTGCGGTTTATGTACTCGGTGGCTTGGTGCTCCGGTGCCAAGATAGGGATATGGGTTCCGTCTATCGCCCCACCACAGTTTGGGAATCCCATTGCAGCAAAGCCATCCACTATGGCCTGCACGTTTCCCAGAGTCACTACCCTTGATATCACCAGGTCTCTCATTGCCCTGGCAATTTGGATCACAGCAGCCCCCACAGTAGATTTGCCCACTCCAAATTGATTCCCAACTGACCGGTAGCTGTCTGGCGTTGCAAGCTTCCACAGGGCTATCGCCACTCGCTTCTCAACTGTGAGGGCTGCTCTCATCCTGGTATTCTGGCGCTTCAGGGCAGGGGAAAGCAAGTCACAAAGTTCCATGGAAGTGCCCTTACGCATGCGAAAGTTTCGCAGCCACTGGGAATCGTCCCACACCTGCAGCACGATGCGGTCCCACCAGTCTGTTCTTGTTTCCCGGGCCCAGAATCGGCGTTCCACGGCATCAACCTGCCCCAGGAACACCATGATTTCCACATTGCTGGGTCCTGTGCCTTGTGAGAGGTCTAGGTCCATGTCCATTTCCTCATCACTCTCGTCGCCGCGCTGCAATCGCCTCCTCCTCGCCTGGTCCTGGTTTTGCTTTGGCATGTCCTGGCTCTGCATATACTCCAGGACAATGTGCGTGGTGTTCATAGTGCTCATAATTGCTGCGGTGATCTGAGCGGGCTCCATGATCCCAGTGCTAGCTATGGCGTCTGGTCTGAAAAAAGGCTCGAAACTAGTATCTGACGGACCAGGGGAAGGAGGGAGGGGCGAGTGATGACATGGCGTACAGGTACAGGGAATTAAAATCAAGAAAGGTGGCTTTGCATCAGGGAGAAACACAAACAACTGTCACACAGAATGGCCCCCCCCCCGAGATTTAACTCAAAAGCCTGGGTTTAGCAGGCCGTTGATTTGATGGAGGGAGGGGGGAAGGAAATGAATACAGAACAAATCTATTTTTTACATCTTAAGACAACGGTGCAGCATGACTGATAGCCCTCGGCATTTTCTGGGTGCTTGGCAGCAAATACTGGGCGCTTGGCAGTTAGCCTTCAGGCCTATTGCACGATCTGCTGCTCAGGGAAGACTCAGCTAACGTGCAATGAGCCAACAGGGCGCGTGGCAGAAAATGGCAAACTACGACTGATAACCGTCATCATCAAGACAGTTCCATAGGACTGCTCAGGTGCCCATGATCAACAGCCACTACTGTACGACAAGGACGGTTACCAGTCATAATAAACCATCTACTGCCAAAAGGCAAAAGGGTTGGTGCAATGCAGTCCCACGGCTGCCAGCACCCAGATCGCTAATGAAGGCTACCAGTCATGCTGCACCGGCTACCACCAAAAGGCAGTTAGCTGCTGCTGCTGCTGTGTAGCAATGCAGTCCCACGTCTGCCGGCACCCAGATGACATATGGTGACGGTGAGCTGAGCTGAGCGGGCTCCATGCTTGACGTGGTATGTTGTCTGCACAGGTAACCCAGGTAAAAAGGCGCGAATCTATTGTCTGCCGTTGCTCTGACGGAGGGGGAGGGGCCTGACGACATGTACCCAGAACCCCCCGCGACACTGTTTTGCATCATTCGGGCATTGGAATCTCAACCCAGAATTCCAATGGGCGGCGGAGACTGCGGGAACTGTGGGATAGCTACCCATAGTGCAATGCTCCGGAAGTCGACGCTAGCCTCGGTACTGTGGACGTGGTCCGCCGACTAGAGCACTTAGAGCATTTTATGTGGGGACACACACAATCGGCTGTATACAACCGATTTCTATAAAACCAGCTTCTATTAATTCGATCTAATTTCGTAGTGTAGACATACCCTGAGTGTGAAGCAGTGCAATATGGGATAGCGGGGGGGGGGGATTGCCAGAAGAAGAGTAGTTATTCTGAATTAGGGATACGTCCATATGAATCTCAGATTGAATTAGAAAAACAACAAGGAGTCTGGTGGCACCTTAAAGACTAACAGATTTATTTGGGCATAAGCTTTCGTGGGTAAAAACCTCACTTCTTCGGATGCATAGAGTGAAAGTTACAGATGCAGGCATTATATACTGACACATGGAGAGCAGGGAGTTTCTGAAGTTTTTTTGTTCAATGATAGTGACTTTTAAATCTGTAATAGAAGATTCTATTCTATTCTAAATCTATTACAGATTTAAAAGTCACTATCATTGAACAAAAAAACTTCAGAAACAGACTTCAAAGAGAAACAGCAGAACTAAAATTCATTTGCAAATTTAACACCATTAATCTGGGCTTGAATAGGGACTGAGAGTGGCTGGCTCATTACAGAAGCAGCTTTTCCTCTCCTGGAATTGACACCTCCTCATCCATTATTGGGAGTGGACTACATCCACCCTGATTGAATTGGCCTTGTCAACACTGGTTCTCCACTTGCGAAGTAACTCCCTGCTCTCCATGTGTCAGTATATAATGTATGAATCCGAAGAAGTGAGGTTTTTACCCACGAAAGCTTATGCCCAAATAAATCTGTTAGTCTTTAAGGTGCCACCAGACTCCTTGTTGTTTTTGTAGATACAGACTAACACGGCTACCCCCGAGACTGAATTAGCTAGATCTTCCAAAATGTATTAATTAATGTGGAGTAAAATGTTAGAGAAATTGAGGAGGGGAGAATTTTGTGTGTGGACACAAGACAGTTTATGCCAAGTCTTCCCCATCCCCCTAAATTAATCTGAAAGAAAAAAATCTCCATATAGACCAGCTCTAAGTAAAGGGAAGGGAATAAAAGAAATTCTGAGTGTGGGGTGGGGAGCATCTGTTAATTTCTTTAAATTTAAAATGCTTTAACAGTTTTTCCATGACTCCACATAAAAGACTTACAAGGGTGGGGAGAGGGGGGCATAGTCACTCATATTGCCTATATACCAATGCTAGGAGCCTGGGTAACAAACTAAGAGGAATTAGAATTACTCATTTATGAGTATAACTTTGATCTAGTTGGTATTATTGAAACCTGGTGAGATAATTTGCACTATTGGAATGTTACAATCAATGATTATAACCTCTCTGGGAAGGAGCAAGTGGGCAAAAACTGGGGGGGCGGGGGGACTTGGCATCCTATGTCAAAAATAACATTACTTTGTCCGAGTCACTGATAACTCAGAAGAAAATGATGTTGAATGTTTATGGATCAGTGTCTGAGCAGATCAAGCACAAGATGGGGTACTAGTTGGTGTCTGCTACAGATGACCACATCATAATGGAGAACAGGATGACTGGCTTCTCATACATGTCTAAGTCCTGTGGCCTAAAGCCTATAAGAGAAGGGAGGTAACTGAGTGAGCTCTCTGCTGGCATCTGCTGGGGAGCAAGGGCAGTGGACTGAGCAAGGCAGTGCCTCATTTGCATATTAACTGCAGCTAGTTTGGGGACATTGGGGTATAATTTGACTAAATTTTGTACTTGGGGTCTATATATTTGAGAGTACCCTGTTGAGAACCCAACTGGGCAAAGCCTGGACAATGACTGAGTATGAGGTCACCCTGATGGAAACTGATGTTTGTCACTGGGAATAGCTCTTTGGGTGATAGAGACTCTCCTGCGGTCCTAAGGCTACTGGTCTCCTTGCACCGGGAAAGCTAAGCTAAGAGGTGTAATTGCTTCATGTGGGTAAAAGTCACCAGAGATTCCAGTTGTCTAGATGCTGGTAAGCAGAGGTGGGAGCCCAGCAGCAGTTCTGCACACCTGAGCAGCTGTCAAAGCACAGCAGCCCTTGGATTCACCCCCAGGCCCCAGCCTGTGTCAGAGAGCAGTTGTGTGAACAACACAGGGAGCAGGAATTCACAGCAACCATTTGTGTCAGCCTAGTGACTCTGGTGGGGCCTCCTCCCCCCCCCCCCAATAAAGTTAAGAACATAAGAACTGCCATACTAGGTCAGATCAAAAGTCCATCTAGCCCAGTCTTTTGACAGTGGCCAATGCCAGGTGCCCCAGAGGGAATGAACAGAACATGTAATCATCAAGTGATCCACTCCCTGTCTCCCATTCCCAGAATCTGGCAAACAGAGGTTAGAGACACCATCCCTGCCCATCCTGGCTAATAGTCATTGATGGACTATCTGTGATGAGTTGGGTCACAGAAACCCCCTTGGGACTGCCACCTAATGTGCTGAGACTACCTCTGAGCCCATTTTCCCTGGCAGCTTGGGACTTCAGTACCCTGTCTTGTTGAGCCAGACACGCTAGCCTGCTGCAAACACAGACCCAGGTCTGAACTACGTCCCCCACAAGCTGCGGACTTAACTGAAAACAGCTTAAGAAGTGCTCCTGTCTCTAGCACCCAGATACCCAGTTCCCAATGGGCTCCAAACCCTAAATAAATCCGTTTTACGCTGTATAAAGTTTATACAGGGTAAACTCATAGATTGTCCACCCTCTATAATACTGATAGAGAGATATGCACAGCTGTTTGCTCCCCCAGGAATTAATTACTTACTCTGGGTCAATTAATAAGCAAAAAGTGATTTTATTAAGTATAAAAAGTAGGATTTAAGTGGTTCCAAGTAATAACAGACAGAACAAAGTAAATTACCAAGCAAAATAAAATAACACACAAGGCTAAGCATAATATAGTAAGAAACTGATTACAGATAAATCTCACCCTCAGAGACGTTCCAATAAGCTTCTTTCACAGACTAGACTCCTTTCTAGTCTGGGCCCAATCCTTTCCCCTGATACAGTCCTTGTTTCAGCTCAGGTGGTAGCTAGGGGATTTCTCATGACTGCACCCCCCTTTGTTCTGTTCCACCCCCCTTTTATAGCTTTGGCACAAGGTGGGAATCTTTTGTCCCCACCCCTCCTTCTAATGGAAAAGCCCCAGGTTTAAGATGGATTCCAGTACCAGGTGACATGGTCATATGGCCTGAGACCCCAACCCTTGATTCTTCCC
>NW_020664543.1:28477253-28482270 GCF_002925995.2 Terrapene triunguis
GCCGGGCCAGGGACCGAGTCTCCCAGCCCGAGGGGAGGGGAGACGGGGTGGGATGGAGACAGGGGGAGAGACTGGCAGGGCAGCAGGAGCAATCAGTGGGGAGGGAGGTTCCCGGCTCCCAGCCCTGCCCAGCCCCTTTCCCTGCGGCACCCCTGGGCAGACTGACTTTCCTGGGAACGTTTGTGCACCTAGAAAGTCACAGGAAACAACACTATGGGTTACAAAGCCTGAGTTAAGTGCCCAGGCTCCCTGTACAGTGACTGGGCAGAGAGAGGGGTCTAATAATGGCTGGGATCCACAAAAAGCAGCAGGCTGGGTGCGGGGGAGCTGCTGAAGGCAACCAGTGGGAGATGCTAATGATGGGTGTGTCCTAAGCCCACGCTGGGAGGCACCCATCTCTGCTTGTGAACTGCAGTCAGGACCCCTCTCCTCCAAGCAGGCAGCTTGGTGCCTGAAGTGTTTCTTGTGAGAATCAGTTCAGCACCTGCTGAACTCTGCACAGAGTGGCCAGAGGCAGTCAGAGGAGCAGGAGCTCTCCTCACCCCAGTGGGTAGGGTACTCCCCTGGGATGTGGGAGCCCCCACTTCAATCTCCCCTCTGACTGATGAGGCAAAGTGGTCTGACCAGGGATCTGTCACCTCTTAGGTGGGTGTCCTACCAGCCAGGCTATGGGATGGTCTGTTAGCGAATCTCTCCTGCTGAAGTTGTTCCACTTTGCACAAGTAATTAAATATTAATTGGGCCCACAAGCAAATAGGATTCACACTCTGGTCTAGTGGTGAGGGCACCTACCAGTGAGATGGCAGAGATCAGGCAGGTGGGACAGACATCTCCTCCATGCTGAGTGAGAACCTTAACCACTGGGGAGAAGGTTATACGGGACCGCCTGCTCCTTTCCTCTCCTCCCCTTCCCCTCATCACTTAGCATGTGCTAGGCAGCTAGTGAGCACACCTGCCAGACCTGGCCCCTGCTATGAGCCAAGTGAAAGAATTTCTATATTCTCCCAGTTTGTGGGTCATACGGGGGATTAGCCATGAGATGGGTATCCAGACTCCTAGAGTGAGGTAGCCATCCACATGCTCAGAGGCAGAACTTTAGGGATGAGGGAACTTCTACAGCAAAAGTTTAGGCACCAAGTATGTTTAGGTGCTTACAGGGTTAGGTGGCAGCCATCAGGGCATTTGTGGATTGCAGCATCGCCTAAAACCCTTGGTGGATTTGGGCCAAAGTTACTAGGTGGACCCCAGGTCTGATCAAGTCTGGCAATTCCTGTGTTCATCTCTAGGTGACAGGTCTCTGTCCTCAGTGAATTTATTTTAGGAACTTTAAAGAAGAATCACTCAGTCTGTTTTTGAGAAGACACTGGATGGTGTGTGTATGTTTTTGGGGGATGGATTAGAATTAAATTTTCAACAGCTCTAGTTCATTGTGTTTTGGCTAGAAACTGCATAGCAAAGAGATAGAATTCCTTGGTCAGACACATTCCTCTCTGCAGGGCCGGCTCTAGGCACCAGCAAAACAAGCTGGTGCTTGGGGCGGCACATTTTTAGGGGCGGCATGGCCGGCGCTAGAATCCTGCCCGGGAAAATGGGGGCGATCCCGAGTGGCCGCGGCGCGCGAAACAGCTGTTTCGCGCGCTGCTGCTCCCCCTCCCTCCCAGGCTTGAGAGCCTGGGAGGGGGGGGAGAAGCGGCGCCCGCGCCGCGGCCACTCGGAGTCTCCCCCTCCCTCCTAGGCTTGAGAGCCTGGGGGGAGGAGGCAGGGCTGGGGATTTGGGGAAGGGGCCGAGTTGAGGTGGGGCCGGGGGTGGAGTAATTAAAAAACGGGGGGGGAGCTGATTCCGTTTGATAAGATTTGTTTACTCACTTCACATCTGATCCCGTGAATACTTACACATTTGTTCGTCATTGGCCATGTGAGTGGTCCCATTAACTTCATTTAATCTCTGTTACCAAGGATTTAATAATGTCTCTGTGGGTTTAGTCCTAGTGGCAGGGACGGCGTCTGCACTGTAATTAAATGATTAGGCCAAGATCTGTAACTACAGGAGCCTAAAGTTAATTTTGTAAATACATATTCAGGCACTAGAATAAATGGCCTGATGATGAGCAGTGCTGGGCACTCGGAACTGAACCCCAGTGTTGCAGGCTCAGCATTTTGGAAGCACAGGCCACTGATTGAAAGACCTGACTGTGGATTTGGAAACTAACTCTTGTTGCCAGTTCTGAAAATCTTGGGCTAAAGCATTTCCCCAAATTGCAGAATCTAGAGTGTCTGTCTGCAGGGAAAGAACCCAGGGCGAAACAAGATGTGAAATAGACTGAAGCCCCTTCTGAAACTGCCTCAATTTTCCTTCTTCCCGCTGACAGGCTGCAGAATTGTGTCCCAGTCCAGTTTATCCCACACTCCTGAGGAACAGGGAAGGGCCATGTCTGCAGCGGAGCCAGTGACCTTCGAGGAGGTGGCTGTGTATTTCTCTGAGGAGGAATGGGCTCTGCTGGACCCGGGTCAGAGAGCCCTCTACAGAGATGTGATGCAGGAGAATTATGAGACCATGACCTCGCTGGGTAAGGATTCCTGTTCCCTCAGGTGTTGGAAGCTGTGTGTGTGTGTGTGTCTACACTACGAAATTAGGTCGAATTTATAAAAGCCGGTTTTATAGAAATCGTTTTTATACAGTCGATTGTGTGTGTCCCCACATAAAATGCTCTAAGTGCATTAAGTCGGCGGACCGCGTCCACAGTACCGAGGCTAGCGTCGACTTCTGGAGCGTTGCACTGTGGGTAGCTATCCCACAGTTCCTGCAGTCTCCGCCGCCCATTGGAATTATGGGTTGAGATCCCAATGCCTGATGATGCAAAAACAGTGTCGCGGGGGATTCTGGGTACATGTCTTCAGCCCCACCCCCGTGAGAGCAACGGCAGACAATCATTTCACGCCTTTTTTCCTGGGTTACCTGTGCAGATGACATACCACGGCAAGCATGGAGCCCGCTCAGTTCAGCTCACCATCACCATATGTCATTTGGGTGCCGGCAGACATGGTACTGATTGGTACACAGCAGCAGCTAATTGCCTTTTGGCAATAGACGGTGCAGTATGACTGGTAGCCGTCATCGGCTATCTGGGTGCTGGCAGACGTGGGACTGCATTGCTATACAGCAGAAGCTCCTTGCCTTTTGGCAGTAGATGTTGTATTACGATTGGTATCCATCATCATCGTACCTCTCTGTGAGTTTGGTCAGAGGCGCCTGGGCAGACATGTTTTGTCTCCTGGAGACTCAGTCCTGCCGGCAGTCCTATTGCACCGTCTTGACGATGATGGCTAGAAGTCGTAATGCACCATTTTCTGTCAAGCACCCAGAAGATGCCGATGGCTATCAGTCATGCTGCACCGTCTGCTGCCAGCCTAAGATGTAAAAGATAGATGGACCAGATTTGTTCTGTATTCATTTGCTTCCCCCTCCCTCCGTGAAATCAACGGCCTGCTAAACCCAGGGTTTTGAGTTCAATCTTTGGGGGGGGCCGTTCTGTGTGACAGTTGTTTGTGTTTCTCCCTGATGCACAGCCACCTTTGTTGATTTTAATTCCCTGTAAGCCATGTCGTCACTCGCCCCTTCCTCCCTCCGTCAGACAATAGTTTCGCGCCTTTTTTCAGCCCAGATGCCATAGCACTGGGATCATGGAGCCCGCTCAGATCACCGCGGCAATTATGAGCACTATGAACACCACGCGCATTGTCCTGGAGTATATGCAGGGCCAGAACATGCCAAAGCAAAACCAGGCAAGGAGGCGATTGCAGTGCGACGACGAGAGTGATGAAGAAATTGACAGGGACATAGACCTCTCGCAAAGTACGGGCCCCAGCAATGTGCAAATCATGGTGTTACTGGGGCAGGTTCATGCCGTGGAACGCCGATTCTGGGCCTGGGAAACAAGCACAGACTGGTGGGACCGCATCGTGTTGCAGGTGTGGGACGATTCCCAGTAGCTGCGAAACTTTCGCATGCGTAAGGGCACTTTCATGGAACTTTGTGACTTGCTTTCCCCTGCCCTGAAGCGCAAGAATACCAGGATGAGAGCAGCCCTCACAGTTGAGAAGCGAGTGGCGATAACCCTGTGGAAGCTTGCAACGCCAGACAGCTACCGGCCAGTCAGGAATCAATTTGGAGTGGGCAAATCTACTGTGGGGGCTGCTGTGATCCAAGTAGCCAACGCAATCAAAGACCTGGTGATATCAAGGGTAGTGACTCTGGGAAACGTGTAGGTCATAGCGGATGGCTTTGCTGCAATGGGATTCCCTAACTGTGGTAGGGCGATAGACGGAACCCATATCCCTATCTTGTCACCGAAGCACCAAGCGACCGAGTACATAAACCAAAAAGGGTACTTCTCAATGCTGCTGCAAGCCCTGGTGGATCACAAGGGACGTTTCACCAACATCAACGTGGGATGGCCGGGAAAGGTACATGATGCTCGCGTCTTCAGGAACTCTGGTCTGTTTCAAAAGCTGGAGGAAGGGACTTTCTTCCGGGACCAGAAAATAACCGTTGGGGATGTTGAAATGCCTATAGTTATCCTTGGGGACCCAGCCTACCCCTTAATGCCATGGCTCATGAAGCCGTACACAGGCAGCCTGAACAGTAGTCTGGACCTGTTCAACTATAGGCTGAGCAAGTGCAGAATGGTGGTAGAATGTGCATTTGGACGTTTAAAAGCCCGCTGGCGCAGTTTACTGACTCGGATAGACCTCAGCGAAACCAATATCCCCATTGTTATTGCTGCTTGCTGTGCGCTCCACAATCTCTGTGAGAGTAAGGGGGAGACATTTATGGTGGGGTGGGAGGTTGAGGCAAATCGCCTGGCCGCTGATTACGTGCAGCCAGACTCCAGGGCGGTTAGAAGAGTACAGGAGGGCGCGGTGCACATCAGAGAAGCTTTGAAAACCAGTTTCATGACTGGCCAGGCTACCGTGTGAAAGTTCTGTTTGTTTCTCCTTGATGAACCCCCCCCCCCCC
>NW_020664543.1:28482370-28494534 GCF_002925995.2 Terrapene triunguis
CCCCCCCCCCCCCGTTGGTTCACTTTACTTCCCTGTAAGCTAGCCACCCTTCCCTCCCCCCTTCGAGCACCGCTTGCAGAGGCAATAAAGTCATTGTTACTTCACATTCATGCATTCTTTATTAATTCATCACACAACTAGGGGAATAACTGCCAAGGTAGCCCGGGAGGGGTGGGGGAGGAATGAAGGACAAGGACACACTGCAGTTTAAAACTTTAAAACTTTAACTCTTATTGAAGGCCAGCCTTCTGATGCTTGGGCAATCATCTGGGGTGGAGTGGCTGCCCCCCCCACACCGCGTTCTTGGGCGTCTGGGTGAGGAGGCTATGGAACTTGGGGAGGAGGGCTGTTGGTTACACAGGGGCTGTAGCGGCGGTCTCTGCTCCTGCTGCCTTTCCTGCAGCTCAACCATACGCTGGAGCATATCAGTTTGATGCTCCAGCAGCCGGAGCATCGACTCTTGCCTTCTGTCAGCAAGCTGATGCCACCTATCCTCGTCAGCCCGCCACTTGCTCTCTTCAGCCCGCGATTCACCTCTCCTCTCGTTCATATTGTGCTTTTCTGCACTCTGACATTGACTGCCTCCACGCATTCTGCTGTGCTCTGTCAGCGTGGGAGGCAGTCTGTAGTTCTGTAAACATTTCATCACGCGTCCTTCGCTTTCACTTTCGAATCTTCACTAGCCTCTGCGAAGGAGAAACATTTGCTGCTGGTGGAGGAGAAGAGAGAGGTGGTTAAAAAGACACATTTTAGAGAACAATGGGTACACTTTTTCATGTTAAATGTTGCTGTTCACATTACACAGCACATGTGCTTTCGTTACAAGGTCGCATTTTTCCTCTTATATTGAGGGCCTGCCGGTTTGGTGTGAGAGATCACTCACACAGTGCCAGGCAACAGAATTCGGCTTGCAGGCAGCCATGATAAGCCACAGTCTTTTGGTTTTTTTAACCTTCATAACATGTGGGAATGATTTCAAACAGCAGTGCCCTCATTTCCCATACCAAGCACCCGTTGGGTTGGCCATTTAAAATGGGTTTGCAATGTAAAAGGAGGGGCTGCGGTTTCAGGGTTAACATGCAGCACAAACCCAACTAACCCCCCTTCCCTCCCCCCCCCAATTCTCTGGGATGATCATTTCACCCCTCCCCCCCACCGCGTGGCTAACAGCGGGGAATATTTCTGTTCAGCCAAGCAGGAACAGGCACCTCTGAATGTCCCTTTAATAAAATCACCCCATTTCAACCAGGTGACCGTGAATGATATCACTCTCCTGAGGATAACAAAGAGACATAAGGAATGGATGTTGTCTGCATGCCAGCAAACACCGGGACCATACACTACCATGCTTTGTTATGCAATGATTCCAGACTACGTGCTACTGGCCTGGCGTGGTAAAGTGTCCTACCATGGCGGACGGGATAAGGCAGCCCTCCCCAGAAAGGCTTTGGGAGTACATGAAGGAGAGCTTTCTGGAGATGTCCCTGGAGGATTTCCGCTCCATCCCCATACACGTTAACAGACTTTTCCAGTAGCTGTACTGGTCGCGATTGCCAGGGCAAATTAATCATTAATCATTAAACACGCTTGCTTTTAAATCATGTGTAATATTTACAAAGGTACACTCACCAGAGGTCCCTTGTGCGCCCTCAGGGTCTGGGAGCACGCCTTGGGTGAGTTCGGGGGTTACTGGTTCTAGGTCCAGGGTGATAAACATATCCTGGCTGTTGGGGAAACCGGTTTCTCCGCTTCCTTGCTGTGAGCTATCTTCATTGTCTTCATCATCATCTTCCTCGTACCCCGAACCCGCTTCCCTGTTGCGTGCTTCTCCATTGATGGAGTCAAAGCACACGATTGGGGTAGTGGTGGCTGCACCCCCTAGCATGGCATGCAGCTCCGCGTAGAAGCAGCATGTTTGCGGCTCTGCCCCGGACCTTCCGTTTCCCTCTCTGGCTTTGTGGTAGGCTTGCCTTAGCTCCTTAATTTTCACGCGGCACTGCTGTGTGTCCCTGTTATGGCCTCTGTCCTTCATGGCCTTTGAGACTTTTTCTAATATTTTGCCATTTCGTTTACTGCTACGGAGTTCAGCTAGCACTGATTCGTCTCCCCATATGGCGAGCAGATCCCGTACCTCCCGTTCAGTCAATGCTGGAGCTCTTTTGCGATCCTGGGACTCCATCATGGTTACCTGTGCTGATGAGCTCTGTGTGGTCACCTGTGCTCTCCACGCTGGGCAAACAGGAAATTAAATTCAAAAGTTCGCAGGGCTTTTCCTGTCTACCTGGTCAGTACATCTGAGTTGAGAGTGCTGTCCAGAGTGGTCACAATGAAGCACTGTGGGATAGCTCCCGGAGGCCAATAACGTCGAATTCTGTCCACACTACCCCAAATCCGACCCAGAAAGGCCGATTTCAGCGCTAATTCCCTCGTCGGAGGTGGAGTAAAGAAACCTGTTTAAAGGGCCCTTTAAGTCGAAAAAAAGGGCTTCATCGTGTGGACGTGTCCAGGCTTAATTCGATGTAACGCTGCTAAATTCGACCTAAACTCGTAGTGTAGACCAGGCCTGTGTGTGTGTGTATGTGTCTGAAGCATTGGGATCAGATTCTGTGCAGGGTTATTCACTGGTCCCCCAGATTTGGAGGGGATCAGCCCCACTAGTCCCCTGATCCTGTGTGTGAGAATCTGTCCCACGGGGTCATAATGATGCTGCTACTCTTCCCATAGCCAATGGAAGATGAACAAACTCACTGTCTCTCCCCTGCACTTCCCAGGGCAAGTCCTATCCTATGTTGTCTATGACCCCACTGCCATCTCCGAAATGGACAAATGTCTCATGCCTGGCTCTGCCTAAATCACTAGTGGCCAAATGTGCTTCCCCTCCATCTTGCCCATGTTCTACCTCGGCCAGCTGTGTTAGCAGGACACCCCATATGTTCTAGACTCTCTTCAGTGTCCTTTCCTGGCTGTGGCTGATCTCTGTGAAGTGCTGGTTCCTCACAGTGTGAGGGGCTGGGGCTGAGAGAGGGTTCATGGGGTACTTTATGGTCCAGGAGAACTCTGTGGGGTAGATCGCTACAGTAGAAAAGAGAGGAGGGCTGGTCTTTGGTCCACGCACTGCACTGGGACTCAGGACTCTGCGATGGCAGAGCAGGTCTCCTGGGTGATGGGAAAGGGTTGACTGACCATTGATCAGTATGGGGATGGTGGCCTACTGCTAGTGGCCCCATGAGTGGCCCTACTGCTAGTGGCCCCATGAGTGCTACTGTGGCCCCATGAGTGGAGGCTCTTTGCTCTGCACTGTAGGCAGGAGTGTGGTGATTTTCTACATTCCACCTTCAATGCATGGTAGCAGGGTCCACATGGCTAGTCAATACCCAAAGGCTAATGTGCTGTGCATTCACCCTCTGGCTTGCCAGGCATTAACTGACCATGTAGACAAGCCCTCTGTAATATCTCTGGCTTGCGTTCTGGAGGAATATGGATATAGGTGTTGGGGGCAGGGTGGGAATAGGAGGGGAGGGAATAACTGGCAGTGACAGAGGTGTATCCTAGTGAGCAACTCTTCTCAGCTCCCCAGGGGAATGTTAGGGCATTCTCTAGGCAGAGTGGAACACCAGTGCATCACGGGATCTTGTATGATTTATAGCCCAGTAGAGTGGAGGAAGGGAGAAGGATCCCCTCTGGGTTTTGTTAGAGTGGGGGAGGGATAGCTTAGTGGTTTGAGCATTGGCCTGATAAACCCAGGGTTGTGAGTTCAATCCTTGAGGGGGCCATTTAGGGATCTGGGGCAAAAATCTGTCTCGGGATTGGTCCTGCTTTGAGCAGGGGGTTGGACTAGATGACCTCCTGAGGTCCCTTCCAACCCTGATATTCTATGATTCTATGCTGGCTCTGGAAGTACTGACCTCAATGAACAAGATCAGCACTTGTTTCCCTGTCTCCCCAAACAGAATTCCTGAATTCCCAACCTGACATGATCTCCTGGCTGGAAGAAGGGGAGGAGCCATGGGTCCCAGATCTCCAGGGCTCTGAGGAAAGGGAGATCTTGAGAGATGCCCACACAGGTGAGGAATCAGCTAAACTGACTCACAAACCAATTTCTCTATCCTCATGACAGACGTTAGTCATGAGTTTTCACCAGTCCTGTCTGACCTGTTAGCCCCTCTCCACATCAGTATTGAAATAGGGTGAGGAGACAGAAATGATCACCTCCTTTCTCTCCTGTTGGGAAGGTTTGAGGGGAGAGCCAGTACTGATTCTACAATCTCCTCAGCAGTTATTTGGGTTTCTTCCCCCTTTCCTGTTCCCCTCTCTGAGGTTCCCTTCCCCCCCAGCACAGGGAGTGACTCCTGTCTGGATTCTCTCTCTGTCACAGCAGGTGATGGGATGGTGAGTGAGAGCGAGGAGGCGAACCCTCAGCAGGAAGGTATCAGGAAGCAACTACATTGGACGGTATCAGGAAGAGCTGATGGGGATGTTTTCAAGAGTCCTGAGTGTAAAAGGGCCCCTGAGAATCAGTGCAGGCCAGACCGGTATCATGGAAATGACCAAGAAGAGAGACAGGGTAAATCCAGTCACTTGAGCAGAGTAGTCGAGAAAATAAAATACACTATTCAGCAGAGAGTCCCCACTGCAGAAAGACCCAACACGTGCAGCAACTGTGGGAAAAAATTCCTTTGGAGGTCAGCCCTTATCATTCATGAGAGAATCCACACAGGAGAAAAAACATATAAGTGTCCTGACTGCGAGAAAAGCTTCAGCCAGCGCTCAGACCTCACCAAACATCAGAGAGTCCACACAGGAGGGAAGCCTTACAAATGTCTTGAATGCGGGAAAAGCTTCAGTTGTAGTTCAACCCTCACTGCACACCAGCTAATCCACATGGGAGAAAGACCTTATAAATGCCACGAATGTGGAAAAAGCTTCAGTGATAGATCCACCTTCAGTACGCACCAGAGAATCCATACAGGAGAGAGACCCTATAAATGCCTGACCTGTGGGAAAAGTTTCAGGGATCGGTCAACCTTTAATAAACACCAGAGAATCCACACGGGAGAGAAACCACATAAATGCCCCAAGTGCGGGAAAAGTTTCCGTCAGCTCGCACAACTCGTTAGACACAAGAGACTCGACACAGGAGAGAGACCCCATAAATGCCTGACCTGTGGGAAAAGCTTCCAGGATAGATCCACCTTTAATGAACACCAGAGAATCCACACGGGAGAAAAACCTTATAAATGCCCAGAGTGTGGGAAAAGCTTCAGGCACAGCTCAACCTTTATTAGGCGTCAGAGAATCCACAGGGGACACAAACCCTAGGATTGGGATGGGCAAAGTGAATAATATCTTTGCTGATTCCAACTAACCCCAGAGGGTCAGGTCAGGCCAGGCCAGAGGGGCCATGTACTGGGGACATGCTCAAGTTATTAAAGCATTGAATGAAATCATCTTTCTGGAACAGTGTCATGCAGAGCAAGTTTCCCATGCTGGGATGGTATTTGATTATTAATTCTCAAGGAGCTCTGAAGATCATCCTATAATCTAGGCGTTCTCTTTGCTATATCTTGACTTCAGTAAGACTTTTGATATTGTCTCACATGACCTTCTCATCAACAAACTAGGTAAATACAACATAGATGGAGCTACTATAAGGTGGGCGCATAACTGGTTGGAAAACCATTCCCAGAGAGTAGTTATCAGTGTTTCACAGGCAAGCTGGAAGGACATAACGAGTGGGGTCCTGCAGGGATCACTTCTGCATCCAGTTCTGTTCAATATCTTCATCAATGATTTAGATAATGGCACAGAGAGTACACTTATAAAGTTTGCAGATGATACCAAGCTGGGAGGGGCTGCAAGTGCTGTGGAGGATAGGATTAAAATTCAAAATGATCTGGACAAACTGGAGAAATGGTCTGAAGTAAATAGGATGAAATTCAATAAGGACAAATGCAAAGTACTCCACTTAGGAAGGAACAATCATTTGCACACATACAAAATGGGAAATGACTGCCTAGGAAGGAGTACTGCGGAAAGGGATCTGGGGGTCATAGTAGAGCACAAGCTAAATATGAGTCAACAGTGTAACGCTGTTGCAAAAAAGGCTGAACATCATTCTAGGATGTATTAGCAGGAGTGTTGTAAGCAAGACACGAGAAGTAATTCTTCTGCTCTTCTCTGCACTGATTAGGCCTCAGTTGGAGTATTGTGTCCAGTTCTGGGCACCACATTTCAGTAAAGATGTGGACAAATTGGAGAAAGTCCAGAGAAAAGCAACAAAAATGATTACAGGTCTAGAAAACATGACCTATGAGGGAAGATTGAAAAAAAAAATGGATTTGTATAGTCTGGAGAAGAGAGGTGACAACCGTTTTCAAGTACATAAAAGGCTGATACAAGAAGGAGGGAGAAAAATTGTTCTCCTTAACCTCTAAGGATAGGACAAGAAGCAATGGGCTTAAATTGCAGCAAGGGCAGTTTAGGATGGATATTAGGAAAAACTTCCTAACTGTTAAGGTAGTTAAGCACTGGAATAAATTGCCTATGGAGGTTGTAGAATCTCCATCATTGGAGATCTTTAAGAGCAGATTGGACTGACACTTGTCAGGAATTGACTAGATAATACTTAGTCCTGCTATGAATGCAGGGGACTGGACTAGATGACCTCTCGAGGTCCCATCCAGTTCTATGGTTCTATGATTCCTCACTGCTGCTGAACTCTCAGCATCTCTGAGTAACACTTTCTCTAATTCCTGGTTGGCAAGGAGATTCCATCCCATCCTGGTGGACAAAGACCTGGCCTCAATTATTTATATATTTCTCACCACTTGACTGGACTACATCACTACGATGTACCTGGGTATGAAACTATCCGTGCTTAGGAAACTCCAACTAGAGAGCACTGCAGGATGTCTCCCCAGCAACACAGCTGACAGCGAGCATATCACACCCATCGTTGCTCTCTGCGCTGGCTTCCCATAGAATATTGAATCAAGTTCAAGGACTTGGTCTTTATCCATGGAGCTCCAAGACTGCCTTAAGTTCTTGGATGAAGACCAGGTTTGAAAACTTCACTCTTTTGGCACAATGGAACTCTCAACCATAAGGGTAAAGCTCATCTGTTGAGGAGACAGGACTTCCTCATTGGCTGGTCTGTGACTGTGGAATGAACTCCTCAAGGAATGAAGGATCCTCTCAGACCTCTCCACCTTCCACGCCAAGTGCCAGGCATGCTTCTTTGACCTGCCTTCTTTAACGTAAATACATAATGGCATGTATATAAAAAAAAAAAAACCCAAAACTTCCAGTGAGCAGGATCTCATCCTATAGAGAGGATAGGAAAACAAATGGCACATGGCAGATGCTAAGTTATGCAATTAATACACTGCTGGAAAGTGCTCAGATACTACAGTGGTGAATGCAGTATTGGAACAGACCGCCACATCTGCTATATCATTAAGGTTAAACCCAAGTCTCTGTTTAAACCTTGACCCTTCTCAGTGCTCTAAAATCTGCACTGTTAATTGGATTGCCTTGAAACATGGCATGCCTCCTCAGGACACAGGGTGGGGTTACTGATCCAAACTTGGGGTCATTTGACCAAAAGGTTTCCAAAATATTGCCCACACCCCTTCCAAACAAACCAACCAACTAACTTTGCTGAAGGTTCATGGATTCTACCAACTTTTTTTTTTACTTTTTGCACAGAGCTAGAGATCAAACCAGGGCTCTAATTCTGGCACAAGAGTCTCAGTTGCTCTGGTGTTACTCCCAGAGAGTTCATGGACCACCCCACCCTTGGAGAGAAGCAAAATTGAAAATGGCATGAGGTTAGCTCTCAAGGACGGTGTGACTTGCCCTCACACACCAAAGGGATCACACTGGGCATGTGCTGCCTGGGAAGTCAAAAGGGTTGCTAGCCAGCTACAGCTCACCAGTTCTCTGTGGCTCAAGAGCCAATGTTCTGGCTATTGCTCCTGAATCACACATGGACACTTGAAATTCAACTCCATCATGGGCAGAAATCTGAATGGAAACAAAGGAGGCATCTTCCTACAATCTGCCTCTGTCAGATAGGGTAGTAGTATTATTTTGGAGAATTGTAATGTGAATGTAGCATAAAATTTAGAAGCTGCTTATGCTGTTTTTGAAAAGAAAATAAATTACACATGTGAATGATTGCTGGGAGGGGAGGAGCATTGAGGGCGGAAGAGGGGGGCAATAGGGAGAGGAGTTTGGGACTGCAGGGAGGGGAGGAGGGATATTTGAGGGTGGGTAGTAGAGGAGCTTGCTTGGGGGGCTCAGGTCAGGGTGAGAGGATGGGGATTAGGTGGAGTGGAAGGGGAGAGGAAGGGTGAGGTGAAGGAGGGTGGCAGAGCAGGAGGCATGGAATAGGGGTAGGGGCATTTGACCTGTCAGCCCTACTGTCTCCAGTCCCATGTGTTTTCCAGGAGTCTTTACCTCTCTGGGGTGTCTGAGCCTCTCTCCATACCCCTGTGTGTGTGCCAGGATCTTGGGATCCCTGGCCCCTCTGGGGGAGTCTGAGTCCTTTTCTCTGCCTACTTTATGTAAGCTAGGATCTGGAGAGGGTCTTTATCTCTGGAGGGAGGTCTGAGCCAGTCTCCCATGCAATGCTACCCCTATGAGCTGGCATCCCTGCCCTCTGGGTGGGGAGCTGAGAACAGGCATGCTGGGAGCATGTATCAGCTCTGCTAGCAACTGCACATTACAAGTATTTCAGAGCATGACCATTCTCCCCATTCCACAATATTTAAATGTATGGTGGATGGGGGCACTAAGGTTTCATGTAGCACCTAGTGGAGAGACCACTGGACCAGGACTCAGAAACCCTGGGCTCTATTCCCAGTTCTGCCACAGGCCAATGGGATGACTGTGGCCACATCACCTCACATCTCTTTGTCTCAGTTTCCCTGTGTGTACAATGGCGATTATGCTGTTTGATCTACTGATGAAAAGGGCAATGTGAAGTTAGGTGGTATCATCATTACCTGTTCACAACAGTGTCTGAGTGCCATACCTACATGATAATTACAGCTGCCTAACTGTCCACTAACTCCTCTTCTTGTAAAAAAAAAAAAAAAACCAAGCAATCCCGGGGTGACCAAAAAACAAGAGTGAAAAATCGGGACAGGGGGGGGGGGTAGTAGGTGCCCATATAAGACAAAGCCCCAAATACAACTCTACCCCGATATAATGCGACCCAATATTACACGAATTTGGATATAACACAGTAAAGCAGTGCTCCGGGTGGGGGGAGCGGCTGCGCACTCCGGCAGATCAAAGCAAGTTCAATATAACGCGGTTTGACCTATAATGCGGTAAGATTTTTTTTGGCTCCCGAGGACAGCGTTATATTGAGGTAGAGGTGTATCAGAACTATCCCTATAAAATGGGGACATCTGGTCACCCTAGGCAAGCCACTGACTTTTAAAAGCTTTGTTAATGCAGAGTTAAAGACACTCAGTGGTATCTCGTGCCTTTCAGGACATCCAGTTCAGCAAAACTCAAACCTCTGAAAACCAGGACATGAAGAGTTAAGGCATTTCAGACTCAAACCAGGAAGTACACAGTTAGCATATATATATATATATATATATAAATATATATAAAGATATACCACGTCAAGATATATCTTGACTTTACCAAAGCTTTTGATATGGTCTCCCACAGTATTCTTGCCAGCAAGTTAAAAAAGTATGGATTGGATGAATGGACTATAAGGTGAATAGAAAGCTGGTTAGATTGTTGGGCTCAATGGGTAGTGATCAACGGCTCAATGCCTAGCTGGCAGCCGGTATCAAGCAGAGTGCCCCAGGGGTTGGTCCTGGGGCCGATTTTGTTCAACATCTTTATTAATTATCTGGATGATGGGATGGATTGCACCCTCAGCAAGTTTGCAGATGATACTAAGTTGGGGGGAGAGGTAGATATGCTGGAGGATAGGGATAGGGTCCAGAGTGACCTAGACAAATTGGAGGAGTGAGCCAAAAGAAATCTGATGAGGTTCAACAAGTACAGAAGAATCCCGTGCACTGCTGCAGGATGGGGACTGACTGGCTAAGCAGCAGTTCTGCAGAAAAGGACCTGGGGATTAAAGTGGACGAGAAGCTGGATCTGAATCAGCAGTGTGCCCTTGTTGTCAAGAAGGCTAACAGCATATTGAACTGCATTATTTGGAGCATTGCCAGCAGATCGAGGGAAGTGATTGTTCCCCTCTATTTGGCACATAGAGGCCACATCTGGTGCATTGCATCCAGTTTTGGGCCCCCCACTACAGAAGGGATGTGGACAAATTGGAGAGAGTCCAGCGGAAGACAACAAAAATGATCAGGGGGCTGGGGCATATGACTGACGAGGGGAGGCTGAGGGAACTGGACTTGTTTAGTCTGTAGAAGAGAAGAGTGAGGGCGGATTTGATAGCAGCCTTCAACTACCTGAAGGGGGGTTCTAAAGAGGATGGAACTCGACTGTTCTCAGTGGTGGCAGATGACAGAACAAGGAGCAATGGTCTCAAGTTGCAGTGGGGGAGGTCTAGGTTGGATATTAGGAAACACTATTTCACTTGGAGTGTGGTGAAGTACTGGAATGCGTTACCTAGGGAGGTGGTGGAGTCTCCTTCCTTGGAGGTTTTTAAGGCCCGGCTTGACAAAGCCCTGGCTGGGATGATTTAGTTGGTGCTGGTCCTGCTTTGAGTAGGGGGTTGATGACCTCCTGAGGTCTCTTCCAACCCTAATCTTCTATGATTCTATGATCCCCGTCTACTATAAACTGGTGTCTCTCCACGTGAATCAATGAGGGCAGAGCCCCACCTGGTGTAAATTGATTCCAGTGTAGCAACATCAATGAGGTTAGATTCCCAACTGGTGTAAATTAGCCACTCTTCATTGGAGTCAATGGCTCACATCCCCAGGTTGTATAAATCCGTGTCACTCCATTGAGTCAGAGGCACTAGATCCCAGATAGTGTAAACAGACCATCACTGCAGTGGATTCGGCAGAGCTGGGCTGATTGACACCAGATGGATATCTGGCCATTTGGTTTGTAATCAGCCCCTGCAGCAGGGATGTAAAACAAAGCCATTGTGTCCATCATACCCCAGCTATCTTGCCTTTAGTAAGGCTTTTGGTCTCCCATGACCTTCTCATAAACAAACTATGGAAATGCAACCTAGATGGAGCTAAAATAAGATGGGTGCAAAACTAGTTGGAAAACAGTTCCAACAGTAGTTATCAGTGATTCACAGGCTGAAAGGGCATAACGAGTGGGGTTCTCCAGGGATCTGTTCTGGATATGTTTCTATTCAAAATCTTAATCGATGATTGAGATAATGGCATAGAGAGTACACTTATAAAGTTTGTGAATGATAACCTAGGAAGGAATACTGTGGAAGGGATCCAAGGGTCCTAGTGGACCACAAGCTGAATATGAGTGAACAGTGTAATGCTGCTGCAAAAAAACCCAGAACATCACTCTGGGATGTCCGCTCTACTCTGCGCTGATTAGGCCTCAACTGGAGTACTGTGCCCAGTTCTGGGTGCCACATTTCAGGAAAGATGTGGACAAATTGGAGAAAGTCCAGAGAAGAAAAAAAAAGGTACTGTCTAGAAAACATGACCTATGAGGGAAGATTGAAACATGATAACAGTTTTCAAGTATGTAAAAATTAAGTAGCATCTTACAATCTATACGGATCAGTAACTGCTACAGATAGCACTTTTCTACACGTAGCAATTTCACATATACTATAGTGCAAGAAACTGCTACCTGTGGGCATTTGCTACATCAGGTAGCAGTTTACTACAATAGCAGTTTACTACAATCCATACCTATCAATAACTGCTACTGGTAGCACATTACCACGTGGAGCAGTTTACTACACTACAACCAGGGAGGGGATTTCAGTAGCTGTGGCCACCAGAGGGCCCTGGCTGTTGCTAAGGGAGGGCTGGCGGCTCTCTGTGTTTCTCTTTGCCAGGTGTATCAGTACGAAATGCAACCCTCCCCTTTTGCAACTGGATGCGGTTTCTGCCATGCAGCGTTGCAGTTTGTGAAACAGTTTGTTAACTTGCTACCGCCTGTCCATGGGGTTGCGAATCAGGAGGGATGGGGTATGTGGTCAAAAACAATCCCGATCTGCTTCCTGA
>NW_020664543.1:28494544-28501832 GCF_002925995.2 Terrapene triunguis
ATGGTTGCAAAACGGGAGGGATGGGGTTTGTGGTCGAAAACACTCACGGTCTGCTTCCTCCTGGCTAATGTGCCAAATTGATCTATTGCATGATTGAGGCATGCTGTTTCACTTTTTTGTGTGTGAATCCGTGAAAAGGGAGGTAAGGTTTGGGGGTACGGAGCATGCCCCTGAGCCCAAGGTGAGACCACTTTCATTTTTTTACTTTACTCTTCCAATTTGCATCATATACATGGACACAAATACAGAGAACAATTTTTTAAAGTAAAGAACATTTATTATTATAATCTGGTATATACATGAAAAATGTCTTTTGGTTGCATTATGTTTTGAACAAGAGGCATTTAAATAATTTTTGGGGGGGGTAAAGAAGTGAACTATGCACATTTTTTGCAGTTGTACTCTTTCTTGTCATCAGGCAGGTAGTCTTGATTGGTTCCTTCTGTAATGCAGGGCAAATGTGCCCACCTCTTGCAAGAATCACACTGTACCTTTGATAAGTGACAATTAAGAAATGAAATCACAGAAGTTATAATGTTACACATACTTTTCATTCACTCATGCTATTCCTTCCACATGTCAGCATTACCTAACGTATGTATGCCTATCAGCATGAAGAAAATGTTTACTGATGTGGATTTTTTTACAAGAATCATGATCCTTAGGCAGTTTATGGCATTTATTTCTCATATAATTCTATGTTTCTTACCATCGTGCAATCCTCACTTTCCTTTTCACAGTTGACGAGGTTGCAGTATATGCAGTAGTCTTCCACGTTTTCTTAAAAATATATATATCGTTATGAAATGATGAATACATTATGACCAAACTGAAAATGCAAATCTTCATTTATTAATTAATGTCAATATTTTAATCCAGTCAATGGTTTGAACGTATCTTTTCCTTTTTTGTGACTCATATTTTCTCAAATTTTTAGTTTACTGCCCCTGTATCTAAAAATGCCAATTTCATTTAGCTGGCCGATCAATAGCAATCATCATTCACCTGATTCAAATTTTTGTGTACTTAAGGATATTATTGGTTCATAGTCACCATTACAGAACCAAACCTGTGAGATATCCCACTTTAGGGGTATTAAGATAACTGTCTGCTATGTGACATAATTCCACTCTTCATGTTATCTTCACATGTGCCTAATGAGATAACAGTACATGGTAGAAAGTAATTACCTGACTCCTTCATTAGAAGAATTGCTATATGTCTTCTAAACGCAATATTAGCCTCTTGTGTTGTTTCTACCATACTGATGTCTTTGTGCTCCAAATACGCTTCTGCAAACTAACAACACTGATATTTAGAATAAACATCATAATTACCAGAGGTGAAAGTGGGCCGGTTCAGCATACCAGTAAGACCCAGCCACTTGTACCGGCCCTTACACGGCTGACGTTACACTTCCGCTGTGGTAGTGCTTTATGCTTTAATGTCGCTGCCCCCTTTAGCCCCCCCCGCCCCCGCCTTTTTTTTTCCCCCTCTGATCCCTAAATGGCCCCCTTAAGGATTGGGCTCACAACCCTGGGTTTAGCAGACCAATGCTCAAACCACTGAGCTATCCCTCTCCCCCATGGGAACCCATGGAAACATTCTACTTACTTTCCATTATGTGTGTTGTTGAGTTAAGTTTTTAGTTGGTGCAAGTTTTTGGGAGAAAATAGTTTTCTGAAACTCTGAAGAATCTGAAATAGAGAAACACCTATATATAAGGGGACTCTTGCTCCCTTACTAACATTCAGTGGGGGTGTTTTGGTTGGCTAGCTCCCAGCACTGAAAGGGGAATGGTTGATGGGAAATCAGGAGCCTGAGACTGACAGTCCCCAGGAACAATGAGAGGCCAATGCTCCAGGTCAGCCTGATTGACATGACAGGAGGCCAGGGGGGTCCTGTCCTCCCGGTGAGCTGGAATGGCCTGAGTCAAACTGAGTGGGGCCGAGCTAAGGAGAAAGGAGGGGCCCAAGCTGAGCTGGAGAGCAGAACCGGGCCAGATCCAGAGGGGCCAGATCCACAGCCACTGAGCCAGAGACGCATCCCAGTGAGAGCAGATCCTGTGCTGGGAGCAGAGCCTCAGCCACAGAGCCAGGTGTGGTGAGCAAGTGGGGCCAGCCAAGGGGGGACCTTGGTCAAAGTGCCCAGCACAGAAAGACACCCCCAGCCAAGGGCCCTTGCAGGCCAGACCGGGAGGGGGACCTTAACCTGACGGGGGCAACGCTGGGAAGAAGGGTCCCACCACTCGAAGCACGGAGGTGTGTGGCCACCACCATTGCAAGTGTCCAACCCGCAGCATCCCTGCAGCACAGCCAGGACCTGAGAAGGAAATCTGGGACCTGCAAGGAACAGACTGCGAAGTGCCCTGATGTCCAGAGACACTGTTTGTGATGTTCCCTGCCACAGAGCTGTGTGATGTGTTTTCCTTTAACCTTTCCCATTTTTCCTTCTTCTTTTCTTTAGATTAATTGTTAATTAAACAACTTGTATTTGCTTTAAATTGTATGGAATAATCAGTGGGTCAGGGAGGTGCCCAGTGCAGAGAGACTACCCCGGAGTGGGGACACCCTAGCCCCTGTCCTAGGTGACCACAGCAGGGTTGGTGGTCAAGCCCCCCAGGAATCCTGGGCCCAGCCTTGTCGGGGTTTACGAGGACTGTGCCAGACAGGAGAGTGGAAGGGGAGTCCTCAAGGGCAGGGAGGCCTCTGGGTAAAGGAAGTGGGAGCGAGGACTCAGATCCTTTCGCTAGCCCACTTCACCGGGGTAGTGCAGAAGCCAGGAAAGTTCCCCACAATAGCGGGACCATTCCCCCGCTTACATATAACATACACATATCAGTATCACCTCATTCTCAGCTATGCCTTTAATCAATCATTTTACTGTAATTTAACTAATGAATCCTAAAATAATGTTAGTGCATTATCTAACAAATTAGATCCCACCACCTGAATTGTTTTTCACCGGCAAAATTACTTATACATCAGCCAAAGAAAATCAAAAAACCAGACACAGACCACACAGATAAACAATAGAGAAATGGGGAGCAATAAATAAATAAATCACCATGATTAAAGGCATGCAAACCATTTAAGAAATGACTATACAGTTATTTTAAAGATTCTTGATTAAACATGCAGTTAGCCAGGAAGACCATTAGTATTTGTGTACTTTTACCAGATTTGACCATTACTTGGGGTATGCTCAGTTATTGGGGCTACTTGTTTGGGTTTTTTCCCCCTGATAATTCTAATAATGTACTGCTTGTGTATAAAGCTGTTGTAAAGCACCCCTCTTTCACTACTAACAGTATTGCTGTAAAACCTTTATTTTTAAGGCACAACTCTTAACTCCTTTGTGCACAGTTCTACAGGTATTCTAAGCAAGATTCTTAGTAGAAGGTTAACAAATATTCTGTGAGAGAGAGATAGACCTTGCTAAAGGAGCTTGGTCTGAAAAAGAAAGCTTGCTCAGGTCTGTGCCTCAGTTTCCCTACTCCACAGCAACTAATCAACAATTAACATGTGATTATGGTCACATGCTGCCTGCATTTGTTCAACAATTTGTGACCAGCTTTGCACAATACTTTGGAGTACTCTCATTTATTAGGGTTACTCTTCTGGAGGGGGGGTGGTTGTGTAATTCTATCAATGTACTGCTATTGTGCCCAATTGAATGAGTCAAACAGCACTTTCAAGCTGACACCCTTATTTGTCCCAGATTTAGCATGTCCCTATCCCCACTCTTACATCACAATTGTACTGGTAGTAACCCACTTGATGCGCAAACCCCAGAGTATTTTTGGGCGCTACAGGGTTCTGTAGCTTAGGAAAAAGAAGCATTGCTGCAGAATAAATGTGGACGATACAAACAGAAGAGTAAAGTTATTTATGGACTAATAGTGATAACTACTCAAAGGAGAGCCTAAACAAAAATAAGTGACATTATTAAAGGTTAATACCTGAGGTAGAAAAGGAAACAGAGAGGGAAATTGAGGGATCTCACCCACTCCAGGAAGCTTGAACCCGTGAGGCTTCCCAGCTGATGATCGTAGCTCAGAGTCTTGGAGTAGATGAAACCCCAGTGGAACTCAGGCAGAATTTGGGTCTATGCATGCTGTCACGGACTCACAGATCGTGCCCACTCTTGGCCCCGTGTGGTCTGTGTGGGGTGCCCCTTTCAGTGAGACAGCCCTTCTCGGGGGTCCACTCTCTCTCGGGGTCAGGCCCCTCCACCTCCTGGAGCTGCACCTCCCTCAGCCCAGCACACCCCAGTCTCTCTGCATCCAGGTGGGCTCTGCTTGCTCCCCCTCTCCAGCCCAGAGCCCCCCTGCTCCCAGCTGTCCCCGCCTCTGTCCATTGTCTTCACTCCAGGTAAAGAGGGTCGTAAACCAGGGCCTCCTCTCCTGCTTCTGTGCTCTGGCTGGAACCGGCTGGTTAGGTCACTGGGTCCTCACTCTGCAGCCCATTGTCCTCCCACTGGCCAGAACCGGCTGCGTCTCCTCAGCTGGGCCTCTGGGTCACCAGGTCGCCGGGGTATCCATTCTCCAGGCCATCGGCTGGGTCCCCAAGTCCTCTCTCCGGTCCTCTGCAAAACACACTCCCTCTCCCCTCACCTTGTTAAACCAGTAACACCCAGGGAAACTGAGTCCCACCCCCTCCACATGCAAACCATTGAAACTCCACAGAAAACAAGAAACCCCCCACTTCGTCACACATGCATCAGAAATGTTACTGGAGAGTCAGTATATGGTTTTGTAGAGAAAATTGCTTGAAGGGAGGAGACTAGATTTGTTTATGGGTAAACTAATGACTCAAGGAATTTCTTTAGGATAGACAATAGGAGCTGGTCACTCTTACCTATGGCTGGTGTTACTTCAGGGTGCTGACAATGAAATTCGTCCGCTTCAGTATTTTGGATATCAATGCAAGTTTCACTACTAGAATTGGTCTAACTGATGAGCTGGGTGTGGATGAGGGTAAGGGAGTTGCCAGAAACTTGTCAGCAGGGATATAGGTGTGTCTCACACCTCCATTTAATACTGTATGCAAGTTTTTTCAAAGATCATTTTTTGTTCAAGCGGTGTGTGTGTGTGTGTGTGTGTGTGTGTGTGTCTTGCAGACTGGATACTGTGCCCTGATTCCCCAAGAAGACCGTTATTATCTGTGATTGCAGAGATCTTAACACAGCATTGAGCATAAAATGAGCTTTAACAATATGCTGTGACTACTTACATTAAAGAAATCCAGTCCACCATGGTTTAGGAGAGAGACCACTGATTGACCAATAAGAATCGGTTGTTGCAGATCCCCATAGTGCAATTTTTTTTTCTTTTCCATTGTCAGTGCAGCTTTTATTTTGGTGAGTTTTGCACACAGATGCAGAAATGTGGACTTGCGCATCCAAAAGTTCTGCAGCCACTGGTTATGAGCCCAAGCCTTCATTGTTTCAGAAGATTTTTTGCCCTTGGGAAGGATGTAAGATGACACCATATAATACACTACACTGAATATTTGTGAATCAGCTTCTACACACAAGTCCAGCACACAGGCCTTGCTGTCTTTTCACTGCAGTCCTTGATCTTGGTGACAAATCTGTAGAGAATTACTGGAACCATAAACTCCCTGAACATTAAATCTCACCAAATGAGGGTCAATCCATCCTCATCATTATATCTACTCATTATACTCCACACCCGTACATAGCCACTATATGAACTTCATACCCTCATATCTCAATGCCTGTACTTTGACCCATCACCCTTTTACCTCCAATCGGGGATATTGCAGATTATGTATTCCTTAGGCCACCTGATTTTAAACCAAACTTTGCACCATCGATAATCTGTACAGTATTCCCTGATAACCAGAAACTTCTATGCTCAAACTCTGTTCCCTTTTTTTTTTTTTAACATCTTAATAAAAATTTTAAATCTGTTGAAACTGGTCTAGGTCTAGGCGAGAGAATGTCTCAGGGCTGCCCGGGGGGGGGGCAAGTGGTGCAATTTGCCCCAGACCCCGGGGGCCCCGCAGGGGCCGCCATGAATATGTCGGAGGCTCCCCCTGCATCCGTCTTCCCCCATCCCCCGGCGTCTCAGTGCGCCGTGTCCGGGAGCGGCCCTGGTGCGCTGCAGCTAAGCAGCTGGTATACATACCATTAAAGCATTTAATGTTTTTAAATAATGTATTTAGTGTATTTTCAAATTATTACAAAGCAAAGCAATTTTTGGGGCCCCTTCCATAAAAAAAAGTTGCAATACTACAGTAACATGTATTTGGAAATGTAAAAAAAAAAATAGTGAAATACATTCAAAAATTAATTTGTAATAATTTGAAAATACACTAAACACATTATTTAAAAACATTAAATGCTTTAATGGTATGTATACATTTGCAATTACATAATGGGCTGTTGCTGGGTGATGGTGATGGTTGGGATGGGATCGGGGTGGGGGGGTGCCCGGACCCTTACCATGCCGCTTACCCCCTCTCCTGGAGCCTCAGCGTGCTGCGACCAGGAGCTGCCCCGGACAGCGTTGGAGTCACGGTGCTACAGTGCGCCAGGGCCGCTCCCGGACGCGGCACGCTGAGACACCAGGGGAAGACGGAGGCGGGGGCAGCCTCCGACATATTCGTGGGGGCCCCTGCGGAAAATTGCCCCACTTGACCCCCCCCCCCCGGCCCTGCAACACTTGTATAGGATAGAGAGGAGCTGCGGTGATTAAGCTTTGACAGGCTAGGAATTGGAGGCCTGTGCCTTTAAGACCCCAGTCCCAGGAACCCGCCCTCTGCTCTGAGGCTGACATGCAGCGTCCCTGTGAGAAGAACAAAAACAGCCTCTGCCCCCCCCACACCCCTAGATTAGCGAGCACAGTGGGTGGCTCATCCCACGGGGTCATTGTCCCCCCCCTCTCCCCCTCCCTAAACGGGGGTTTTGTCCCCGCACGGGGTCTGGCAGTGTCGCCCCCCCCCCCAGCTTAACCCCGGCTCTCACCCCCCACCACCGATTTTTCCCCTTCAGCCCCTCTTCTGCCGCTAGCTACAGTAGCTTGAACCCCCCAGGCCAGTAAAATTCTGCCCCCTGCTCAGACCCTGACAGCCCCCCGCTGCGATTTGCCCCCCTTAATCCTTTTAAACCCCCCCAAAGAGGAGGCAGCAAATCGTAAGTAGAAGTAAGGGCAGAGAGAGGGCAGTGGCTACAACGGAGGTTACTGGGCATGCTCAGTTCGAGTGAGCATGCTCAGTACACCGAAGGTAGCAAAACGGGAGAAGGAGCATTTCGGGCTGAT
>NW_020664543.1:28506832-28528704 GCF_002925995.2 Terrapene triunguis
CCCCCCGCCCTCGGCTCTGCCCCCTTGACCCCCCTAGGCTCTGCTCCCCTGAGTGCCTGCAGGAGCCGAGCCAGCTCCGGGAGTGTCCCAGCCCGAGGGGAGGGGAAAGGGGGCGGGAGGGAGACAGGGATAGAGACTGGCAGGGGCAGCAGGAGCAATCAGTGGGGAGGGAGGTTCCCGACTCCCAGCCCTGCCCAGCCCCCTTCCCTGCAGCACCCTGGGGCAGATTGACTTTCCTGGGACAAGGTGAGGAGCAGGGAGAGGAAAAGCCAGTTCCCGCCTCTGCCTGGTCCCTGTACTGCTGGGGGAATATGCTGCCCTGGGGATAGTGTCAGGGGGATCCCCCAAAGCGGCTCCTTCGATTCTGAAATTGTGCAGGCCAAGAGCAATCAAGGGATCTTCTCAGTAACTTCCTGCACCCAGATGCACAAAGGGGCTGGGGAGTTGCGACGCTGAGCATCACAGTATTCTTGCCAGCAAGTTAAAGAAGTATGGGCTGGATGAATGGACTATAAGATGGATAGAAAGCTGGCTAAATTGTCGGGCTCAACGGGTAGTGATCAACGGCTCCATGTCTAGTTGGCAGCCGGTTTCAAGCGGAGTGCCCCAAGGGTCAGTCCTGGGGCCAGTTTTGTTCAATATCTTCATTAATGATCTGGAGGATGGCGTGGACTGCACTCTCAGCAAGTTTGCAGATGACACTAAACTGGGAGGTGTGGTAGATATGCTGGAGGGTAGGGATAGGATACAGAGGGACCTAGACAAATTAGAGGATTGGGCCAAAAGAAACCTATTGAGGTTCAACAAGGACAAGTGCAGAGTCCTGCACTTAGGACGGAAGAATCCCATTCACTGTTACAGACTAGGGACCGAATGGCTAGGCAGCAGTTCTGCAGAAAAGGACCTAGGGGTTACAGTGGTTGAGAAGCTGGATATGAGTCAACAGTGTGCCCTTGTTGCCAAGAAGGCTAACGGCATTTTGGGCTGTATAAGTAGGGGCATTGCCAGCAGATCGAGGGACGTGATCATTCCCCTCTATTCGACATTGGTGAGGCCTCATCTGGAATACTGTGTCTAGTTTTGGGCTGCACACACTACAAGAAGGATGTGGAAAAATTGGAAAGAGTCCAGCGGAGGGCAACAAAAATGATTAGGGGGCTGGAGCACATGACTTATGAGGAGAGGCTGAGGGAACTGGGATTGTTTAGTCTGCAGAAGAGAAGAATGAGGGGGGATTTGATAGCTGCTTTCAACTACCTGAAAGGGGGTTCCAAAGAGAATGGATCTAGACTGTTCTCAGTGATACCTGATGACAGAACAAGGAGTAATGGTCTCAAGTTGCAGTGGGGGAGATTTAATTGGATATTAGGAAAAACTTTTTCACTAGGAGGGTGGTGAAGCACTGGAATGGGTTACCTAGGGAGGTGGTGGAATCTCCTTCCTTAGAGGTTTTTAAGCTCAGGCTTGACAAAGCCTTGGCTGGGATGATTTAGTTGAGAATTGATCCTGCTTTGAGCAGGGGGTTGGACTAGATGACCTCCTGAGGTCCCTTCCAACCCTGATATTCTATGATTCTATCACAAACACCTCCTGGCATGTAAACAATCACTAGAGTAACAATGGAATGCACACAACTGAGTGAGGTGCCCAGACTCCCTATACAGTGACTGGGCAGAGATAGTGGCCTAGGAGTGGGATCCACAAAGGCCCCTATGCTAGGTAAGCAGCTGCTTGAGCTAGCCCATGGAGATGCTGATGACAGGGATGTATCCAAAGCCCACCCCTCTCTGAGATAGGGGCCTCAGTCCAGACTGCAAGGCGGCACCTATCTCTGCTCGGGAACCACAGCTGGGATCCCTTCTCCGGGAGGCTGGTAGGTCAGGTGCCTATTGTGGTTCTTGTGAGGCACTTAGGAACCTGCTGAAATCCACACACAATAGGTTTAAGCAATTCCCCAGCCATGCAAAGTCTACAGGGAAAGAGCCTGGTGGGAATCAGAGTCCGAAATGCATTGAAGCCCCTTTGGAAATGGCCCCAATTTCCCTTCTTGCCCTGACAGGCTGTGCAATAGGTCCCAGTCCAGGTTATCCCACACTCCTGAGTAACAGGGAAGTGACATGGCTGCAGTGGAGCTGGTGACCTTCAAGGAGGTGGCTGTGTATTTCACCAAGGAGGAATGGGCTCTGTTGGACCCAGGTCAGAGAGCCCTCTACAGGGACGTCATGCAGGAGAATTATGAGACTGTGACCTCACTGGGTAAGGATTCCTGCCCCCTCGGGCATTAAAAATTGGTGTGTGTATGTGTGTCTCTGAAGCATCGGCGTCAGATTCTGTGCAGGGTTCTTCATGGATCCCCCAGATCTATGGGGGATCTGCCCCAATAGTCCCAAGCTCCTGTCTGTGAAAGCCTGTGACCTCCACACACACCCCATTAGGACAGGGAATTCAGGGATGTAACAATCACGCTACTCTTCCTACAACTGAGGCTTTCAAGAGGGACAGATTCTCTGTATCCCTCCCCCCTTCCTAAGGAATGTTCCATCCTTTGGTGCCTCTGACCCCTCTGCCATCTGACAGATGAACACATGTCTCATGCCTCAGCCCTGTCAACTCCCCAGCAGCCAGATTTTCAAATGTGCTTCCCCTCTGTCTTGTCTGTAGTCTGTCCCAGCCAGCTGTGTTAGCGGGAGGCCCCGGATGTTCTCGATTCTATTCCACCGAGCAGGAAGGGCACAGACCAGAGTCATGGGGCTGGGTCCAGTTGCTGTTAGTGCCTTCAGGGCTACCTCCCATGCCATTGTGCTGAATTCATGGAAGGAGGGTGCTGTCCTTGGTGTTTCTTCCTGGACATGGCTGAGCCTTCTGAAATGATGGTTCCTTGCAGGGAGATGGGCTGGGTTCTGGGGCAGAGTGAGGGTGGATGATGTGATTCATGGTCTGAATGATTCTGTGGGGTAGCTCTCTACAGTAGAAGAAGAGAGGAGAAGGTTGCTGTTTTTGGTTCAGGATGCTGTGTGGGCAGAGTGGGTCTCATAGATGGTGGGGGAAGGTCTTCAGTCCCATCTCTGGGCGTATTCAATTCCGCCCTTCTCTGGGGCCTCTCAAGGAGTCTTGTCCCCTGCTCCTGGATTAGGCCACTTTGCCAGTGGCTGGCGGGGGAACCCAGTCTGCCCACTACTCCAGGTGGCAACCCAGGGACCTTATAAACAGCAGCCACATACCGCTCCCTGTTTTACCTGGGCCCTTTACCTCTCCCATTACTGTAGGGTTACAGTCTCAGCCTCTCTCTCCAGTTCCAGTAAATGCAGCCTGCCAAGGTCCTCTGGCCAGAGCAGAGCCCCTGTCTTTACCCATCTGGTCCCAGCCAGATACTGCCCTGCTCAGCCCCTGCAGCTCCTTTTATCTGAGCCAGGTGGGCTCTGACTAGCTGCTTCTCTGTGGCCTCTGTAGGCAGGCCTGGAGAACCCACCTTTGCTGGTCCTTTCCTGGAGCGGGGTGTGGTAGGACCATGGGGCCTCTAGCAGAGGGCCTCAAAGGGCCTGGTGCACCCATCACAGAGACAGTCTCCACTCCAAAGAGCTCACAGTCTTAAGAAATGACTTCCTGTTCTGCTTTTGTTGGGGAGGGACATGGACTGGTGGTGATTTTCTAGACAGTTAATGCATGGCTGTGATGCTTCCAAGTCAAAGCAAGTAGAAATATTGGAAACAAATAGTTCCATAGAAAATAAAATCAAAACGTGCCTTCTAGAGCCGGGACTTAACACGATTCTCTCCTGTCCGGTAAAGTACAGCTCACCCAAAATACTTACAGCACTTTACAGCTAGGCAGGCTGTGACCCTTTTCTCATGAGACAAGTGCGCGTCAGTTTGCCTCCTAGCTGAAGGATTCAGAGCATCTCTGTGCACTCCAAGATAAGCCAGATCAGTCTGTTGTCTTTAGTCATAAACAGGACACTCCCTGCTGTTTTTTCTACCTGTAGATTTCCGCTTCTCGTAGACTTCACCATCTCTCCATTTCACACCTGGCTCAGTACGCAAACAGCCATACGGTGTGAGGCACACAGAATGAGGCATATGATACATAAATGGCCAGACAGGGAGATGGGTGACAATTAGCTCCTATCTGAAAGGAACATTTCTGATATATGTCTCCTCCCTGGTGACCTGCCTTAACTCCAAGGCGCTACAAACATAATTTTTCAATAAAGATACGTAATTTCTCTGATGATGACCAGTAGGCTACTGGCCTTTGGTAGAAACCTCACACGCCTACCCGTCAGTGAACTGTTGTACAGATCTCTGCCCCTGGGGATCCTTGTACAACCCTATGCACCCTGTGTGTCCTCTGCCAGTTGGTATTGAGATGTCCCTTTGTCTCACCCTCCATGTTCCTGGGCCCTGCAACAGCAGCGCAGGGATGGAGAAAGCTGGTGATGGATTACACACAAGAAGGGAGAGACCCTTCGTAAGCAGGAATTCCATGTAAACCTTATGCTACTACTGCTGGTGCAGGAGACAGATTTTTAATTACCACAGCACTTGCCCTCTCCAATGGACATCAGGGCTGATTGTGCCATAATGGTACTTATATGGGTCCCCATTGCCACCGTGTCTGAGCACCTCGCAGTATTTAACATATTTATCCCTTTGCCCCGTGGAATAGGGAGCTGCTGTTACACCTGTTGTACTCATAGGGGACTGAGGCGCAGACAGTCTAAGTGACGCTCACAAGGTCACCCAGGAAGTCTGTGGCAGAGCAAAGAACTGAACCAGATCTCCTGAGTTTGAGGCCAAAGCCCTAACCACTGGACCCCCCCCCCCCTTCCTGTCATTCTGGGCACCAACATTGACACAGGAAGAGACAGTCCCTGCTCCCAATCAATTTCCATCTAAAAAGAAAAAACGGTCAGGGAGTGGGTGGTTATCTCCATTTCATAGGGGAAGAGTGGGGACCAGAGGGATTAAGACTGGAAATTTGTAAGGGGCCCAGACACTGCAGTCAGTGCAGTTGGATGTTTAACTCTCTTGGGTCCCTTTGAAAGCCACAGCCTTAATGAATTAGATACACTCATGTCTTATAGAGTGATGCTCACTCAAAGTCCTTTCAGCATCCTACAGCCCGGCTGGCTGTGATCTGTGTTACCTGTAAGCTGCGCGCTTGCGCAGCTGCTCAGGAGAGATTCAAACGTTGCCCAACTGATTTGCAGAGTGCGCACAGCCAGCAGCATATGTTCAGGTGCCCCTCCCCCCACGTTGCTCTGTCCTGCAACTGCTCCCAGGATCCTCCTGCTGGCTGTGCGGAGGGGTGGGCGGGGAAAGGAGGGTGCTGATGTCAGGATGTCCCCCTGCCCCTATACCCCATCTCCGCAGAGCAGGGGAGAAGGGACACAGCCTGGCTCAGCCTGCACTGTTTCTGAGTGTCTGTCTGTCTCACACTCTCTCACACACACACACACTGTGTCTGTGTCACACACACACTGTCTCTGTATCTCTGTCACACACACTCTCACACTGTCCGTCTCTCTCTTTCTCACACACACACACACACACTCTCTCTCTCTCTCTCTGTGTCTCTTTCACACTCACCTCCCAACACATACTTGTATTATTGTTGTTACTTCTTGCTACTTCCTGCAATGCACATATATTCTCTATAATTTTATTCTTTCAAAGTGGGTTATTTTAATGTTTTGACTGGTCTGTGCATTTCATAATTTTTATTTCTCTCTTACACTTAAATTTAATTCTTCTAAAATGCCTAACCTGCCCTGGTTGGAGTAATTATCCCTATGGTAACTTTTTAAAAATATATATCTAGGTTTTTTGTTTCTACTGGTGACACACATCTGCACATAAAATTTATTCCGCACATGGATGGAAAAATTAGAGGTAACATTGGCTATGACCCTCCTTCCTTAGGACAAACACACGGTTAGCTTGGCTCCTTGGTGAAGGATCCTGTGTGTTTCCTTGTGCTCCCAGTTGTACGCTAACAATTCTGTGTCTTTGCCCATAAACAGGGCACCCCTCTGCTCTCTCCTAGATTGTGCAACCTTTCGACTGGCACCTGGCTCAGTCTGCAGATTGGCCTCCATTGCGAGGCAGACAATGCATGTATAACCAGAGAGAGAGATAAGTGTCTGTAATCTCCTGCCTGAAAAGAACCTGTCCAAGACATGTCACCTCCTGGTGACCTGCCCTAACTCCAGGACCGTAAATTAAACATAGTTGTCAATATAGCCACACAACTTCGTGCATACATCTCACAAGGGTTACAATAATCAGTGGGTAACTGGATCTCAGTAGAGACTGTGGTGAGCAGTTATGCACATTTCTGACCCAGGGGACCCCTGTAAAACCCTAGGTACACTCTGTGCCCTCTGCCAGTTGACACCAAGCGGGCACTGGGTCACATCAGCAAGTCAAGGTGTAAATCTACAGTGCAGCACCGTACCCTGCTCTAAATAGGTGGGTAGACCCTGCTTCTACACACTAGACTGAGAGCAGTACCTGAAAGCACACTACAGAACTTTCAGTGCATGGTAGCAGGGTCCACACAGACAGTTAGTGCACAAGAGCTGGTGTGCTACAGTCACACTCTGGCTTACTGACCAGGTAGATAAGCCCCCTGTAATATCTTCCTGTTCTGGCTTGTGTTCTGGAGGAATGTGGGCATATGTGTTGCAGGGGAAGGAGGAGGGAATAATTGGCAGCGACAGAGCCTTAATTGTAGCCCTGATACCTAGAGAGTTTACCAAATTTTCTTAGCTCCCCAAGGGAATAAGTAAGGCCCATTTCCTAGGCAGAGTGGATGAACCTTTGCTCCAGAAAGTGTCCTTTACGATTTATAGCCCAGTCCCTTTAGGGTCGGGGTGGGGAAAGGAAGGAGCCCATCTGGGTAGACTACTCATATCCTGGATCTGGAAGTAGTAACAGCACTGACCTTAATGAACAAGATCAACGCATGTTTCCTTGCTCCCCAAACAGGATTTCCAATTTCCAAACCTGACGTGAGCTCCCAGCTGGAACTAGGGGAGGAGCCATGGGTCCCTGATCTCCAGATTTATGAGGAAAGGGAGATCCTGAAAGATGTCCACAGGGGTAAGGAATCGACTGAATGGACTCAGAAACCAATTTCTATATTCTCGTGACAGACGTCACTCATGGGTTTTCACCAATCCTATCCAGCCTTTTAGTCCCTCTCCACATTGATATTGTAATGGAACGAAGGCAGAATTGATCTCCTCTCCCTCTCCCCAGTAAGGAAAGGTTTTTTGGGGGGGAGTCAGATACTGATATTTCCATCTCCCCACCACTTATTCTGGTTTGTTCCTCCCTTTCTCATTCCCTTTTCTGAGGTTCCCTTTCTCCCGGCACAGGGACTGACTCCTGTCTGGATTCTCTCTCTGTCCCAGCAGTTGAGGAGATGGTGAACGAGAACAAGGAGGAGAACCCTCAGCAGGAAGGTTCTGAACAACTGGAGCCACATGGGATGGCATTGGGAAGAGCCAAAGGAGATGCTTCCCAGAGTCCTGAGTGGGGAGAAGCCCATAAGAGTCAGCACTGGCCAGAGAGACAGCAGGGAAACCACCAAGAGGAGAGACGGGATAAATCCATGCAGAGGATGAGAGGAGTCGGAAGAATCAAAGAATCTGTTTACCAGAGAGTTCCCACAGAAGAGAGACCTCACATGTGCGGCGACTGTGGGAAAAGTTTCCCTTGGAAATCATTCCTTATTATTCACCAGAGAATCCACACAGGAGAAAAACCTTATAAGTGTCCTGACTGCGAGAAAAGCTTCAGCCAGCGCTCAAACCTCACCAAACATCAGAGAGTCCACACAGGAGGGAAGCCTTACAAATGTCTCGAGTGCGGGAAAAGCTTCAGTTGTAGCTCAACCCTCACTGCACACCAGGTAATCCACATGGGAGAGAGACCTTATAAATGCCATGAGTGTGGAAAAAGCTTCAGTGATAGATCCACCTTTAGTACGCACCAGAGAATCCACACGGGAGAGAGACCCTATAAATGCCTGACCTGTGGGAAAAGTTTCAGGGATCGGTCAACGTTTAATAAACACCAAAGAATCCACACGGGAGAGAAACCACATAAATGCCCCAAGTGCGGGAAAAGTTTCCGTCAGCTCACGCAACTCGTTAGGCACCAGAGACTCGACACAGGAGAAAAACCCTACAAATGCCTGACGTGTGGGAAAAGCTTCCGGGATAGATCCACCTGTAATGAACACCAGAGAATCCACACGGGAGAAAAACCCTATGAATGCCCCGAGTGTGGGAAAAACTTCCGGTACAGCTCAGCCTTTATTAGGCATCAGAGAATCCACAGAGGACGCAAACCCTAGGGAGGGGTGAAGTGAGTAACACCTTTGCTGATTCCCATGAACATCAGCGTGTCAGGCCAGGCCGGAGGGGCCATATACTGGGGACATGGAATAGTTATTAAAGCAAAGAATGTAATCACCTTTCTGGGACAGAGGCATGCAGAGCAAAAGGCTGAGATAAGATTTCCACGTTGTGATGGGAATTTGATTATTACTTCCTGAGAAGCTCTGAACATCCACTGATCAGCTCCTACCCACAATTGGGCAATTCATTTCACAGTCTAGGAGTGCTCTTGGAAATCATCACTGATGCTGAGCTCTCAAGTAGCAACGTCCTTGAGTAATGCTTTCTATAGTTCCTGGTTGGCAAGCAGACTACAAAGACCCAGCCTCAGTTATTTACACCTTTGTCACTTCTTGCGTGGAGTACTGCAATGCTATAGAACTGCATGTAGGAAACTCCAACTAGTACAGAAGCACTGCAGTGCATCTCCTCAGCTACACAAGCTAAAGCGAGCCCATCACACCTGTCCTTGCTTTCGACAGTGACTTCGCATAGAATAGTGAATCAAGTCCAAGGTCTTGGTCCTTATCCATGGTGCTCCTTGTAGTGATCTAAAAGACTGCCTTAAGTTCCGGGATCGAGATTGGGGTTGAAAACGTCACCCCTCTGGCACAATGGAACTCTCAACAATAAGGGTAAAGCTCGGGTGTTCATGACACGGTCTCTCTTGTTGGCTGGTCTGAGACTGTGGAATGAACACTCCAAGCAGCTAAGGACCATCTCAAACCTTACTGTCTTCCTTGCCAAATGCCAGGCACATTTCATTGACCTGCATTCTCTAACTGAAATGCACAATGCCATGTATATAGACAAAAAAAAACCCAACCTCCACTGAGCACATACCTCATCCTGGAGAGAGGATAAGAGAACCAACAGCACATGAAAGATGTTAAGTTATGTGATTAATATGCTACTGGAAGGTGCTCAGATACTACAGTGATTAATGCAGTTTTATAGCAGACCAGCAGGTCTGAGTTATAATTAAGGTTAAAGCAGCTTTCTGTGTATAGTTTGACTCTTGTAAGTGCTCTAAAATCTGCACAGTTACTTGGATTGCCATGAAATGTGGTGTGCATCCTCAGGACATGGGGTGGGATTACTGATCCAAATGTGGGGTCATTGAAAAATCGGTTCCTGAGATACCACCCCCCAAAAGCAGTTTTTCTTAAGGTTCATGGATTCTGCCAATTTTCTTTGCACAGAGCTAGAGATGAAACCAAGGCACTGATTCTGGCACAAGAGTGTCAGTCGCTCTAGGGCTACTCCCAGAGAATGCATGGACCGGACCATCCCTCTGGGGGAATAAAACTGAAAACAGTATTAGTGAGAGTTTAGCTGTCAAGTTAGGTGTGTGCGTAGCATTCCCACACCAAATGGATCGCGCTGTGCGTGTGCTGTCTGAGAGGCCAGGGGGGTTGGTAGCCAGCTGCAACTTCCAGCAGCTGTGTGGCTCAAGGCAAAATGTTCTGGCAATTGCTCCAGTGTAAATTAAAACCCAGCTGTGGGTAGAAATCTGTAGGGAAACATCAGAGGCATCTTGTGACAATTTGCCTCTGTCAAAGAGGGTTTTTTATTTTATTTTGGGGAATTGTAATCTGAGTGCAGCAGGAGATTCAGAAGGCGCTTGTGCTATTTTTGAAAAGAAAATAAATTATACGTGTCACTACTGTGCGGGGAAGGAAATATTAGGGGGTGGAAGAGTGGGGGGAATAGGGAGAGAGGGGTTTGGGGCTGCAGTGAGGGGAGGAGGGATAATTAGAAGGTAGTAGGGGAGAGTGTTTTGGGGGCTCAGGTCAGGGTGAGGGGATGGGGATTAGGGGGAGAGGTTGAACCCTGGGAAGGGTGAGATGGAGGAGGGTGGCAGGGCAGGGAATAGGGGTGGGGGCACCTGTCAGCCCCACATTCTCCCCTCCCATGTTTGTACCAGGTTCAGGGGCTCCTTACACCTCTGGGTTGTCTGAACCCCTTTCCCATCCCATGTGTGTGTGCCAGGATCTGGGGGGCTGCCTCTCTAGGGGTGTCCAAACCCCTTTTTTCCACCCATACATGAGCCAGGATCTGGGGGGAGATTGTCCATCTAGGGATGTCAGAGCCAGTCTCCCAGCTACCTACGTGAGCTGGCATCTGGGAAAGTCCTTTTGGGTCAGGAGCTGAGACAGGCATGCTGGGGGCATGTAACAAGAACACACACTGAGACTGGGTGAAGAGTTGAACTTGAGAACGGGCATGTTTGATGCATATCACAGGCTCTTCAGCACTGGGTTGGGGGGAAAGGGGAGGGTGGGATGGAAATGGTGGTGTGAGAGGGTGGGCTGTATGTAGCAGGGGATGGTGGGGGGTGGGAGACGAGACAGGCACACCAATCTTCTCTCACGTGCTTAACGTTACTGTTATTGCCATGTAATAAAACTGTCAAGTTCTTGGGACGCAGACCATGTCTGAGATTTCTCTCATTGACCCTGCTAGCAACTGCACATTGCAAATGTTTCAAAGCACAGCTATTAGCCCCATTCCACAATATCAAAGTATAGGGAAGATTGGGGCACTTAGGATTCACATAGCAACTATGTGGCCTAGTGGAAAAACATCTGTACTGGGACTCAAAAACCCTGGGCTCTATTCCCAGGTCTGCCACAGGCTTGTGGCATGACTTTGGCCAAATCACCTCACCACTCTGTGCCTCAGTTTCCTCATGTGTGTAATGGGGATAATGTTTCCCTCCTTGAGATCTACTGATGAACAGCACTATGTGAGGGGTAGCTCTTATCATTACCTGAACTGCACGCCTACATGATAATTACTACTGTCTAAATGGTCTAACTCATACAAACAAGATTTCTGTCTGTTAAAATACTAGAGAATTCACTGACAAAAACCCTTGTGTCAGTGCAGACTTAGAGCTGCCCAATGGTATCTCCTGCCTTTCCACGATATTGAGTTTAGCAAAACTTAAGCTTTCGAAACCAGGAAGTGAAGAGTTAAAATATTTCTAGCTCAGATCTCTGAAAACCAAGAGCTAGAGAGTTATGGTACATACCAATGCAATCTTAACTCTGTGAGTGATGCCATGGTACACTCTTAACACATTAACCCACTGCCTTTGCATTGTAGTGAACAGGAGCTACCTACACCTGCCCGGCACTCAAACAGCTAGGCAGGGTCTACACTTAAAACTTAGGTCAACCTAGCTATGTTGCTATGGGCTGAGAAAAAAAATTGCAATGTAGTTATGTCAATCTAACTTCCACTGTAGACACAGCTAGCTTGATAGAAGCATTCAATCTAGTTACAGCCTCTCAGAAAGGCAGATTACCTACTGTCATGGATGCACAGGATTGGTGCTGTGCCCCCAGCTTTGGAACAGTCTCTTGGAGGAACCCCTTCAGTGTGCCAGATGCCCAAGAGGTCTCACTCTGCCTCTAAACTGGGAGGAGTGGTAGATACACTGGAGGGTAGGGATAGGATACAGAGGGACCTAGACAAATTAGAGGATTGGTCCAAAAGAAACCTATTGAGGTTCAACAAGGACAAGTGCAGAGTCCTGCACTTAGGATGGAACAATCCCATTCACTGTTACAGACTAGGGACCGAATGGCTAGGAAGCAGTTCTGCAGAAAAGGACCTAGGGGTTACAGTGGTTGAGAAGCTGGATATGAGTCAACAGTGTGCCCTTGTTGCTAAGAAGGCTAACGGCATTTTGGGCTGTATAAGTAGGAGCATTGCCAGCAGGTCGAGGGACGTGATCATTCCCCTCTATTCGACATTGGTGAGGCCTCATCTGGAGTACTGTGTCCAGTTTTGGGCCCCACACTACAAGAAGGATGTGGAAAAATTGGAAAGAGTCCAGCGGAGGGCAACAAAAATGATTAGGGGGCTGGAGCACATGACTTATGAGGAGAGGCTGAGGGAACTGGGATTGTTTAGTTTGCAGAAGAGAAGAATGAGGGGGGATTTGATAGCTGCTTTCAACTACCTGAAAGGGGGTTCCAAAGAGGATGGATCTGGACTGTTCTCAGTGGTAGAAGATGACAGAACAAGGAGTAATGGTCTCAAGTTGCAGTGGGGGAGGTTTAGGTTGGATATTAGGAAAAACTTTTTCACTAGGAGGGTGGTGAAGCACTGGAATGGGTTACCTAGGGAGGTGGTGGAATCTCCTTCCTTAGAGGTTTTTAAAGTCAGGCTTGACAAAGCCCTGGCTGGGATGATTTAGTTTGGAATTGGTCCTGCTTTGAGCAGGGGGTTGGACTAGATGACCTCCTGAGGTCCCTTCCAACCCTGAGATTCTATGATTCTAGGGTAAACCTTGCAGCTTCTCTGCCTCCATAGACTGAAGCAATGGGGCTCCAGCACTCCTGCTTCAGACCATGAACTCTTCTCAGCAAGTCCAACTGAGATAGACTCTTGGTCGAGACTTGGGCCATGTCTACACTACAAACTTATGTCAGCGCAAGTTATGTTGGCATAAAGTCACCGCAGTTAGGACATCATTTGTGCAGTTTGTCTTGGCTCCTTGTGCTGGCGGTGAAACCTTTGGCACAGGGTTGCAGAGTACCTCCATGAAAGTTTCATTGAGATCTCTCAGGAGGATTCACAGAACATCCCTGTGCACATAAACTGCTTCATGTGGATCCCCCAACTCTAGAGAGTAATGAAAAATAGATAGTATTAAACCAAGAGAGGTAGAGTTGCTATCTCTTCTAGCACCAGTAAATTAATGATGTCAAAAATGTGTCCTGTTACTTGAGGTGGGCATCCCTGTAATTTAAAATTAAACTACACACTTACCCGAGGTTCTTCCCCAGCATTGGGCTCACCCCGTGCTCATCTGGCAGTACTGCCAAACTGCAGTGGAAGAAAAAATGGGTACTGGCTTGCTGCATGGCTGGATTCCCCCTGTCGCTTGTCTCCCATACTCTTCATCATCCACCTCATTCTCTTCACTGTTCGTGGCAGGGGCCTGTGACTCAGGCTCCTTGGAGGTATTTGCAGCACTGTTGGGCGTGAGGGCAGGGTCTCCACCTAGTATGGCATGCAGCTCTTTTTAAAAGCAGCAGATCTGTGGTTCAGCACTGGATTGGTATGCAGGGCCATTCCTAGCTATTCTGGGGCCCAAGTGGCCCCCTGTGGGGGTGGGTAGCCCCAGGCCTCTGTGGGGGGGGGCAGGGCTGGCTCGGGGATCAGGGGGGAATCGCTCCTCAGCACTCACTGGCAGCGCGGCTGGGGCGGGGCCGCTGCACTGCCCGCTGCTGGTGAGTGCAGGCCTGGCCCTGCTGCATTCCTCTCAGGGGTGGTGTCATAACTATAAAGGGAAGGGTAACAGCTCTCCTGTGTACAGAGACTCCAAATCCTTTCACCTGTAAAGGGTTAAGAAGCTCGGGTAACCTGGCTGACACCTGACCCAAAGGACCAATAAGGGGACAAGATACTTTCAAATCTTGGGGGGGAAAGGCTTTTGTTTTGTGCCCTTTGTTTAAGGGGTGGTTTGCTCTTGGGACTGAGAGGGACCAGACATCAATCCAGGTTCTCCCCATCTTTCTAAACAAGTCTCTCCTATTTCAAACTTGTAAGTAAAAAAGCCAGGCAAGGCGTCTTAGTTTTCCTTTGTTTTCTCAACTTGTAAATGTACCTTTTACCAGAGTGTTTATCTTTGTTTGCTGTACTTTGAACCTAAGACAGAGGGGGGTCCTCTGAGCTCTTTAAGTTTGATTACCCTGTAAAGTTATTTTCCATACTGATTTTACAGAGATGATTTTTACCTTTTTCTTTAATTAAAAGCCTTCTTTTTAAGAACCAGATTGATTTCTCCTTGTTTTAAGATCCAAGGGGGTTTGGATCTCTATTCACCAGGAGTTGGTGAAAGGAAGGAGGGGGGAAGGGTCAATTTCTCCTTGTTTAAGATCCAAGGAGTTTGGATCTGTATTCACCAGGGAATTGGTGAGAGGTTTCTCAAGGCTTCCCAGGGAGGGAATCCAGTGGGAATGGTGGCAGCGGGACCAGAGCTAAGCTGGTAGTTAAGCTTAGAAGTTTTCATGCAGGCCCCTACATTTGTACCCTAAAGTTCAAAGTGGGGATACAGCCTTGACAGGTGGGAAGAGGCGGGGCTGGGGCAGAGCAGGGGCAGGGGCAGGAAGGGGTGGGGTGGGGGCAGAGCAGGGCGGGGGCCATGGGGAAGGGGTGGAGTGGGGGGTGGGGCTGGGGTGGAGCAGGGGTGGGAAGAGGCAGGGCTGGAGCAGAGCAGGGGCTGGGGCCCTGGGGAAGAGGTGGGCCAGGGGCTGGTGCCCTATGCAGCTGCGTACTTTGCGTATGGGTAAGGACGGCCCTGTTGGTCTGCCTCCCACAGCTCCTTGGCTTTCACGCTGCACTGCTACTGATCTCTGTCCTATTTCTTCTCCTGCATCCCCCAAGCAAGCTGCTCATAGATATCCATGTTTCTATGGCTGGATCAGAGCTGTGCCTGCACAAGCTCTTCTCTCCACAAGTCCAGGAGATCCAATCCCTCCTCTCTACTCCATGCAGGAGTGTGTCTGAAGTGTGTAACTGGCATGGTCAACTGGGCAGTTGCACTCAACAATGGAGAGTTTCTACATGTACTTGCCAAGCTAGGCAGTCAGAAAAAGGAATTTGAAAAATTTGCAGCGCTTTAAATGGGAGGTGGGGCTTCTGGTCTCTGTGACCCCTGCCCAGCAGAGTTGATAATGAGGACTAGAGTGGTCCATGTGAGGCATTGTGGGACAGCTGCTAGAGGAAAGTAATGGTCATCGTAAGTAATGCAGTATCTACACCAGTGGTTCCCAACCTTTTTTGTCTGGCGGGTGCCAGACGACGAGCCACAGCGGACTGTGGCCGGTGGACGAGCATCCGCCGAAATGCTGCTGAGAAGCGGCAACGTCAATAGGCGTCGCCCCCGACAAGCAGTGTCATCCAGAGGCATCGCCGCCGAAATGCTGCTGAAAATCGGTGGCATTTTGGCAGCAACACCTCTGGATGACGCTGCTTGTCGGTGGCATTGGTGGATGCTCATCTGCCTGCCAGTACGCGGGCGCACATAGATGCCCTGGTGGGTGCCATGGCACCTATGGGCACTGCGTTGGGGACTACTGGTCTACACTCTCACTACATTGACCTTGGCTCTATGCCACTCAGGGAGGTGGTGTTATTAAGTTAGCATAATGGGGCATTATATTGGTGGGAGCCAAATTTAAATGTATCATAGAATATCAGTGTTGGAAGGGCTCTCAGGAGGTCATCTAGTCCAACCCCCTGCTCAAAGCAGGACCAATCCCCAGACAGATTTTTGCCCCAGTTCCCTAAATGACCCCCTCAAGGATTGAACTCACAACGCTGGGTTTAGCAGGCCAATGCTTAAACCACTGAGCTATCCCTTCCCCCCATGACATATGCACAACTAGTTTGGGGTAAGCTGCCTTGTGTCAACCTAACTGTAGTGTAGACCAGGCCTTAGTCTACCGTATTCTTAAAAACCTCCAGTAATGGGAATGTCACAACATCCCTTAGTAATCTATTCCTGTGAAGAACTACCCTTATAGTTAGAATTTTTTTCCCTAATATCTAACCTAAATCTCCCTTACTGTAGGTTAAGCCCATTACTTCTTGTCCTACCTTCAGTGGACATGGAGAACAATTGATCTCAGTCCTCTTTTATAACAGCCCTTAACATAATTGAACACTGTTATCAGGTCCTCCCTCACTTTTCTTTTCTCAAGTCTAAAAATGCCCAGTTTTTTTTAACCTTTCCGCATAGGTCATGTTTTCTAAACCTTTTCTCATTTTTGTTGCTCTCCTCTGGGCTCTCTCCACTTTGGCCATATCTTTCCTAAAGTGTGGTGTCCAGAATTGGACAAAATACCCCAATAGAGGCCTCACTAGTGCTGAGTAGAGTGGGACAGTTACCTCCCATGTTTTACCTATAGCACTCCCGTTAATACACCCAGAGTGATATTAGCCTTTTTTGCAACTGCATCGAGTTGTTCACACATATTCAATTTGTGATCTCTTGTAACCCCCAGATCTTTCTTAGCAGTGCTACCGCTTAGCCAATTATTCCACATTTTTGTAGATGTGCATTTGATTTTTCCTTCCTAACTGAAATATTTTGCACTTCTCTTTACTGAATTTCATCTTGTTGAATTCAGTCGCCAGTTTGTCATGGTCATTTTGAATTCTAATCCTGTCTTCCAAAGTGCTTGCAACCCCTCCCAACTTGGTGTCATCTGCAGATTTTATAAGAATACTCTCCACTCCATTATCCAAGTCATTAATGAAAATCTTGACTAGTACTGGACCCAGGACTGACCCCTATGGGGCCCCACTCGATATGCCCTACCAGTTTGACAGTGAACCATTAATAAATACTTTTAGTCCTGTCTTTCATCAGATGTGCACCCACCTTATACTAATTTCATCTAGACCATATTTCCCTAGTTTGTTTATGAGAATATCATGTGGGACTGTGTCACAGGCCTTACTAAAATCAAGCTATATCACGTCCACTCCTCCGCTTCTATCCATTAGGCCAGTAATCCTGTCAAATTAGGTTGGTTTGGCATGATTTTCTCTTGAAAAATCCATGCTGGTTATTCCTTATGACTCATATATCCGTTAGGTGCTTACAAGTTCATTGTTTAATAATTTGTTCCAGTATCTTTCCAGGAAGGTTGAACTTAGGCTGACTTGGTGTCAAAGTCAGATGAAATGAGGTGCTCATGTCATTCAGTTAATCTGTGTTGGGAAGAGAGTCTCTCTATAAAGATTGTCAAAGAGAAAGCACCTACAACCATAACATATAAACACTGGCAAAGTTAATATACAGATAAGAAAATACAAAGTTCAATGCTCTCAGTATTTAAGCTAAACAAAGGCAAAACAGTTTGAATATATGAGGTATTCACATAGAATAACTTCTGTAGTTAGATATATTCAACCCAATCAAAGTCAGGGTAGAAAAGTATTATAGCAATTATAGTATACACGTATGAAGACTGAAGTAATGCTAGGAGTTGGGAGGAAGTTTTCTTATCATTCACACACACAATCCATTGTTATCAGAGGGAGAGAGAGATCTAAGGTGTTTCCCACACACAAATACTGTCACACACAAAAATGCATATGTAGCCCAGGTGCAGAGAAGGGGTTGAGAGTGAGCAAAATACTGTGGTTAACTTCCCAGTGGTGAGTATTCCGTTGTACTTAAATTTAGAGTACTTAAATTTTAGCAGTTAATAGAACAAAAGGTAACCAGAAAACAAGAAACTCTCACCCATATGTGATGACACATTAGTACAGTTGCAGAATTTAGGAATACACACAGCAAGACAATAATGAACTCAATGTTAGTTCTGTTAAACAATAACAAAATCACTTTAGCAAGCTAGGTAATGGTTAAATCAGCCTTAACATACAAAATGCACACCATATCTTCTTATGGTCATTGTACTCGCCAGGTAAAAACAGACAACGAGACTATACTGGCATAGCTATGTTGGGGGTAGCTATGTCCGCTTAAACCCATGGTATAGATGCAGTCCACACTGGTAGAAGGGGTTTTTCTGTCACTGTAGGAACACCACCTCCCTGAGCAAAAGGCTTTTTTATGTTACCGCGCTATCAGTACCAGGTTTACAATGCCACCAATGGTGCTATGGTGCCGGGCTCACACTCAGAACGGGTCCCGGTGCCCGGACAGTGGTCTCACCCCCCGCTTCACCTGCACTCCGCCCTGAGGTCCCGCCCCCTCTCGGCCTCTTTCCCCCAAGGCCCCACTCGCTGCTCATTCCTCTCTGCTCTCTCCCCCCAGCTGCTGCTCACTCCCCTCTGCCCCCTCCCCCTCTGAGCACGAGGCAGGTGGGGCCTCGGAGGGAAGAGGCTGAGTGGGCGTGGGGCCTTGGGGTGAGCACTGGTGGAGTGGAGGGGAGGGACTCAGGGTGGAGCAGGGGGGGGTGAGCCCATGGTGTGGGAGCTGTACCTATACCAATGGAGCACCATAGACACTTCCTGCAGTGATGGAAGGGGTTTTCTTATTGCTGCAGGTAATTGTCTCGCCCAAGTATCAGATTCTTCCATCCATCTAGCTGCATCTATATTGAGGGTTAGGTAGGCATAACTACAGCACTCAGGGTGTGAATCTTTCACACCTCTGAGCAACATAGTGAGGCTGCCCTGGCTTTTAAGTGCAGACCAGGCCTATACTGATGGCATAATTCTTCTGTCAACATAGCTAGGTCTTTACTAGGGATTTTGCCAATGTAGCTCTGTCAGTCGGGGTGACACCCCAGACCAATGACGCTATGACAACCTAACTTTTAAGTGTAGATCAAGCATAAATCAGGCACCCAAGTAACTTAGTCTCAATGTGTAAGATTAAATCCTATATCCCAGTCCAATTATTGTTCTTAGGAGAAAGATTTTAAAATATTAAAAGCTACTTCAGTGCTCCATCTGTCCTCTCTTGTTCTTAGGGTATGTCTACACTATGGGATTAATCCGAATTTAGATCATTCGAATTTGGGAAACAGATTGTATAAATTCGATTGTATGCGGCCACACTAAGCACATTAATTCGGCGGTGTGCGTCCATGTACCGGGGCTAGCGTCGATTTCTGGAGCGTTGCACTGTGGGTAGCTATCCCATAGCTATCCCATAGTTCCCGCAGTCTCCCCTGCCCATTGGAATTCTGGGTTGAGATCCCAGTGCCTGATGGGACAAAAAACATTGTCGCAGGTGGTTCTGGGTACAGCCTCACCCGTCCCTCCCTCCCTCCCTCCCTGCATGAAAGCAACGGACGGCAGACAACCATTTCGCTCCTTTTTTCCTGGATGAACACTGCAGACTCCATACCACGGCAAGCATGGAGCCCGCTCAGCTCCAGACAGCAGTCATGAACATTGTAAACACCTGGCGCCTTCTCGTGGAGTTTATGCTGAGCCAGGACCAGAAAAACGAGGCGAGGAGGCGGCGGCGGCGGGAGCGCAGCGACCAGCGTGATGAGGACATGGACATGGACACGGACACAGAATTCTCTCAAACCGCGGGCCCCGGTGCTTTGGAGATCATGTTGTTAATGGGGCAGGTTCTATCCATGGAACGCCGATTCTGGGCAAGGGAAACAAGCACAGACTGGTGGGACCGCATAGTGTTGCAGGTGTGGGATGATTCCCAGTGGCTGCGGAACTTTCGCATGCGTAAGGGCACTTTCATGGAACTTTGTGAGTTGCTGTCCCCTGCCCTGAAACGCCAGAATACCAAGATGAGAGCAGCCCTCACAGTTGAGAAGCGAGTGGCGATAGCCCTGTGGAAGCTTGCAACGCCAGACAGCTATCCGTCAGTCGGGAATCAATTTGGAGTGGGCAAATCTACTGTGGGGGCTGCTGTGATGCAAGTAGCCAAAGCAATCATTGAGGTGCTGCTACGAAAGGTAGTGACTCTGGGAAATGTGCAGGTCATAGTGGATGGCTTTGCTGCAATGGGATTCCCTAACTGTGGTGGGGTGATAGATGCAACCCATATCCCTATCTTGGCACCGGAGCACCAGGGTAGCCAGTACATAAACCGCAAGGGGTACTTTTCAATGGTGCTGCAAGCACTTGTGGATCACAAGGGACGTTTCACCAACATCAACACGGGCTGGCTGGGAAGGGTTCATGATGCTCGCGTCTTCAGGACCACTATTCTGTTTAAAGGGCTGCAGCAAGGGACTTACTTCCCGGACCAGAAAATAACCGTTGGGGATGTTGAAATGCCAATAGTTATTCTTGGGGACCCAGCCTACCCTTTAATGCCATGGCTCATGAAGCCATACACAGGCAGCCTGGACAGGAGTCAGGAGCTGTTTAACTACAGGCTGAGCAAGTGCAGAATGGTGGTAGAATGTGCATTTGGCCGTTTAAAAGGTCGCTGGCAATCGCTACTGACTCGCTCTGACCTCAGCCAAAGAAATCTCCCCATTGTTATTTCTGCTTGCTGTGTGCTCCACAATCTCTGTGAAAGTAAGGGGGAGACCTTTATGGCAGGGTGGGAGGCTGAGGCAAATCGCCTGGCTGCTGATTACGCGCAGCCAGACACCAGGGCGATTAGAAGAGCACACCAGGAAGCAGTGTGCATCAGAGAAGCTTTGAAAACCAGTTTCATGACTGGCCAGTCTACAGTGTGAAATTTCTGTTTGTTTCTCCTTCATGAAAACCCGCCCCCTTTATTGACTCATTCTCTGTAAGGAACCCACCCTCCCCCTTCCCCCAGCTTGCTTTCAAACCAAATAAAGTCACTATTGTTTAAAAATCATTTATTCTTTATTCATAGATTATAAAAAGAGGGAGGGAACCCGGGTGGGGTTTGGGAGGAGGGAAGGAAAAGGCCATTAAAAAATGGTTAAAAAAATGACAGCCTTTTGCTTGGGCTGTCCACTGGGGTGGAATGGGAAGGTGTACGGAGCCTCCCCCGCGTTCTTACACGTCTGGGTGAGGAGGCTATGGAACATGGTGAGGGGGGAGGGGGGTTATACAGGGGCTGTAGCGGCACTCTGTTATCCTGCTGCCGTTCCTGAAGCTCCACCAGACGCCGGAGCATGTCTGTTTGCTCACGCAGTAGCCCCAGCATTGCATCCCGACTCCTCTGATCTTCCTGCCTCTCATCTCGAGCGTCTCTCCTCTCCTCACGTTGGTCCCTCCTGTCCTCACGTTGGTCCCTCATGTCCTCACGTTGGTCCCTCCTGTCCTCACGTTCACTGGCTTCTTTCCTATACTTTGAAACCGTGTCCTTCCACTCATTCCGATGAGCTCTGTCACTGCAGGTGGATTCCATGATTTCTGCGAACATGTCGTCTCGCGTCTTCTTCTTCTGACGCCTTATCTGTGATAGCCTTCGGGATGGAGGAAGGAGGCTTGAAGAATTTGCAGCTGCTGGAGGGAGGGGAAAAAAGGAGAGAATTTTTTAAAAAGATACATTTTGCAGAACAATGCTTATACTCTTTCACGGTGACCAACACTATTCACATTACATAGCACATCTGATTTCTGTGCAAGGTCGCATTTTGCCTCTCAATATTGAGTGCCTATGGCTTTGCTGCTAGAGATCACAGACGCAGGTCCGGGCAACAGAATTCGGCTTGCATGCAGCCATGGTAAGCCATTGTCTTTCGGCTTCTGCGCCCTCCTTTCCCACATAGCAAGCAAAGCCCGTTGAGTGCTGCGGTTTTCCTGTTAACCTTCAGCAGCAGAAAACAAACTAACCCCCCCCATCCAATTCTCTGTATGATCGCTTTATCCCTCCCCCCACCGCGTGGCTGGTATCAGGGAAGATCCCTGCAGGAACCAAACTAACACCCCCCACCCCGCCATGAATTCTCTGGGATGATCGATTTATCCCTCCCCCCACCGCGTGGCAGGAACCAAACTAACACCCCCCACCCCGCCATGAATTCTCTGGGGTGATCGCTTTACCCCTCCCCCCACC
>NW_020664543.1:28528804-28558909 GCF_002925995.2 Terrapene triunguis
CCCCCCCCCCGCGCGCTCGCCTAACTGCAGGGAAGGATTTCTTTTCAGCCACAGGCAAACAGCTCAGTAGGAACGGCCACCTCTGTCCCCTTAATTAAATTCCCGTATTTCAACCAGGTTACCATGAGCGATATCACTCTCCTGAGGATTACACAGCAAGATAAAGAACGGATGTTGCTTGAATGCCAGCAAACACCGGGACCATACGCTGCCAGGCTTTGTCAGGCAATGATACCAGATTACTTGCTGCAATCATGGCGTGGTCAAGTGTCCTACCATGGAGGACGGAATAAGGCTGCACTGCCCAGAAACCTTGTGGCAAGGCTTTTGAAGTACCTCCAGGAGAGCTTCATGGAGATGTCCCTGGAGGATTTCCGCTCCATCCCCAGACACGTTAACAGACTTTTCCAGTAGCTGTACTGGCTGCGAATGCATCCCAAGTCCTCAGGGCAAAGTAATCATTAAAAACCCTTGCTTTTAAAACAAGTTTTATATTTTAAAAGGTAAACTCACCTGAGGTCCCTTCCATGGGGTCGTGGTCTTGGATACTGGCTTGGGAGGGTTGGGAGGGTACTTCAGTCAGGCTGAGAAAAAGATCCTGGCTGTTGGGGAGAACGGAGTGCTGGGTGCTCTCCGCAAGCTCGTCCTCCTCCTCCTCTTCCCCCTCCGCTGAATCCTCAGGTGTAGCTGATATTATCCCCGCCTCGGCATCCACGGTCACAGGTGGGGTAGTGGTGACGGCACCCCCTAGAATTGCATGCAGCTCGGCGTAGAAGCGGCATGTCCGCGGCTCTGACCCGGAGCGACCGTTTGCCTCCTTTGTTTTTTGATAGGCTTGTCTGAGCTCCTTGACTTTCACGCGGCACTGATCTGAGTCCCTATTGTGGCCTCTCTCCATCATGCCCTTGGAGATTTTTTCAAAAGTTTTGGCATTTCGTCTCTTTGAACGAAGTTCTGCTAGCACTGAATCCTCTCCCCATATAGCGATCAGATCCAGTACCTCCCGTACGGTCCATGCTGGGGCTCTTTTTCGATTATCAGCCTGCATGGTTACCTGTGCTGATGAGCTATCTGCGGTCACCTGTGCTCTCCACGCTGGGCAAACAGGAAATGAAATTCAAATGTTCGCGGGGCTTTTCCTGTCTACCTGGCCAGTGCATCCGAGGACAGATTGCTGTCCAGAGCGGTCACAATGGTGCACTGTGGGATAGCTCCCGGAGGCCAATACCATCGAATTGCGGCCACACTACCCCTAATTCGAACTGACAAAATCGATTTTGGCGCTACTCCGCTCGTCGGGGTGGAGTACAGAAATCTATTTTAAGCGCCCTTTATTTCGAACTAAATGGCTCCGTTGTGTGGACGGGTGAAGGGTTCATTTGAATTAACGCTGCTAAATCCGAATTAAAGTCGTAGTGTAGACCAGGCCTTAATGTATCTTCCCTAATGCAATTGGCAATCAGGATAGCCCAGTAATGTATAAGGACACTGTTAAGTTGATCAGTTTTGTATATTCCCAAGGTATAAGTCCTACCAGTACAAGTATCTGAATTTATGGAATAAAAATATGAACTCCAATTGTTTAAATATTCTAAAAAAACAATATTTTTGCTATACAAGACAAAATTCTGACTTCCTTCAAAGCACAGAAATTCCCCATGGAATCTATTAGCAATAACTATTAATTTCCTAACCTCGCTACACTATAAATAGTGAACTCTCACCCTTCCTTCAGTTGACCAGAGACACTATTTGTGTGGTGGTGATTTCTTCTTGGTATCGCTGATCTTCAGGAAAGCTTTTTCTTTCACAATGTTGCTTACAGATGGGATTTTGGACTCAAAAGTCCAAACCCAAGATTCTTGTCCATCAATGACTCTTACTTTAAAAAATGCACTCTCTCTCAGGAAAGAAGAATCAAAGAACTGATCACTTCTTGCTTGAAGTGCATAGGTCTATCTGGGTCAGAACAAAAGGACTCTACTGCTCATTTGGGCTGGGGCATTCCTTTTCTACATTATTCTTCCATTCCATCATACTGATTTGTCCAGTCCTAGAAGGGATTGATTTCTTCATATTGGCACCTTCTCATTGGATATCACAAATTTTAGGGATGGACCCCAGCTTTGGTTTCAGATGATAAAATTTCTCAGTTGGACAGGTCAAGTGCATGTTTCCTCCCATCCAGTAGGTGGCATCCAAGCTTCAATAAAGTTCTTTTCATGGGGTTCAGTTCCTTTTGTGAAATTCTTGAATTCTTATTTGGCCTTGTCAATTAAAGTATAATACTAACAGAATTGTTTGAGAAGTCTTTAGCTCTATTTTCTATTGTTAATTCTTGAAACATTTAACAACAGGAATAACAATCTTTCATATTTTATTATAACAGTCATTATATTCTTCACGTTTTACTAATTTTGAAGTTTAAAGTCATTTTTCCTTCTTCTTACACTTAACTTCCCTTGGAGGAGAATTTATTCCATCTTGCATTTAATGCAGGATGATTGATCCCCAAGCTTGATTCTATTTTCAAATATCTTCCAGGTTCATTATAAAATGAATATGCTAACTCCCAATCGTTAAGATATTTTAGCTATATTAGGCATTGTCCTAGACAGCTTCAAAAACATAAACAAGAAATCTATTCCTAACTAACAATACCTTCTAATGTTAAATTCATAATGACTACTTCTCATCTTGTGAATATGTATTTCAGCTCTAACAATCACTTAGATAAAACTAGATGCTATTAATTATTATTATTATTCCTAATAGTATTCGTTCTTTACCTTAGACCTTAGTTCCTCCTGTGCCTCTGACACAGCAGGCAGCCCATTTCTTCCATTAATTACAGTCACCCTCTAGTTGTGGTACTTCTTCCCAGGTGATGCTGGTGCATCCTCTGCCACTGTCTTCTGCAAGTTCTCCCTTGACCCTCCTCACTTTCCCTTTCCTTTCTCAGGCACCCAATTCAAAGTTTGTTTAGCGGGTCTCCCATCTTCCATTCAGTGTCTAAGCCACATGAGTCTTCTTTCTTTGATGATATTTTCTAATATGTCCTGCTGTCAGCTCCCTTACTCTCAGATTTGTTATTTTGGCCTTCCATGAAATGTGTAGTATGTTCCTCAGCCATGGGCTGCCTCCAATCTCTTTTTGTTAGCTGCTGTCATCGTCCAAGCATGCTCAGTACAATCATATGACATAATCTGAATCTCATCAGCCTGGTCCTGTTAAATAATGGAACGGTTGCAAAATGTAATCTGGAATCCGCATAACACTAAGTATTATTCATAAACTAGTAAAAATACCTGCTTACAAATATATCTTATAATATATTTAGCTATATATTCATGCAGTTGTTCCATGTTTTTTTATAAGAAAGGAATTTGCAGTTGTCACCTTGTGTCTTAACGGAAATACCATAAAATTCATTTGGTCTCAAATGTTCTTTTGTTTCTCCAGAGACATTTGGATGAATATCTCTCATCTTAAAAATCTGGAAATTTAGTAGAAAAAAATCTAAATTAAATTACTTCCTTGCCTATGTCTAAAAGGTGTTTAAATTACAGCGATGGAACTAGAATGTCTGGTTTGTTTATAGGTAAGAAAAGTTTCACAAGAATAAATCTGAATGGCTCTTTACCTTCAGTAATAGCTAGAAGTGCTTATTTGATAAGCACAACTTCTCTAGGAGTGTTTTTACCACCGGTAACGAACAGGGGCCGCTAACAGGGAGTTTTGAGATGGAGTTTTCCAGGTGAAGGAGGAGCAAATACAGGACCCTGCGGGTAAGTGGGTGTGTGTTTGTGTTTGGGGGTTACTTGCTGTGTGTTGAGCTTGTGTTTGTCTGTCTGTTTGTTTCTTTGTTTCTTTGAAGGACCATGTTCTGTGGCCGGCAGTTGGAGGCTGTGAGCTTCTAACCAAGGTTTGAAATCTAGAAGCCTCTGTTCACTGGCTGAGCCTTAGTCAGAAAGGCCAGGGCTTTCTAAAGCAGTGAGCAAGCGACCAGGGAGCTTTGCGAACAGGGGCCGCTAACAGGGAGTTTCGAGAGGGAGTTTGGAAGGGGAGTGGGAAGGGGGCGAGGTACACTTGCCATTCTTTAAACCTTTAACCTAAACTATAATAAAATCTTTGTGATTTAAACAAAAACCCAATCATTAACCTAGGTAGCTGTAGGAGAGAATGCAGGCAGAAGCCCAGCAGCAGATTGGGGGCTATCCAGTTTATTGCGCCGAGTTCAGCATGTATGATTACCTGCCTTGTGGGCGGGTGGCGTATGCGTGCATTCGGTGCAAGGAGCTCCTGGCCCCCAGAGAGCGAGTACAGGCTTTGGGGGCCAGGGTGGCAGAACTGGAGGAGGTAAGAGAGGCAGAGAGGTACGTTGATGAGGCTTTCCGGGACACTGTAGATTTGTCCCACCTCTGGTCAGACAGCCCCTGCGCTGTTAAGGAGGATGAAAGGCTCAAGGAAGGAAAGCAGTCAACGGGAGCAGAGGGAAATCTTCCCATAGTTGGGACCCTCCTTCCAGATGATGTTGGGGGTATCCTCTCGCACTGAGGTTACCTCTCCGGGGGAGGGAACTCCAGTCATTAGGAAAAGGCAGGTGTTAGTAAGGGAGATTCGATCATTAGAAATATAGATAGCTGGGTTTGTGATGACCGGGAGAACCGTATGGTGACTTGTCTGCCTGGTGCGAAGGTTGCGGATCTCTCGAGGCATCTAGATAGACTTATGTGTAGTGCTGGGGTGGAGTCGGTGGTCGTGGTACATGTAGGTACCAATGACATAGGGAAGGGTAGGAGAGATGTCCTGGAGGCCAAATTTAGGCTGCTAGGAAAGAGACTGAAATCCAGGATGTCTATGGTGGCATTCTCAGAAATGCTTCCAGTTCCAGGCGCAGGGGCAGGTCGGCAGGCAGAGCTTCAGAGTCTCAATGCATGGATGAGATGATGGTGTAGAGAGGAGGGGTTTAGATTTATTAGGAACTGGGGAAACTTTTGGGATAGGGGGAGCCTATACAGGAAGGATGAGCTCCACCTAAACCAAAGTGGATCCAGACTGCTGGCACTTAACGTTAAAAAGGTTGCAGAGCAGTTTTTAAACTAAGAGATGGGGGAAAGCCGATTGCTGCAGTGGAGCACGTGGATCGGACAGAGACTTCTCTTAGAGGAGAGTCTATTGATAGAGATTCTCTAGGTTCTAGTCAGGAACAGAGGATGGAAGAGGATAAAGTATGGGACAGATCAAATGAGAAACATTCACATAAAAAAGAAACTGACACTTCAGAAAAGGGCAGACAAATAAACAGTGACAAGTTTTTAAAGTGCTTGTACACAAATGCTAGAAGTCTAAATAATAAGATGGGTGAACTAGAGTGCCTCGTGTTAAAGGAGGATATTGATATAATAGTCATCACAGAAACCTGGTGGAGTGGGGACAATCAATGGGACACAATCCTTCCAGGATACAAAATATATCAGAAGGACAGACCAGGTCATGTGGGGGGGCGGGAGTAGCACTATATGTGAAAGAAAATGTAGAATCAAATGAAGTAAAAATCTTAAATGAATCCACGTTCCATAGAATCTCTATGGATACTAATTCCATGCTCTAATAAGAATATAACAGTAGGGATCTATTATTGACCACCTGACCAGGACAGTGATAGTGAGGATGAAATGCTAAGGGAGATTAGAGAGACTATCAAAATTAAGAACTCAATAATAGTGGGGGGTTTCAATTATCCCCATATTGACTGGGTACATGTCACCTCAGGACGAAATGCAGAGACAAAATTTCTCGATACTTTAAATGACTGCTTCATGGAGCAGCTGGTACAGGAACCCACAAGGGGAGAGGCAATTCTCGATTTAGTCCTGAGTGGAGCGCAGGTTCTGGTCCAAGAGCTAACTATAACAGGACCGCTTGGAAATATTGACCATAATATAATAACATTTAACATTCCTGTGGTGGGAAGAACACCTCAACAGCCCAATACTATGGCATTTAATTTCAGAAAGGGGAACTATGCAAAAATGAGGAGGTTAGTTAAACAGAAATTAAAAGGTACAGTGACTAGAGTGAAATCCCTGCAAGCTGCATGGACACTTTTCAAAGACATCATAATAGAGGCCCAACTTAAATATATTCCCCAAATTAAAAAACACAGTAAAAGAACTAAAAAAGAGCCACTGTGGCTTAACAACCATGTAAAAGAAGCAGTGAGAGACAAAAAGGCATCTTTTAAAAAGTGGAAGTCAAATCCTAGTGAGGTAAATAGAAAGGAGCATAAACACTGCCAAATTAAGTGTAAAAATGTAATAAGAAAAGCCAAAAAGGAGTTTGAAGAACAGCTAGCCAAAAACTCAAAAGGTAATAACAAAATGTTTTTTAAGTACATCAGAAGTAGGAAGCCTGCTAAACAACCAGTGGGGCCCCTGGACAATCAAGATACAAAAGAAGCACTTAAAGACAATAAAGTCATTGTGGAGAAACTAAATGAATTCTTTGCTTCAGTCTTCACGGCTGAGGATGTTAGGGAGATTCCCAAACCTGAGCCGTCCTTTGTAGGTGACAAATCTGAGGAATTGTCACAGATTGAAGTGTCACTAGAGGAGGTTTTGGAATTAATTGATAAACTTAACAGTAACAAGTCACTGGGACCAGATGGCATTCACCCAAGAGTTCTGAAAGAATTCAAATGTGAAATTGCGGAACTATTAACTAGGGTTTGTAACCTGTACTTTAAATCGGCTTCTGTACCCAATGGCTGGAAGATAGCTAATGTAATGCCAATATTTAAAAAGGGCTCTAGAGGTGATCCCGGCAATTACAGACCAGTAAGTCTAATGTCAGCACCGGGCAAATTAGTTGAAACAATAGTAAAGAATAAAATTGTCAGACACATAGAAGAACATAACTTGTTGGGCAAAAGTCAACATGGTTTCTGTAAAGGGAAATCATGTCTTACTAATCTATTAGAGTTCTTTGTAGGGGTCAACCAACATGTGGACAAAGGGGGATCCAGTGGACATAGTATACTTAGATTTCCAGAAAGCCTTTGACAAGGTCCCTCACCAAAGGCTCTTACGTAAATTAAGTTGTCATGGGATAAGAGGGAAGATCCTTTTGTGGATTGAGAACTGGTTAAAAGACAGGGGAAAAAGGGTAGGAATAAATGGTAAATTTTCAGCATGGAGAAGGGTAACTAGTGGTGTTCCCCAAGGGTCAGTCCTAGGACCAATCCTATTCAACTTATTCATAAATGATCTGGAGAAAGGGGGTAAACAGTGAGGTGGCAAAGTTTGCAGACAATACTAAACTGCTCAACATAGTTAAGACCAAAGCAGACTGTGAAGAACTTCAAAAAGATCTCATAAAAATAAGTGATTGGGCAACAAAATGGCAAATGAAATTTAATGTGGATAAATGTCAAGTAATGCACATTGGAAAAAATAACCCCAACTATACATACAGTATGATGGGGACTAATTTAGCCACAACTAATCAGGAAAGAGATCTTGGAGTCATCGTGGATAGTTCTATGAAGACATCCACGCAGTGTGCAGTGGCAATCAAAAAACAAACAGGATGTTAGAAATCATTAAAAAAGGGATAGAGAATAAGATGGAGAATATCTTATTGCCCTTATATAAATCCATGGTACACCCACATCTTGAATACTACATACAGATGTGGTCTCCTCATCTCAAAAAGTTCAGAAAAGGGCAACTAAAATGATTAGGGGTTTGGAATGGGTCCCATCTGAGGAGAGATTAAAGAGGCTAGGACTTTTCAGCTTGGAAAAGAGGAGTAGAGGTATATCAAATCATGAGTGGTGTGAAGAAAGTGAATAAGGAAAAGTTATTTATTTGTTCCAATAATATAAGAACTAGGGGCCACCAAATGAAATTAATGGGCAGCAGGTTTAAAACAAATAAAAGGAAGTTCTTCTTCACACCGTGCACAGTCAACCTGTGGAACTCTTTGCCTGAGGAGGTTGTGAAGGCTAGGACTATAACAGGGTTTAAAAAAGAACTAGATAAATTCATGGAGGTTAAGTCCATTAATGGCTAATAGCCATGATGGGTAAGGAATGGTTTCCCTAGCCTCTGTTTGTCAGGAGGTGGAGATGGATGGCAGGAGAGAGATCACTTGATCATTACCTGTAAGTTCACTCCCTCTGGGGCACCTGGCATTGGCCATTGTCGGTATACAGCATACTGGGATGGATGGACCTTTGGTCTGACCCAGTATAGCTGTTCTTATGTTCTTATGTTATGTAACAGGATGCCTTGTATGCCTTGATATAGAACAGCTAAAAATGTAGCATCCTTTTGGGGAATAGCTATGCAATTTTTTAAAAGATGGATTAAAATCTCTGTTTGGGGATCATGAACAGATCATGAAACCTTTGGTAGTGTGGAAGTGGAAAAAAAGCACAGACATCTTAGTCCTCTAGGAAGAGCAAGAGTCAGGCTAACTCTAATAGCTAAGAACGCGAGACTTCCAGGCAGGGCTTGAGCGAGTGAAAAAGAACTGTAAGAGAGGTTGTTTTGACCTTGTGTTAGATAAGAATGGAACGCAGACTATAGCAAGAACTGCTGAGAAAAGTAAGATATCAGGAAGGAATATGTATAAACAAAATGCAGTTGTTGATCATTACTGTATGTAACAAAAGGTATAAATGCTTGCCTTAATTGTTTATCTTTTGGGAGACCTGCCGTTATGCACTCTCCCCCTTTTGCAATTGCTTGAGAATAAAGCTGCCTCTGGCTTGTTGCTTCAAACTCAGAGTGAGGACTCTTTTTTCTCCGACAGTAGGTTATATCTTATTTCCCAATTTTATCAGTGTATTAGTCCAGTAACATAGCTAGCCTAAGTGTTAAGTAGAAATTTAAGCAAAAACAGAGATGGGGAGAGGCATCCCTCACTTTGAAGTAATTTGTATGTTTTTTGAGGTGTCAGAGACAAACTATTTGCTTGCTCTTTCTTACAACAATATATGAAAGCACTTGAAAGCAAAGGATGCGATTCATATAATCTATAACTCAGGATGCAAGAACAGGAAAATAATCAGAGTTTGTAACATCCAAAATTCACCTGAAAGAACTTTTGGCCTAAAACTCAGGCTTTTTTTATTGAGTTAAATAGAAGTACAACTTATTCAAATCTAGCTATTCTTTAAAACAACCATTTAATAACTTCTAAGTAAAATAATATAAAAATGCATAACTGACTGTCTAGATACCACACCATACTTACCCTCATACCATCTCTCTTCCCCAGCACAGGATAATCCTGAAAATATAGGAGGCTCTGAAAGGTGTTCAGTGGCCTATTCATCTCAATGAGATATTCTCAGAATACTCCATGGAGATGAATACAGCCTGAAACAACAGCTCTGATATATGTCAACTGCTCCATTTATGTCAGTGAGTGTTCCCGTCTTCCTTCCCATTGCTGGACAGTCTGTGATATGCATCAAGAATGCCTGTTCTTAGGCTCCAAATTCGGATCACTGAAACATTGCAATAATGCAGCTGTGCGCCTGTAGCACTTTAATGAAGATGCTCTAAGCCGATGGGAGATTTCTGCCATTGGTTTAGTTAATCCATCTCCCTGAGAGGTAGCTATGTTAGAAGAAGAAGCTCTCCCACTGACAACACTATCTACACAGGATTAGGTTGGTATAACTATATCGCTCAGGATTTTTATATCCCTGAGAGATGTAGTTATACCAGTATAGGTTTGTAGTGTAGATCAGACCTAAAACTACTCCGCACCCCAAGGAGACATACCAAATTTCAAGGGAATCTGAGGGTATGTCTACACTACGAAATTAGGTCGAATTTATAGAAGCCGGTTTTATAGAAATTGGTTGTATACAGCCGATTGTGTGTGTCCCCACATAAAATGCTCTAAGTGCTCTAGTCGGCAGACCGCGCCCACAGTACCGAGGCTAGCGTCGACTTCCGGAGCATTGCACTATGGGTAGCTATCCCACAGTTCCCTCAGTCTCCGCCGCCAATTGGCATTCTGGGTTGAGATCCCAATGCCTGAATGATGCAAAACAGTGTGGCCAGGGGTTCTGGGTACATGTCGTCAGGCCCCTCCCCCTCCGTCAGAGCAACGGCAGACAATAGATCACGCCTTTTTACCTGGGTTACCTGTGTAGACATCATACCACGGCAAGCATGGAGACCGCTCAGCTCAGCTCACCGTCACCATATGTCATCTGGGTGCCGGCAGACGTGGTACTGCATTGCTACACAGCAGCAGCTAACTGCCTTTTGGCGGTAGATGGTGCAGCATGACTGGTAGCCTTCATTAGCGATCTGGGTGCTGGCAGCCGTAGGGCTGCATTGTACCAGCCCCTTGCCTTTTGCCTTTTGGCAGTAGATGGTGTATTACGACTGGTAACCGTCATCATCGTACAGCAGTGGCTGGAACTCCGTATGTCCCCCATCCCCCCAGTCATATTCTGCTGCCTTCACAATGACGATGATGGCTATCAGTTGTAGTATGCCATTTTCTGACAAGCGCCCAGTATTTTCTGCTAAGCACCCAGAAGAGGCCGAGGGCGATCTGGGTGCTGGCAGACGTGGGGCTGGCAGATGTGGGGCTGCATTGCTACACAGCAGCAGCCCCTTGCCTTTTGGTAGAAGATGGTATATTACGATTGGTATCCTTCGTTGTCGTACTGCAGTAGCTGTCAATCACGGGCACCTGGGCAGACATGCTCAGTCCTATCGAACTGTCTTGACGATGATGGCTATCAGTCGTAGTATGCTATTTTCTGCCAAGCGCCCAATATTTTCTGCCAAGCACCCAGAAGATGCCGAGGGCTATCAGTCATGCTGCACCGTTGTCTGCCAGCTAAGATGTAAAAAATAGATTTGTTCTGTATTCATTTACTTCCCTCTCCCTCCGTGAAATCAACGGCCTGCTAAACCCAGGGTTTTGAGTTCAATCTTTGGGGAGGGGCATTCTGTGTGACAGTTGTTTGTGTTTCTCCCTGATGCACAGCCACCTTTGTTGATTTTAATTCCCTGTGCCTGTACGCCATGTCATCACTCGCCCTTCCCTCCCTCCCTCCCCCGGTCCGTCAGATACTAGTTTCACACCTTTTTTCAGACCAGACGCCATAGCTAGCACTGGGATCATGGAGCCCGCTCAGATCACCGTGGCAATTATGAGCACTATGAACACCACGCGCATTGTCCTGGAGTACATGCAGAGCCAGGACATGCCAAAGCAAAACCAGGACCAGCCGAGGAGGCGATTGCAGCGCGGCCACGAGAGTGATGAGGAAATTGACATGGACATAGACCTCTCACAAGGCACAGGCCCCAGCAATGTGGAAATCATGGTGTTACTGGGGAAGGTTCATGCCGTGGAACGCCGATTCTGGGCCCGGGAAACAAGCACAGACTGGTGGGACCGCATCGTGCTGCAGGTGTGGGACGAGTCCCAGTGGCTGCGAAACTTTCGCATGCGTAAGGGCATTTTCATGGAACTTTGTGACTTGCTTTCCCCTGCCCTGAAGCGCCAGAATACCAGGATGAGAGCAGCCCTCACAGTTGAGAAGTGAGTGGCAATAGCCCTGTGGAACCTTGCAACGCCAGACAGCTACCGGTCAGTCGGGAATCAATTTGGAGTGGGTAAATCTACTGTGGGGGCTGCTGTGATCCAAGTTGCCAGGGCAATGAAAGACCTTGTGATATCAAGGTTAGTGACTCTGGGAAACGTGCAGGCCATAGTGGATGGCTTTGCTGCAATGGGATTCCCAAACTGTGGTGGGGCCATAGACGGAACCCATATCCCTATCTTGTCACCGAAGCACCAAGCCACTGAGTACATAAACCAAAAAGGGTACTTTTCAATGCTGCTGCAAGCCCTGGTGGATCACAAGGGACGTTTCACCAACATCAACGTGGGATGGCCGGGAAAGGTACATGATGCTCGCGTCTTCAGGAACTCTGGTCTGTTTCAAAAGTTGGAGGAAGGGACTTTCTTCCGGGACCAGAAAATAACCGTTGGGGATGTTGAAATGCCTATAGTTATCCTTGGGGACCCAGCCTACCCTTTAATGCCATGGCTCATGAAGCCGTACACAGGCAGCCTGGACAGTAGTCAGGACCTGTTCAACTACAGGCTGAGCAAGTGCCGAATGGTGGTGGAATGTGCATTTGGACATTTAAAAGCGCGCTGGCGCAGCTTACTGACTCGCTCAGACCTCAGCGAAAAGAATATCCCCATTGTTATTGCTGCTTGCTGTGCGCTCCACAATATCTGTGAGAGTAAAGGGGAGACATTTATGGTGGGGTGGGAGGTTGAGGCAAATCTCCTGGCCGCTGATTACGCGCAGCCAGACACCAGGGCGGTTAGAAGAGCACAGCAGGGTGCGGTGCGCATCAGAAAAGCTTTGAAAACGAGTTTTGTGACTGGCCAGGCTACGGTGTAAAACTTCTGTTTGTTTCTCCTTGATGAACCCTCCGTCCCCCCCCCCACCCGGTTCACTCTACTTCCCTGTAAACCAACCACCCCACCCTCCCCTCCCCCCTTCGAGCACTGCTTGCAGAGGCAATAAAGTCATTGTTACTTCACATTCATGCATTCTTTATTAATTCATCACACAACTAGGGGGATAATTGCCAAGGTAGCCCAGGATGGGTGGGGGAGGAGGGAAGGAAAAGGACACACTGCAGTTTAAAACTTTAACTCTTATTGAAGGCCAGGCTTCTGATGCTCGGGCAATCATCTGGGGTGGAGTGACTGGGTGGCCGGAGGCCCCCCCACCGTGTTCTTGGGCGTCTGGGTGAGGAGGCTATGGAACTTGGGGAGGAGGGCTGTTGGTTACACAGGGGCTGTAGTGGCGGTCTCTGCTCCTGCTGCCTTTCCTGCAACTCAACCATATGCTGGAGCATATCAGTTTGATGCTCCAGCAGCCAGAGCATTGACTCTTGCCTTCTGTCTGCAAGCTGACGCCACCTATCATCTTCAGTCCGCCACTTGCTCTGTTCATCCCGCGATTCAGCCCGCCACCTCTCCTCTCGTTCATACTGTGCTTTTCTGTAGTCTGACACTGACTGCCTCCACGCATTCTGCTGTGCTCTGTCAGCGTGGGAGGACACCTGGAGCTCCGTGAACATATCATCCCGCGTCCTCCGTTTTCTCCTTCTAATCTTCACTAGCCTCTGTGAAGGAGAAACATTTGCAGCTGGTGGAGGAGAAGGGAGAGGTGGTTAAAAAGACACATTTTAGAGAACAATGGGTACACTCTTTCACGTTAAATGTTGCTGTTCACATTACACAGCACATGTGCTTTCGTTACAAGGTCGCATTTTTCCTCTTATGTTGAGGGCCTGCCGGTTTGGTGTGAGAGATCACTCACGCAGTGCCACAGATTTCGGCTTGCAGGCAGCCATGGTAAGACACAGTCTTTTGGTTTTTTTAACCTTCTTAACATGTGGGAATGGTTTCAAACGGTAGCGCTCTCATTTCCCATACCAAGCACCTGTTGGGTTGGCCATTTAAAATGGGTTTGCAATGTAAAAGGAGGGGCTGCAGTTTCCGGGTTAACATGCAGCACAAGCCCAACTAACTCCCCTCCCCCCCACACCCAATTCTCTGGGATGATCACTTCACCCCTCCCCCCACCGCGTGGCTAACAGCGGGGAATATTTCTGTTCAGCAGAGCAGGAAGGGGCATCTCTGAATGTCCCCTTAATAAAATCGCCCCATTTCAACCAGGTGACCGTGAATGATATCACTCTCCTGAGGATAACAAAGAGAGATAAGGAATGGATGTTGTCTGCATGCCAGCAGACACTGGGACCGTACGCTGCCATGCTTTGTTATGCAATGATTCCAGACTACGTGCTACTGGCCTGGCGTGGTAAAGTGTCCTACCATGGCGGACGGCATAAGGCAGCCCTCCCCAGAAACCTTTTGCAAAGGCTTTGGGAGTACATGACGGAGAGTTTTCTGGAGATGTCCCTGGAGGATTTCCGCTCCATCCCCATATACGTGAACAGACTTTTCCAGTAGCTGTACTGGCCGCGATTGCCAGGGCAAATTAATCGTTAAACACGCTTGCTTTTAAACCATGTGTAATATTTACAAAGGTACACTCACCAGAGGTCCCTTGTGTGCCCTCAGGGTCTGGGAGCACGCCTTGGGTGAATTCGGGGGTTACTGGTTCCAGGTCCAGGGTGATAAACATATCCTGGCTGTTGGTGAAACCGGATTCTCCGCTTCCTTGCTGCTGTGAGCTATCCACATTATCTCCATCCTCATCTTCCTCATACCCCGAACCCGCTTCCCTGTGTGTTTCTCCAGTGAGGGACTCATAGCACACGGTTAGGGTAGTGGTAGCTGCACCCCCTAGAATGGCATGCAGCTCCGCGTAGAAGCGGCATGTTTGTGGCTCTGCCCTGGACCTTCCGTTTGCTTCTCTGGCTTTGTGGTAGGCTTGCCGTAGCTCCTTAATTTTCACGCAGCACTGCTGTGCGTCCCTGTTATGGCCTCTGTCCTTCATGGCCTTGGAGACCTTTTCTAATATTTTGCCATTTCGTTTACTGCTACGGAGTTCAGCTAGCACTGATTCATCTTCCCATATGGCGAGCAGATCCCGTACCTCCCGTTCGGTCCATGATGGAGCTATTTTGCGATCCTGGGACTCCATCACGGTTACCTGTGCTGATGAGCTCTGCGTGGTCACCTGTGCTCTCCACGCTGGGCAAACAGGAAATGAAATTCAAAAGTTCGCGGGGCTTTTCCTGTCTACCTGGTCAGTGCATCTGAGTTGAGAGTGCTGTCCAGAGCGGTCACACTGAAGCACTGTGGGATAGCTCCCGGAGGCCAATAACGTCGAATTCCATCCACACTACCCCAATTCCGACCCACTAAGGCCGATTTTATCGCTAATCCCCTCATCGGAGGTGGAGTAAAGAAACCGGTTTAAAGGGCCCTTTAAGTCGAAAGAAAGGGCTTCGTCGTGTGAACGTGTCCAGGCTTAATTCGATTTAACGCTGCTAAAGTCGACCTAAACTCGTAGTGTAGACCAGGCCTTGGTAACTGTGCACATTTTAGAGCACTAAGGCCTTGTCTACCCTACACAGTTTTGTCGGCAAAATGGAGCTTTTGCTAGGGTTACCATATTTCAACACTGAAAAAAGAGGACACTCCACAGGGGCCTGGCCCTGCCCCAACTCTGCCCCTTCCCCACCCCCGACCCCGCCCCAACTCTGCCCCCTCCTCTGAGCACCCTGCATTCCCCCTCCTCCCTCCCGCTCTGATCTTGGTTGGGGGTTGCTAAGAGCTTCCCTGCTCCCCACTCTCTCTGCAGCCCCTGAACCCCCCCCCCCCCCCCCCCCCCTGCCCTGCCCCTGCGCCCCTCTGCCCCTGCAGCCTCTGTGACTTCTGCTCCCGACTCGCCCTGCAGCCCCTGCAGCCTCTATGCCCCCGCCTGCCCTGCCCCTGCTCCCCCAGGAGCCTCTGCCTGCTGAGGGCTTCAGACGCGGCAGTGCGGGTCCCTGCAGCCCTGGCCGCAGCTTCCTTCCTGCTGCTGAGCACGTTCCCCAGCCTGTCTGTCCCCGCCGGAAACAGCTCCCGCGGCGCCTGGTTCCAAGCTGCGTGGGGCAACGGGGCCACAGGAAGGGTCCCCCAGTGGCCGAGGGGCCCCCGCCCACGAGGGAAGCCCGAGCCCCCCCCGTTCCCCGCCTGAGCATTGTAGCTGGGGCAGCTGGGCTGCGCTGCAGACCCCGCGGATCGTGCTGGGTGGACCCTGGCTTACGCCTCCCTATTTCCCCGGACATGTCCGGCTCTTTGGAAATTCCCCCTGGACGGGGATTTGAGCACCAAAAAGCCGGAAATGTCCAGGGAAATCCGGACGTATGGTAACCCTACTTTTGCAGACAAGTGTAGAAGTGTATACACAACAATGCTACTTTTGGCAGCAAAACTCTACTGTTTTGCTGACAAAATAAAACCACCTCAACGAGAGGCATAGAGCTTTTTGCGGCAAAGTTAAAGTGACAAAGCATCTGTGTAGATACTGCCATTTGTTATGTCCTCGTAACTGGCCTCCCCCAGTATCCCACAATGCCAGCCGTGACTGCTCCACTCACTGTTTTTAACTTGGCTGCCCTGCATTCCAGTTACACAAACATGCGCCCCTCCCGTTTCAAAGCTCCAGGAAGTTCTGACAGCTGAGTGCGCCACTCTGCTCTGGCAGCAAATCATTAACATAGAATCCTGCTCTTTCTGGCACTAAGAACACAGCAGCAGGAAGGCTGCTGCTGCACGGGGGGGGGGTGAGGCGGGTGGAGGCTGAGGGGGAACTGCTGTGGAAAGCCAAGGAGGGAGGCGGGGGCTGATGTTGGGGGGGGATGTCCCCCTCCCCCTGCTCCCCCTGCCTCAAGACTGGTTGCTTCCGGCTGCTGTCTCAACTTGAGAGTGCTGACACACTCACTCTCCTCCAACACACACACTTCCCCAACATACACAGTCTCACATACACACTCCCCCCACACTCTCACACACTCCCCCAACACACACTCTGTCTCTCTCCCACACACACACTCCCTGACACCCTTCAATTGAAAAGCAGCTGGCAATCTAGTAGGATTCCCCTGGAATGATGGGATTGAGAAACCTGCATCGTGTGATGCTGTACCTTCCCCCACGAGGCATTGCAAACCCTTCCCAATGCACCCTGCAGCCAGTTGCAAAGTGGGATAGCTACCCACACATGCTCTGTGTCGATGGAAGAACTGCTTGTGTGGATGCGCAACAATGGTTTAATTAAAGTGGTGGCTGTATGTCGGCGTAACTTTTGTTGCTAGGTCTACACTACAGCGGTGTTCCGACCTAAGATACGCAACTTCAGCTACGTGAATATCGTAGCTGAAGTTGCGTATTTTAGGTCGGCTTACCTGGTGGTGAGGACGAGGGAAAGCCGACCGCTGCCGCCGACTCCGCTACCGCCTCTTGTCGAGGTGGATTTCCGGAGTCGACGGCAGAGTGATCAGGGATCGATTTTACCGCGTCCTCACGAGACGCGGTAAGTCGATCCCCGATAAACCGATTGCTACCCGCCGGATCGGCGGGTAGTGAAGACGTAGCCTAAAAACTCTGTAGTGTAGATAAAGCCTTAGAAGAGCCCAACTTTAAACATGAAGCTGTTCTAAACCTTAACTAACACAGCTCTGGGATGCCACCAACGTATTATTTGAGCACCTTCCAGGAGTGCATTAAGTGGCATGGCTAACACTTGTCGTGTGGTTCGTACTCTTATCCTTTTCTTAGAAGGAGAACTATGTGTGTAGTGAAATGGTTTATCTTGGTACTGTTTTGCTGTAAACTGACACTTTGCTCTGTGTTTCTATTTATATCAGCGAAGTCAGGCCAGAGAAGTGAAACTTGCACTTAGAGCAAATGGTGGTGAGGTTGGTGATGGTCCTTAGTTCCTAGGGGAGTTCATTCCACAGTCTCAGACCAGCCCCAGAGAAAGTTCTGTCTCCAGCAGAGTCAAGCTTTACCTTCCTAGCAGAGAGTTCCATTGGGCCAGAGGAGCAGTGTTGTTAACTACAGGCTTTAGTTCCAGAGCTTCTGGCTCTTTTAGATCTCCTGGGCGCAGGCCATCGAGCTCCTTCAGGATAAGAACTGAGACCCAGATTCACATACAAAGGGTCTTAGATACTGAAGTCCCAGATCTGGGCAGTATTGCAATTCACAAAACCCCTATAGCTGCTACCTATCCCTGTGGATCCCTAAGCTTACTTGGTGCCTAAATTTTTGCTGAATGCACAAAAGGAGTTAGGCACCTGGAAAAATCACTGTGATGCACAAAGGGCCTACACAATACACATACAATGAGCAGTTGGGGGTAGTTGGGATGTTTGCACTGGAGGGCTGTAGAGGGTGAATAGAAGTCATTTTTCCTTTGACACCCTGGATCAGTTGCGAAGAGGGGAGGGAATAACTGGGGGGAACACGGTGAACTTCTCAGGGGAGCATGTGATTGAACTGAGGAGTCAGGGCAGTGGGAATGGAGTAGTTTGCATCTGGCAGTTGGAGTAAGTGGTGGGGGCAGCTGGAAATGGGGAAAGGAACAGTCGGGAAGAGGACAGCTGGATTGGGATGTTTGAGTTTAGCAGTCTGGAGCAATTGGCGATGGGGGAGGGGGAGGTGGGGGCATAGGAGAGTGTGACAGTTGGGACTGGCTATTTGAATTTGGCAGGTGGGGCAATAAGGAGGGGTATGTTCTGTTTTGTGTCGTGGGACAGTCAGGGAGCAGCATCTAGGAATGATACCTGGGGCTGGACAGAGTGGGAGAGGAGCAAAGGGTCTGAGATAAATGCAGTGCCCAGTAGCAAGAGCTTCTTGGGAAGAGAGAGACAGAGAACTGGCCAGGAGGTAAAGTCTACAGGAAGCCGAGGGAAGTGTGGGAGAAGAGCAAGACAGGGACGTGAATGGGAGGGGAAGAGAAGGGATGAAAAGAGCAAAAGAAGAACTAGGGTGGAAGGGAGAAGAGAAAGGAAAACAAGCTGTGAAATCCTCCATAACAGCTCCTGGCTGTTCTTTCTCACTGCAGGAAGAGCAGGTGACAGTCCTGAAATACTGAACCAAAACTGGCTTTTGTTTAAAAATAAAACTATTTCTTCTCTTCAATGACTTAACTCTCAACTAGAGAAACTTGATAGTTCTAGGGAGGGGTAAATAGGTTTACGGCTGGTGTGTGTTGTGACCAGTACTTAGGCACATTGCTAATGTGCTTTGGGGATACATTATGCCACAACTACCAGAAGAGTGGACTGCAATCAGCCACATTACATTTATATCCTTCGTGTACTACTTAAAGAACCAGGAACACTTACACTTTATGAAACCAAATAATACTTTGGCCATTTGTTAGGAACCCCAAGCCCCACCCTTCCGTTACATATAAATACACAAAACAATTAAAAAATCTCTCAAATAAAAGAACCCATGAAAACTTCTTGGATTTGCATCTCCCTTGACAAAGGAACAAAACAAGTTCAACGTCAATAAAAACCTGCTATTGGAAATCTCTGTTCTCACCCTGGAGTTGAGAGTAGGTGTGCCCTCTGCCAATATTTATTAAATCTCATAACCATGATTAATCATTGCTAAGCCATGTCAGACAGTTCAGCAATTTTAAGATTCCTTATGGCAGTAGTTCTCAAACTTTTTTACTGGTGACCCGTTTCACACAGCAAGCCTCTGAGTGCAACCCCCCTTTATAAATTAAAAACACTTCAAAATATATTTAACACCATTATAAATTCTGGAGGCAAAGCGGGGTTTGAGGTGGAGGTTGACAGCTTGTGACCCCCCCATGTAATAACCTTGCAACCCTCTGAGGAGTCCCGACCCCCAGTTTGAGAATCCCTGCCTTATGGCCTAGAGGAATCCAATTGCAGATCACCTGAGCCTCCACTTCTTTGCTTTTCTTCCCCACCCTAGCCTAGTCATCCTTGATCCAGTCCAGTGGGATCTAGCAGTGTTCTTCATCCCATCAAAAAGGACAATCAGTGGATTTTGCTATGGTCCCATCAGGATCCTTTTCATCCTCAGGTCCTCATCTCGTATTCTTGCTCCTGGCAGATAGCACACCCTTCTCTTCTCTGGATCCACTCAGGAGACAGGCCTGTCAATTCTTCTTAGTGAGTCCCCAGTCATATAGACCCACTTCTTCCTGGTGTTGATGTTAGGGTTGCCAACCCTTTCAGTTTCACCAGGAGTCTCCCAGAGGCTACTGAAGGCAAACCGGGAGATTTTAGGTGCTAAAAATCCAGCAGTGCAGTGGGGCTACACCTCGTCGAGGTGGAGTACAGAAATCGATTTAAAGGACCCTTTAATTCGAATTAACTGGCTCTGTAGTGTGGACGGGTGAAGGGTTAATTCGGATTAAGGCAGCTAAATCCGAATTAAAGTCCTAGTGTAGACCAGGCCAAAGGCAGGTTCCCTGCCTGCCCTGGCCCCACACCACTCCCAGAAGCGTCCAGCGTGTCCTTTGGCCCCTGGGGGGGGCAGGCATCTCTGCATGCTGCCCACACCCCAAGCGCTGACTCCGCAGCTCCCATTGGCCGGAAACTGCCTTAGCCCTGGGTTAATTAATAAACAAAAGTGATTTTATTACGTATACAAAGTAGGATTTAAGTGGTTTCAAGTAATAACAGAAAAAACAAAGTAAGTTACCAAGCAAAATAAAACAAAACAGAACACGCAAGTCTAAGCCTTAGACATTAAGAAACTGAATACAGGTAAATAGCCTCAGAGATCTTCCAATAACCTTCTTTCACAGACTAGACTCCTTCCTAGTCCGGGCCCAATCCTTTCCCTTGGTACAGACCTTGTTAGTTCCAGCAGGCATCGTAGGTGGAGAGCAGGGGATTTCACATGACTGGGACCCCTTTTGTTCTGTTCCACCCCCTTTTATATCTTTGGCATAAGGCGGGACTCTTTTGACCCTCTGGGTCCCCACCCCTCCTTCTAAATGGAAAAGCACTAGGTTCAAGATGGATTCTAGTATCATGTAACCTGGTCACATGTCCTGTGAAACCTCATTCTTCATTACCCACATCACGTACACAGGAAGGCTTGCAGGTAAACAGAGCCATTTACAGCCAATTGTTCTAATTAATGGGAGCCATCAAGATTCTAAACCACCATTAATGGCCCACACTTTGCATAATTACAGTAGGACCTCAGAGTTAACTTCATATTTCTAGTTTTAAATACAATAATGATACAGACATACAAATAGGATGAACACACTCAATAGATTATAAGCTTGTAATGATACCTTACAAGAGACCCTTTGCATAAACCATATTCCAGTTACATTATATTCACATTCCAAGCATATTTTCATAAAGCATATGGAGTGCAACGTCACAGTCCCTTCCTCTGCTTTGTCTTCATGGTCACACTCTTCCACGGGTCACCCTCCTCGCCTAGCACTCCGCCCTGCAGGTCCTATTGTTTGGCAGGTATCTGCAAACCTTCAGTTGCCTGTGCATTCTCCTCTCTCCATCATCTCTGCAAATCCCATCTGAACTCCACCACCATCTCCAGCTGTAGCTCTAGCCCTTGGATCTTCTCTTCCACAGGTTCCATCAGGTGACATTCCATACATAAATAACTCCTGTCAGATACCCACTCAGGGATAATGTACATCCCATGTCTTCTGCATCCCTTCGTCTTCATTGGGTCATGTCCAGTGCGGCTTCAGTAGCAGTGAACAGCAGCAGCAGTTAATAACAGTGGCAGCGTTTTCCCTGAGTACTGGGTGTGGGCTTGAGATGATTCTGTTTTGTATTGTTAAGAGGAACCCCTAGATATTGAACCCAGCCCTTGTTGCTGCTGACTCCACCTGGCAGAAGTTTTATATCCCCAACAAAATGTGGAGACCCCAAAACCACTGAATTTCAGGCACACTTGTTGGGATCCTCTGGCAGCAATGGGCTGGTAAATGGTGAGAGTGCTGAGTGAGGTATGAATCAGCATATGAATTGGTCTGTACAACCAGAAAGGACCAAAAGTCTTCAGTAACAGACAGATTGAAATAATCAAATGGGCTGAAATCAGTGGTATCCACCCTACTTCCGAGTAGCAGTGAAGGGCAGTGTAGGGGGGCTGGAGTTTGGAATTAGATGCAGTGCTCCCGTCAGCTAATTCCAAAGTTATTATCTGCAAAACAACTAGAGTTTTCAGTTGCCTAAGTAGCCTCTGGAATCACAGTTAAAATTGCCCTCCTCCACCAAAATCTGAAATGATGCCCCTGAAGCAGTCCCCTCATGTTTCCTGTGCATCAGGCCTTGTGTTTAAATTTACAATGTGCCTTTTAGTTTCTGGTACATCCCCATTGCAACTGTCACCTGTAACTGCCCCTACCTGAGTTCTTTCATTTAAATTACTACACACAGGGATCATCTGTAGCACAGCATCTATTTCAGCTCAAAGACTGCAGGCACATGACTTATGAGGAAAGGCTGAGGGAACTGGGCTTATTTAGTCTGCAGAAGAGAAGAGTGAGGGGGGATTTGATAGTAGCCTTCAATTGCCTGAAGGGGTGGTTCCAAAGAGGATGAAGCTAGGTGGTTCTGAGGGGTGGCAGATGACAGAACAAGAAGCAATGGTCTCAAGTTGCAGTGGGGGAGGTCTAGGTTGGATATTAGGAAACACTATTTCACTAGGAGGGTGGTGAAGCACTGGAATGGGTTACCTAGGGAGGTGGTGGAATCTCCTTCCTTAGAGGTTTTTAAGGTCAAGCTTGACAAAACCCTGGCTGGGATGATTTAGTTGGTGCTGGTCTTATCAATTATTTAGCTAATGGCATAGAGACTACACTTATCAAGTTTGCAGACAATTCCAAGCTTGGAGGGGTTACCAGTGCTTTGGAGGATAGGATTAAAATTCATAATGATCCGGACTAACAGGAGAAATGGTCTGAAGTAAATAGGATGAAATTCAATAACGTTAAATGCAAAATCCTTTGATTTGTTCTCATTAATCTGAGAATAGGATAAGAAGCAATGGGCCTAAATTCCAGCAAGGGAGGTTCAGATTGGACATTAGGAAAATCTTCCTAACTGTCAGGTTGGTTAAGCACTGGAATAAATAGCCTAGGGAGGTTGTGGAATCTCTATCATTAGAGATTTTTAAAGGGCAGGTTAGACAAACACCTGTCAGAAATGATCTAGAGAGGGCCGGCTCCAGGCACCAGCAGAGCAAGCACGTGCCTGGGGCGGCATATGCTAAGGGGCGGCATTCCGTCCACTCTTGGGGCGGCAGAGTCCGAGCCGCTTTTTTTTTTTTTTTTTTGCACTTCGGCAATTCGGGTGGCGGCAGTCCGAGCGTTTTTTTTGTTCGTTTTTTTTTGCTTGGGGCAGCAAAAATGGTAGAGCCGGCCCTGGATCTAGATAATACTTAGTCCTGCCTTGAGTGCAGGGGACTGGATGACCTCTCGAGGTCCCTTCCAGTCCTATGATTCTATGTCAAGTGCTACTGATAACATCCACTTCTTGTTGTTGTACAGGGTGACAGAACTCACAGTATCAGTGACAAACACAGTGTAATAATTATAAATGTACAGCAAGCACAGCAAAATTAATAGGTGCATTAACAGACAGTGTTATATTCATAAATGTATAAGTAAGACACGATTCATAATAGCTCCCAATACTTCAGGGCCAGGTAAAGCCCAGTCCAACACACCATATTATTGTGGCTGGCTGTTACAATAGTCTTTCAAGGCCTTCCTCACCTGCATAGCTCCATGCTGAGCTCTTGTAATAATACTAGTGTCAGGATGTTCAAACTACAGATAGCTACTCCACTTCTGCCCTCCACCCTAGTGGCAGCCTTTGCCTCACAGATATTACGCAGGACACAGCAGACAGCTCTAACCATTGAGATATTTTTCTCACTGAGGAAAATCTTGTGAATAACAATGAGAGCACCCCTTCAATTTACCAAAAGCACATTCAACTGTCATTCTGCATCTGCCGAGCCGATAGGTGAATCTTTCCTTGGTGCTGTTGAGGTGGCCGGTGTACAGGTTCATGAGCCAGGTGATCAAGGGGTAGGCTGGGCCCCCCAGAATCACTATTGGTATTTCAACATCGCCAGTGGAAATTCCTCAGCTGGGAAAGAAGATCCCTGCTTGCAGCACAGTTCTGTGTTCTTAAAGATGCAAGTGTCATGCATCTTCCCTGACTAGCCAACACTGATGTCAGTGAAGCATCCCTGGTGGTCCACCTATACTTGCATAACCATAGAAAAGTAGTCCTTTCTGTTGATGTACTCTGTGACAAGGTGTGCTGGGGGGTCCTTGCTGCATTTGTATTGGTCTCGTTCCAGGGAGCTACTGCCTAGATAAATCTGTGTTCCTTAGCAACATTGATAAACTTATCCCCACATCACTGAGAGCATCTCCCCTCTGGGAAATGGGAGGGACACAGTGGCCCTATCTGTGCTGGGGAAATGAGCCATTTTTGACAGTAGTTGTCAACAACTATCCATGAACTGGTGTTGAAAATGGCCGGGCTGTCCATGTAGCTGAGATACAAACCATTTTCCATAATGCTCCAGAAAGTGTGGTAAAGTCCATCCACACTAGACTAAGGATTCTCTTCCAAGGTCCAATGGGGCTGCCAAGCATTGCCAGAGCTGTTTTTATTTCTTCCCTACAGTGCCTCAGCACTTCCACAATATCCAGCCCAGTTAAAGACTGCAGTGTATCATGCCGGAAAAGAATGAAAATGAAGAAGGAAGCCGTGTGAAGTAAAAACCTCAAACACTGCAAACCCAGGGTCCGAAATACCCCATCAGAGGCACATAGAGACACACAGTATGTTCACATACAAAAACCTTTGTCAAGCTGGAGTTAAGGTAGCTACAGCACAGCAGAGGCTTCTGCTTCCTGTATGTGTGTGGAACGTGGCATTCAATATCTCAGACACAACTCTTAGAAAGCAGGAAATGCTCACCTACAGGTCACTCCACAGCTTACCCCCAATGAATATTAGTGTAACGAGAAAAAAATAATCACAAACTTGTGAAAACCAGGAAATGCCCAGTGACAGGTGCAGCTTCACACCCAGCACAACCACATAACGTTAGCTCTTCCACCTCACTTCCCCCCACTGACAGATGTGTCTCATCTCTTTGGTATCTTCCATATCTGGAGACTCCCCAGCTGCCCTGGTGTCTCTTCTCAACCCTTTGATTTGATTTCCTCTCCCCAGAAGGACCTTCCCTTTCCTCCGTTGGCCATTCCCTGCCTTGGACTCCTCACTGGAGCTTGTCATTAAATGTATTTATTTATTTATGTTTCCACCCCAAAAAAATGAACTTTTTTCTGAAATAATGAAAAAAGTAAATTTTAGGCCAAAAACCTGTCCCCAGGTTCTTATCACACAGACAGAAAGAAGACCAGAAGTCCGATGTGCAGGCAATGCAGTGTTTATTGGGGTTAATCAAGCAAGCATTTCCATAGCTCTGTATGCCGCAGGGCTTTACCCTGTCTCTGTTTTTTCCCCACCGCCTCTTTCTTAGCAGGCTTAATTATACTGTAGTGCATGCCCCTGGTACCACCCTTTACAATTTGTGGTCATGTTCTGTTTTGGAGAGTGGTGAGTCTGGGGGCTTCGTCCCACCTCTTTTGTGCGGGATAAGGAGTGAGGAGGGATAAGGAGTGAGGTTGTGTTTCGGCCAGGGTCACCATTTCTTTGGCTTTTTAGTGTTTCTTATGCCTCCCCCTCAGCCCCCCCTTACGCCTCCTGACTGGTTGCCTGACCTTGCCTTGAGGTAGGAGTTGGGGCAGTCTTCAAGTGTACGCTTGTATATTAAACTCCCACCATACCCAGCAACACTTTAGCTTGGTTTCTTATCTTTTCTCATTATAGTAACATTCCAATCTGGATATATATATATATATATATATATATATATATATTCCCATTTGGGAGGCTTTCTGTGTTCCAATGAGAAATCAAATATTTCTGAGGAAAGCACTTGCTATATACATTCCTTTTGTTAAAAACCCAATATTCCACTGGAAAAAAATTAATGAAAGTTTTTGACCTGTTTCTCACTTCCTTCCTCTGCTTCCACCCCCCACTTGACACTTTCCCACCATTCCCTATGGTCTGCCTGTCTCTCAGTGCTCTTCTCCTCTGCCTGAAGTCCTCTTCCCCTTCTGATCTTAGCCTTTTCCTGCCTATCCCTAGGAGCCCCCCATGACTGCTTTCAGCCCTACAGCACCCTCACATCTTGAGCTGGCTCTCTCAGGGCCACCAGTGGCCAGCGGCGCTGGGAGCACAGACCCTGGGAGCCACATGTGATGATCTGGGGCAGGTCTGTTTTTATGAACTGTGGTTGATATTATTCAGTTATTCTGAAGCTATTATCATAAAAAGCCACATCATGTGTATCCACCATGAGCTGGCAGGGTTGTGTCATGTTTTCCCCACAATGGGGAATCCTCAACATTAATGGTGGTGCTTTGAATGCACAATAGATGAAACTTCCTCCTCCTAATGAAGTGGAGGCAGTGGAGACCAGTGGAAAGTCACCAAACACAGAACAAAGGCATCAGCCTGTTAGAAAGGGAGCATGCAGACAAGGGAAGCTTGCCCTTGCTCTACACAATTACTTTGGTATAGTTACATCAATCAGGGATGTGAATAATCCACACCCCTGAGCAATGTAGTTATACCGACTGCCCGAGATAGCTACCTCCTTTTATGGAGCTGGATTAACTAAGCTGATGAGAGCTCTCTCCTGTCAGTTTAGCGCATCTTGTAGCCTTTTATTTTATTTAAAGTGAAGTTTGTAATGTAATATTACACCACCATGGGTTGGGCTCTGGCGGCTACAGTTTCAAGCTTAACTGAGTGAAAGTCACTTCTGCTACTTGCTTCCGAGTTAGAGCCTCTTGGAACACATAAAGACCAAATATTGTGACCACACATACATTCACAAGTACAAGGTCTAATCTATTTTACAAGTTTTATGAAAGTTACAATTAAAGTTATGATTACCCAAGCATATAGAAATTTTATACAGACCTTAGCACAAGTTACAAATATAATCATATCCTTAACAATAGTGTTAGGGTCTGATGGGTCTCTCCTGGATTGATCATCAGTAGCAGGATGCTTCCTGATGGAGTTTCCGATAGGAAGCTCAATTTTCCCACTCTAGCCATCCTCTTTTTATAATGTGATTCGTCTATACCTACATTCTGCACATGTCCATAAAAACGTCAACCCTCTTTTTCCTTATTGGTCTGATGTTCCCTAGAAACTTAAGGGACTGTGATTTCTATAGGCTGTGTAGGTTCTCTTTATTCTCATTAGCATTGATGCACAACTTGTACCCTGTGGTTAAGGCACATGTCGGAGACAGATGTGCCTCTACAGCATTTCTATGATTTAAAATTAATCTTCTGGCTAATTTTTTTGCAATATTACTACTTGGTACCTCTTTCCCCATAATCTTAGGGCATTGGGTGTTTCTTTGGTCATTTACTTATGTCAGCATTTCTTAGCGCCAAGGCCTAGTATGGTTAAGCTAAAATCTTAGAGGCCTCAGCCTGTAGGCCTTGCATTTCAGCCCTAATTACTTAGATACCTAATACATGATTATTCCTTCTAATTACTGATCACTCTTATACTTCTATAATCCTACATCTTAACGGTATTTAGCATACAATGCTTATATATGACATAACATGTTAGTTAATCATAACCACACAATAAATGAACAATAAACTAAAATAATTGGCTATAGAATCATAGAATCATAGAATATGAGGGTTGGAAGGGACCTCAGGAGGTCATCTAGTCCAAACCCCTGCTCAAAGCAGGACCAATTCCCAACTGAATCATCCCAGCCAGGGCTTTGTCAAGCCTGACCTTAAAAGCCTCTAAGGAAGGAGATTCCACCACCTCCCTAGGTAACCCATTCCAGTGTTTCACCACCCTCCTAGTGAAAAAGTTTTCCCTAATATCCAACCTAAACCTCCCCAACTGCAACTTGAGACCATTACTCCTTGTTCTGTCATCAGGTACCACTGAGAACAGTCTAGCTCCATCCTCTTTGGAACCCCCCCTCAGGTAGTTGAAAGCAGCTATCAAATCCCCCCTCATTCTTCTCTTCTGCAGACTAAACAATCCCAGTTCCCTCAGCCTCTCCTCATTAGTCATGTGCTCCAGCCCCCTAATCATTTTTGTTGCCCTCCGCTGGACTCTTTCCAATTTTTCCACATCCTTCTTGTAGTGTGGGGCCCAAAACTGGACACAGTACTCCAGATGAGGCCTCACCAATGTCGAATAGAGGGGAATGACTGTGACGTTGCACTCCATATGCTTTATGAAAATATGCTTGTGTAACCCTTCTGCCCATCTAAGTTGGCAGCAACAAGGGCCGGGTTCTGTATCTAGGGGTTCCGTTTCAATAATACAATGCAAAACCGGCTCGAGCCCCCACCCAGTGACCTGGGACAATTACATACCACCCCCCTGGGTACCTCTAAGAGGCAATACTTCCCCTCTCGCAAGCACGGAGTCTGAGTGTAGCAGAAAATGTTTAATAACATGAGGTAAACGACATCAGCATAAAATTGGAAAAAACACCACAAACAGGATTCATAACACAAACCATGAGCAAAACCCACCCCAGCAAATTGGGCTGTGTCCTTTCCCTTTGGTTCTTGAATCCAGCAACCCAAAAATCACCCAGAGTCCCCAAAGTCCAACACCCCCAAAGTCTCTTGGGTCCAGCAACCCCCAAAGTCCCAAAAGTCCAACAACCCCCAAAGTCTCTGTCCCTGGTCAGCGCAGCCCCAGAGTAAAAAAGGGGGGGGCACGCAGGGTGTTAAGGGGCACCTTACGTGATCCAAGGCTGGCCAGCCGTCTGTTTCTCCGTGGGGGTTCCGCCGCAGCCTTTACCACGAGCCAGTCCACTTTCTGCCGTCCCACGAACTGCTCCGCTCTACAAGCTGCTCCGCTCCGCTCCGCTCACCGACCTGTGAGCCGTTCCAGCCGTCCCCGCAAACAGCTCCGCTCGCCGTTCCTTGGGCCACTCCAACCGGCCCCGCAAGGCTCCACGCTGCTCACTGCTCCTCCAGTCGTCCCCACAAATTGCTCCGCCAGCTGCTGAGCAATATAGCTTCAGGCTCCCCCACTAGTTAACACAGCACTCAGTGATCTCAGCTCTTAAAACATCAGCTCTTTTGTGATTTCAGCTCTTAGTGATTTCAGCTCAGTGCTGGTGCACCATTGGCCCAAAGTGAATTCAGCTCAGCAGCCTGTAACTAGACTCCTAAGGGAATCAAAGTTAGCTCTGACATTCAACAGTGGAGAGAGGAGGCGGTGCAATTGGTGCTTCAAACCCTCAGAGGGGGCCCATACCATCAGGTACAAATACCTGTCCCCATCCTCTCTCCATTCACTGGGTTTTGTAACCCATGCCCCTTGACAAGCAAATGCTACTTAGGTAATGGTGAAGGATTCACTCAGTCCTTCTGTCATACAACAGTTCCACTGGCCTTGATTCACAGAATCAGGGTAACAAAACTTTATTCTTCCTGCCCCAATAACAGAGAAACTGGGGATCCCACACCAGCCAAAGTAACCACTTTCGGTTGCTGTGGGCTCATGCTATGCGTGTGGGTGGGCCTATGCAAACAAGATCCGCCCCTGGAGTTCTTTTCCACACTCGCCATAATTCACCACCAGATGTCAGGGTAGAGCTCATCCTGACTCTGCTTACATCTGGAATGTGAATATAATGTAACTGGAATATGCTTTATGCAAAGGGTCTCTTGTAAGGTATCATTACAAGCTTATAATCTATTGAGTGTGTTCATCCTATTTGTATGTCTGTATCATTATTGTATTTAAAACTAGAAATATGAAGTTAACTCTGAGGTCCTACTGTAATTATGCAAAGTGTGGGCCATTAATGGTGGTTTAGAATCTTGATGGCTCCCATTAACTAGGACAATTGGCTGTAAATGGCTCTGTTTACCTGCAAGCCTTCCTGTGTACGTGATGTGGGTAATGAAGAATGAGGTTTCACAGGACATGTGACCAGGTTACATGATACTAGAATCCATCTTGAACCTGGTGCTTTTCCATTTAGAAGGAGGGGTGGGGACCCAGAGGGACAAAAGAGTCCCGCCTTATGCCAAAGATATAAAAGGGGGTGGAACAGAACAAAAGGGGTCCCAGTCATGTGAAATCCCCTGCTCTCCACCTACGATGCCTGCTGGAACTAACAAGGTCTGTACCAAGGGAAAGGATTGGGCCCAGATTAGGAAGGAGTCTAGTCTGTGAAAGAAGGTTATTGGAAGATCTCTGAGGCTGAGATTTACCTGTATTCAGTTTCTTAATGTCTAAGGCTTAGACTTGCGTGTTCTGTTTTGTTTTATTTTGCTTGGTAACTTACTTTGTTTTGTCTGTTATTACTTGAAACCACTTAAATCCTACTTTTTATACGTAATAAAATCACTTTCGTTTATTAATTAACCCAGGGCTAAGGCAGTTTCCGGCCAATGGGAGC
>NW_020664544.1:0-47766 GCF_002925995.2 Terrapene triunguis
CTGGCCACCGCTTCCTGCCACCCGCATTGGCCTGGAGCGGTGAACCGCGGCCAGTGGGAGCCGCGATCGGCCGAACCTGCAGACGCGGCAGGTAAACAAACCGGTCCGCCCCGCCAGAGTGCTTACCCTGGTGGGCCGCGTGCCAAAGGTTGACGATCCCTGTATTAGATATTCAATTCAATGATTCCATAGAGTTTAAAATCATCAAATTTTGGTGTAGACCCGTTTATAAGCTGACCCTCACTCTTTGATGCGTCACTTTTTTACCAAAAATATTCGGCTTATGAACAAGTATATATGGTAATGATTGTTTAACAGCATGATTAATCACAATAGAATACCATTTATTTAAATATTTTTGGATGTTTTCTAAATTTTCAAATATATTGATTTCAATTACAACACAATACAGTGCTCACTTTTTATTACAAATATTTGCACTGTAAAAAACAAAAGAAATTATATTTTTCATTTCACCTAGTACACGTACTGTAGTGCAAACTCTTTATCATGAAAGTTGAGCTTACAAATGTAGAATTATGTACAAAAAAACCTGCATTCAAAAATAAAACAATTTAAAACTTTAGAGCCTACCAGTCCACTCAGTCCTACTTCTTTTACAGCCAATCGCTCAGACAAACAAGTTTGTTTACATTTGCAGGAGATAATGCTTCCCGCTTCTTGTTTACAATGTCACCTGAAAGTGAGGACAGGTGTTCGCATGACTCTGCTGTAGCTGGCATCACAAGGTATTTACGTGCCAGATGCGCTAAAGATTCATATGTCCCTTCATGCTTCAACCACCATTCCTCAGGACATGTGTCCATGCTGATGACAGGTTCTGCTCGATAACGATCCAAAGCAGTGTGGACTGACACATTCACTTTCATCATCTGAGTCTGGAGCCACCAGCAGAAGGTTGGTTTTCTTTTTTGGTGGTTCAGGTTCTGTAATTTCGGCATCGGAGTGTTGCTCTTTTAAGACTTCTGAAAGCATGCTCCATACCTCGTCCCTTTCAGATTTTGGAAGGCACTTCAGATTCTTAAACCTTGGGTGAGTGCTGTAGCTATCTTTAGAAATCTCACATTGGTATCTTCTTTGTGTTTTGTCAAATCTGCAGTGAAAGTGTTCTTAAAACGAACATGTGCTGGGTCATCATCCAAGACTGCTGTAACATGAAATATATGGCAGAATATGGGTAAAACAGAGCAGAAGACATACAATTCTCCCCAAAGGAGTTCAGTCACAAATTTAATTAATACATTATTTTTTTAATGAGCTTCACCAGCATGGAAGCATGTCCTCTGGAATGGTGTCCAAAGCATGAACGGGCATACAAATGTTTAGCATATCTGGCACGTAAATACCTTGCAATGACGGTTATAAAAGTGCCATGCGAATGCCTTTTCTCACTTTCAGGTGACATTATAAATAAGAAGTGAGCAGCATTATCTCCCATACATGTACACAAACTCGTTTGTCTTAGCAATCGGCTGAACAAGAAGTAGGACCGTGTGGACTTGTAGACACTAAAGTTTTACATTGTTTTGTTTTTGAGTGAAGTTATGTAACAAAAATTCTACATTTGTAAGCTGCATTTTCATGATAAAGAGATCGCGCTACAGTACTTGTATAAGGTGAATTGAAAAATGCTATTTCTTTTATCATTTTTACAGTGCATATATTTAACAAAAAATAATATAAAGTGAGCACTGTACACTTTGTATTCTGTGTTGTAATTGTTGTAAATCAATCTATTTGAAAATGTAGAAAAACATCCAAAATATTTAATAAATTTCAATTGGTATTTCTATTTCTAAACAATTTCTATTGTTTAACAGTGCGATTAAAACTGCAATTAATCACGATTAATATTTTTAATCGCATGAGTTAACTGCAATTAATTGACAACCCTAGAAAAAAAATAACATCTTAAAATTCTGAGTTATCAACTAAACTTCATCCGAGTATTATGCCAGTTGAAACAATGACTTGAAAAATTAGCTAGATCATACAATTTAATGCAAATAAATAGATACTGTATTTAAAAGCTGAGAGATCATATTTTCACTTTTTTTATACACTAAACAGGTTTATAAAAAATAAGAATGGTCTCAAACCTCCATCCATCTCACCCAAGTCCCAAGTTTTCTCAAGGTTTGGAAAAAAGTTAATAAAATCTCACTTTAGGTTGTGGAATTTCTATCACTGGAGGTTTTTAAGAGCAGGTTAGATAAACATCTGTTAGAGAAGGTCTGGATAATACTTAGTCCTGCCTCAGTGCAGAGGGCTGGACTAGATAATATATCGATGCCCCTTCCAGTGCTACATTTCTATCATCTAAACTTTGCCTTTAATTAAAATTGTTTGTCTGCAACTCTACCCATAAGAATTAAGAACCACTACAGAGGTCATGAGACTGTAAATCAGCAGTAACGTGAGAGAGACAAGGCCAGATTTATAGATTATAAGGCCAGAAGGAACCATTCTGATCATCTACGTCTGACCTCCGGCATAACACAGGCTATAGGTCTTCCCGTAATTCTTGTTTGAATTAGAATATATATTCCTTAGAAAAACATCCACATCCAATCTTGATTTTAAAATTTCCAGTGATTGAGAATCCATAGAACCTTTGTAAATTGTTCCACTGTTTTATGACCCTCACTGTTAAAAATTTGCCTAATTTCTAGTCTGATTTAGTCTAGTGTCATCTTCCAGCCTTTGGATCTTATTATACCTTTGTCTGCTAGATTGAAGAGCCCTCTTATCTACATGGGGAACAGAAATTTAACTGAGCAAGTTAACCTCCTCTTTGTTAAGCTAAACAGACTGAGCTCCTTAATTCTCTCTCTGTTAGGCATGTTTTCAATTTTTTTTCTCTGAAGCACTCCCCAATTTATCAACATCCTTCCAGTGTAGACCAGAACTGGACTCAGTATTCTAGGAGAGGTCACAGAAGTGCCAAATATAGAGGAAATATAACCTCCCAACTCCTATTCAATTGTCTCCTATTAATACATCCAAGTATTGCATTACTGCTTTTGGCCACAGTCTCTCACAGGGAGCTCATTTTCAGTTGATTATCCAGCAGCTACTAAAGTTAGACATTTTTAAATTAGCAGTTCTGGATAACTTGCTATCAAGAGTCTTAAAAGAGCTGATTGAGCTTGCTGGACCATTAATGTTGATTTTCAGTAACTCTTGGTACACCAAAGAAGTTCCAGAAGACTGGAAGAAAGGTACTGTTGTACCAATATTTTAAAAGAGTGAATGGGCCAATCAAGCTAATTATAGTCCTATCAGACTGACACTGCTCACAAGCAAGATAATGAAGCAGCTGATACAGGACTCAAAAAAAAAATTAAAGGAGGGTAATATAATAAATGCCAATCAACGTGGATTTATGGAAAATAGATCCTGTCAAATTAACTTGATTTTTTTTATGAGATGACAAATTTAGTTGATAAAGGTACCAGTGTTGATGTAATATACTTAGACTTCTGTAAGGCATGTGACTTGGTACCACACATAATTTTGCTTAAAAAGCTAGAATAATATAAAATTATCATGGCACACATTAAATGGATTAAAAGCTGTCTAACTGATAGGTCTCAAAATGTAATAATAAATGAGGAATCACCATTGAGCAGGTGTGTTTCTAATGGGGTCCTGCAGGGATCAGTTTTTGGCCCTATGCTATTTAACATTTTTATCAATGATCAGGATGAAAACATAAAATCACTGAAAGTTTTCAGATGGCACAAATATTGGGGGAAATGATAAATAATTAAGAGGACAGGTCTCTGATACAGAGTGATCTGAACCACTTGGTAAGTGGAGTGCAGGCAAACTATGTGTTTTAATATGGCCAAATAAGAAGTCATACATCTAGGAACAAAGAATATAGGCCATACTTAGAAAATGAAGGACTCTTTCCTGGGAAGCAGTTACTTTTTAAAAGATTTGGAGGTCATGGTGCATCAGCTGAACATGAGTTCCCAGAGTGATGCTGTAGCAAAAAGAGCTATTGCAATCCTTGGATGTATTGCCAGGGGAATATCGAGTAGGAGTAGGGAGGTTACATTACTTCTATATTTGGCACTGGTGCAACTGCTATTGAAATACTGAATTCTGGTCTTCACAATTCAAAAAAAAGATGTTGATAAATTGGATAGAGTTCAGAGAAGAGCCATTAGAATGATTAAAGGATATAAAACCTGCTTTATAGTGATAGACTCGAAGATTTCAGTTTCTTTAGCTTAACAGAGAGAAGGGTAAGAGGTGACTTGATCATAGTCTACAAGTACCTACATGGGGAAGAAATATTTGATAATGGGCTCTTCAAGTTAAAACAAGTTAAAAATCACTTAGAAAAGTTAGATGCCTGCAAGTCACCAGGGCCTGATGAAATGCATCCTAGAATACTCAAGGAGCTAATAGAGGAGGTATCTGAGCCTCTAGCTATTATCTTTGGAAAATCATGGGAGACGGGAGAGATTCCAGAAGACTGGAAAAGGGCAAATATAGTGCCCATCTATAAAAAGGGAAATAAAAACAACCCAGGAAACTACAGACCAGTTAGTTTAACTTCTGTGCCAGGGAAGATAATGGAGCAAGTAATTAAGGAAATCATCTGCAAACACTTGGAAGGTGGTAAGGTGATAGGGAACAGCCAGCATGGATTTGTAAAGAACAAATCATGTCAAACCAATCCGATAGCTTTCTTCGATCGGATAACGAGTCTTGTGGATAAGGGAGAAGCTGTGGATGTGGTATACCTAGACTTTAGTAAGGCATTTGATACTGTCTCGCATGATATTCAACAGTGTGATGCTGTTGCAAAAAAAGCAAACATGATTCTGGGATGTATTAACAGGTGTGTTGTGAGCAAGACACGAGAAGTCATTCTTCCGCTCTACTCTGCTCTGGTTAGGCCTCAGCTGGAGTATTGTGTCCAGTTCTGGGCACCGCATTTCAAGAAAGATGTAGAGAAATTGGAAAAGGTCCAGAGAAGAGCAACAAGAATGATTAAAGGTCTTGAGAACATGACCTATGAAGGAAGGCTGAAAGAATTGGGTTTGTTTAGTTTGGAAAAGAGAAGACTGAGAGGGGACATGATAGCAGTTTTCAGGTATCTAAAAGGGTGTCATAAGGAGGAGGGAGAAAACTTGTTCACCTTAGCCTCTAAGGATAGAACAAGAAGCAATGGGCTTAAACTGCAGCAAGGAAGGTCTAGGTTGGACATTAGGAAAAAGTTCCTAACTGTCAGGGTGGTTAAACACTGGAATAAATTGCCTAGGGAGGTTGTAGAATCTCCATCTCTGGAGATATTTAAGAGTAGGTTAGATAAATGTCTATCAGGGATGGTCTAGACAGTATTTGGTCCTGCCATGCGGGCAGGGGACTGGACTCGATGACCTCTCGAGGTCCCTTTCAGTCCTAGAATCTATGAATCTATGAATCCAGCAGACAAAGGTATAACAAGATCCAGTGGTTTGAAGTTGAAGCTAGACAAATTCAAGACTAGAAATAAGGTGTAAATTTTTAACACTGAGGGTACTTAACCACTGGAACAACTTACTAGAGGTTCTGGTGGATTCTCCATCACCTGCAATTTTTAAATCAAAACTGGATTAAAAAAAGGGTCTAGTTGAAAGAGGAATTTTTGAGGGGGAAGTTCTATGGTCTGTGTTATACAGGAGATACAGTGATCACAATGGTCCCTTCTGGCCTTGGAATCTATAAAACTGACTTCAATATCTTGTAACAGGGCTTCTTCTCCGCCTCGGTGGGTCCCGCACTTCCTTCTAGTGGTGGGTCAGGATAGCATCTCATCTCTCAGAATTCCCCCCCGACTCTGTTTATAGTGGATGGGGAAATTCTGTCTCCAAGCGGCCCTCCCATTTCTGGGCCTGCTAGGCACTTACTGCTTCACTGGGGCTTCTGGCCTCCTCGGTGGACATCCAGTGAGAGAAAAAGGGGCGTGGGGGTCCCAGTCCTGCCCTCTACTCTGGGCCCCAATGCAGGGACCCTACAAGTAGCAGCCTCACGCTGCCAGTTCCCAGGAAAGCTGCTAGCTTCCCTGGGTTACTTCCTCACGCCCCTTGGCTTATTGTCCCCACTTTGCTTGGGCAGGATTCCTCCTGCCGGGGAGAGCCCCATGTCTCTGGTAGCCCTTCTGGGCGTGGCAGCACCACACCAAATGCACGGCTCAGTCTCTCCCCTTCTGGCAGGGTCCTTTTCTTCAGATCTTTGGACCTAGAAGGGTCTTTAGCTCCTGTTTAGGGTAGGGTTTCTCCTCAATCCCTATACCTGCGGGCTTCTCCCCTGGTCCTTGTCAGCTTCCACACCACTCAGCTCTCACAACACCTACCACCCACACTGACTGGCTGGAGGGTAAGGCTTTTAACCCATTCTGGCAGGTTCTTAATTGGTTCCAGGTGTCCTAATTAACCTGGAGTAGCCCCTGCTCAGTTACCAGGGGAAGAGGGACCTGCTTATCCTGAGGCTAATATACCTTTCTTCCTGCACTCTTCTGTAGCCGTCTGGCCTGACCCTGTCACAATCTGAAAAAGTGCAAGCTGAAACAAACTGACTTGGTTTTTGTAACCCTATTTTGTCTATGTTTGATGGGGTGTACCAGCCTTTGGGGTCCCCTACTGGACTCCTCCCCATGAAACAGTTCTCTGTGAGAAAAAGAGCAGCCATGTTGGGAACCAGTGAGATCTGGCTCTCCAGCAACCAGAAGGGCTGGAGACCAGCAACAGTCAATCAAGGCCCAGAAGGCCAAAATGAAAGGATCTGCCTGCTATCAGTGTCAGCAAGGCAGTTCCTGGCTGGAGCCAGAGGAGCAAGGAGGGACATTGCCAAGGTCACAGCCAGAGGAACCAGTGCAGATCCAGTGCCCATTACTGGCCACAATTGGGGGCAGGAGTTCAAGATTCAATTTCAGAGAGGGAATTTCGCCCAGAAGGGCGAGAAACTATTTTGGTTATAATTGGCCCTGAAGGACAAGGAATTGCTTCTATTTTGAGTCTGTTATACCCTAGAAGGCTTTTGAACTGTGACACCTGGCTGGAGGGCTGAACCACAGAAGACTCACAGAGGCTGACAGACAGCATGCAGGGGGCGCTGGGAGCTGCAGACAGCAGCAACACCATGCTAGCATGTAAAGTGGCGCGCATAGAGGTGACTGCAACCCATCACAGTACAGTTGTCTACAATCCACTCCAAAGCTGATTTTGGCATCTCTATTGCAACATTGTACTATTCGGCAATGTTGCTAGGCAGCTTCACATACCACAGAAGGGTAATCTGCCACCACTATATGATGGCATCTTTGTAATCTGAGTGCCCTGGGACAAACAGCACACATCCAATAAAATATCACACTTTAGATAGACATACCTTTTTAAAACAGCAAAGCTTTCAGAACTCCCTGTCCCTCACTGAAACTGTTTGTGGAAACATTGTGTTCATTGGCTAAATATGGGTCCCCTTAAAAGTATAAAAGTGTGATAAAGGATATCTCTTAGCATTGCTTAACTCTGATAGAATTAAAGCGCCGTCTAATCATGTGCAAGAGAAGTGAAGCAAGATCAGCTGTCAGCATGACTGGACAAAGCACAATTGCAAAAATTGCAAGAAACACAGGACCTTCTTGGTACCGTAGTCATTTTCTGGTATGATGAGAATGTAATATGGCACTGAGGATGTGGGTAAACTCACCATCCTGGAGTGTCCATAAGTTACTAGTGATATATTATACATATTATATATGTATCGCTCCACTAATGCAAAGTTGCCCAAAAGCTGACTTACTAGCCACAAGAGGGTCCCCCAGCACATGGGGGACCTCAGATGGTGTAGAGCCACTGCAGGGTCCACGTCAATCCTCCACCTACCCCACAACTGGAGCAGGGGGTATGGCTTGGGATGAGGGTGTGACCTAGGTACTTGTGTGCCCCAGCTGCCATCTGGAGCAAGGGATAGCTGGAAAACTTAAAGATTCCTAACGTATGTTTCGAGTAGCCTGAAGGTGACTCATGAAGTGCTCAGCCAAGATAATATGGAGGGGAACACAAAGGGCTGCTAAGCACTCTTTCTTCAGAGTTGCATCAAGCACACTTTAGCCACAGTTGAGGATCTGGGCCCTTATCAGCCTACTAGCATAGTCTGACAACAACATAATTCCAGAATTTTCTGCTTTTGGAGATTGCCAGACACAATGATGCACCCTTAGTTTGGAATTAATGCAGGTACCTACAATGCATACATTACCTAATAGCTGCTAAACCCTGACTTCACAATGGACAGCTACAAGACTTCTTTGGACTGTAAACTCTGCTCCAATTACATGTTTTACTTTCATATTACAGAATCATAGAAACATAGGGCTGGAAGGGACATCAAGAAGTCATCAAGTCCAACCCCCTGCTCTGATGCAGGACCAAGTAAATCTGGACCATCCCAGACAGGTGTTTATCCAACCTGTTTCTAAAAGCCTCCAATGATGGGGATTCCACAATCTCCCTTGGAAGCTGGTTCCAGAGCCTAATCACTCTTATAATTAGAAAGTTTTTCATAATGTCTAACCTAAAAATTGCTTGCTGCAGATTAAGCCCATTACTTCTTGTCCTACCTTCAGTGGACATGGAGAACAATTGATCACCATCCTCTTTAGAACAGCCCTTACCATATTTGAAGACTGTTAGGTTCCCCCTGTCTTCTTTTCCCAAGACTAAACATGCTCCCTTTTTTAAAACCTTTCCTCATAGGTCAAGTTTACTAAAACTTTTATCATTTTGTTGCTCTTCTTTCGATTCTTTCTAATTTGTCCACATCTTTCCTAACGTGTGCCCCCCAGAACTGGATACAGTACTGTCCTCCAGCTGAGGCCTCACGAGTGCCAAGTACAGCAAGACAGTTAGCTCCCATGTCTTACATATGACACTCCAGTTAATACACCTGTGACGCTGCACTCCATAATGCTTTATAGAAATATGCTTATGAGTGTAAATATGACATAACTGGAATATGTTTTATGCTAGATATGCTATATAACATATCTTTGCAAAGGTTGTGATCTACTGAATATATTCATCCTATTTGTATGCATGTATCATTTTTATATTTGACGTTATGAGCGTTGGCTCTATGCTTGTATTTAAAGTGTTTGCTGTAAGAAACGCATAAGAAAGGGTGAAGGGATTATTCAAGTAGTTGGGAGTACTAAACTAACAATGGACTTTGGGAGATGCCAGTCCACATCTGAGCTTTCCTGGGAATGTTCACACTAACATGTAAACAATGGCATCGGCTGCAAAAAGCTGACTCATTCATGGACATGTGACTGCCCAGGTGGCTACAAACTCCATCTTGTTGCTGTGATTTTGCACAGAAGAACAAAGGGGTTTCTGCCCACAAGAGAGAGAATATAAAAGGCCCTGGAAGCCTCTCCATTTTGTCTTCAGCTGGCTCAAGAGATGGCCTCTCCACCCCCAAGAGATGCCTGAAAGAAACTGGAATAAAGGACAGTAACTACAGGGGTGTGAGTGATTGCTGGACCCAGACTAGGAAGGAGTCCAGTCTGTGAAAGAAACTTACTGGAACTTCTCTGGCCGTGAGATTTCATCTGTAATCAGTTTCTTAATGTATTAGGCTTAGGCTTGCGTGTTTTGTTTTATTTTGCTTGGTAACTTACTTTGTTCTATCTGTTTTTACTTGGAACCACTTAAATCATACTTTTTATACTTAATAAAATCACTTTTTGCTTATTAATTAACCCAGAGTAAGTAATTAATACCTGGGGGAGTAAACAGCTGTGCATATCTCTCTATCAGTATTATAGAGGGCGGACAATTTATGAGTTTACCCTGTATAAGCTTTATACAGAGTAAAACAGATGTATTCGGGGTTTAGGCTCCCAGAAAGACTGAATACTGGGTGCTGGGAAAGTCCCTGTTAACTGAGGAAACCCCTGAGCTAAGTGAATCTTAATTTCTGTGAACTGCAGGGGGGCATGGCCCAACCTCTTGGTCTGTGCTGGAGCAGACTGGTGTATCTAGCTCAGCAAAACGGGAGTGGAGGGAAGCCTTGTCTGGCAGTGGGGGAGGTGCGGGGGCGGGGAGGGCTCTCAGTGGTATCCCAGCACATCTAGTGACAGTCTTGAGGGAGTTTCTGTGATCCAACCCGTCACAAACACCCCAGAATTATTAGTTTTTTTTCACAATTGCATCCCATTGTTAATTCATATTCAGTTTGTGATCCACTATAAACCCCCAGATTCTTTTCAAAAGTACTACTACCTCGTCAGTTATTCGCCATTTTGTAATTGTGCATTTGATTTTTTCCCTTCCTAAATGAAGTACTTTGCACTTATGTTTATTGAATTTCATCTTGTTGAATTCAGATCAATTCTTCAATTTGTCAAGGTAGTTTTGAATTCTAATCCTGTCCTCCAAAGTGCTTTCAACCCCTCCCAGCTTGGTGTCATCTACATATTCTATAAGCATACTCTCCACTCCATTATTCAAGTCATTAATGAAAATATTGAATAATACTGGACCTAGGACTGACCCCTGTGGCACCCCTCTTGATACAACCTTCCAGTTTGGCAATGAACCACTTATAGCTGTTCTTTAAGTATGGTCTTTCAAACAGTTGTGCACCCACCATATAGTAATTTCATCTAGATCACATTTCCTCTGTTTGATTATGAGTTTGTCTTGTGGGACTATGTCAAAAAGCTTACTAAAATCATGATATATATATCACCCACTGCTCCCCCTATCCACTAGGCCAGTAAAACAGTCAAAGAAGGAAATTAGGCTGGTTTGGCATGATTTGTTATTCACAAATTCATGCTGACTATTCCTTAGAACCTTATTATCCTCGAGGTGCTTACAAACTGATTGTTTAGTAATTTGTTCCAATATCTTTCCAGGTCCAGGTATCAAAGTTAGGCTGATTGGTCTATAATTCCCTGGGTACTCTTTGTTCCCCTTTTTAAAAACAGGTACTATGTTTGCCCTTCTCTAGTCCCTTGGGACCTCACCCATCCTTCAGTAGTTCTCAAAGATAATTGCTAACAGTTCTGAGATTGCTTCAGCTAATTCCCTAAATACACTAGGATTAATTTAATCAGGCCCTGACAACTTGAATACATCTAATTTATCTAAATATTCTTTAACTTGTTCTTTCCCTATTTTGGCTTGCATTCCTTTCCCCTTGTTGTTAATATTAATTATGTTGAGTATCTGGTTACCACCAACCTTTTTAGTAAAGACTGAAGCAAAATAGGCATTAAACACCTCAGCCTTCTTAACGTCATCAGTTATTAGCTCTCCTTCCCCACTAAGTGGAGGACCTACACTTTCTTTTGTCTTTCTCTTGCTCCTAATATATGCAAAGATCCCCTTCTTATTACCTTTTATGTCCCTTGTTAGGTGCAACTCATTTTGTGCCTTAGCCTCTCTGATTTTGTCCCTACACACTTGTGCTATTCTTTTGTACTCCTCCTCAGCAATTTGTCCATATCTCCACTTTTTGTAGGATTCTTTTTTGATTATCAGGTCACTAAAGAGCTCCTAATGGAGCCATATTGGCCTCTTAACATTCTTCCTATCTTTCCTTCCCATCAGGATAGTTTGGAGTTGTGCCTTTAATATTGTCTCCAAAAGAAACTGCCAGCTCTCTTGAATACCCTTTCCCCTTATATTGTCTTCCCATGGGAAGACCTACCTACCATTTCTCTGAAATTGTTAAAGTCTGATTTTTTTTTAATCGTCCTTATTCTGCTGCTCTCACTCCTTCCTTTCCTTAGAATCATTAAATCGATCATTGCCCCCTCTGCTCTACTCTCCACCTTCTCCTCTCTGTTATCCTCATCCCATCCCTTCTCTTCTCTCCCTTCTTCTTTTAATCCCATTTCCTACCTCTTCCCCTGAAAAAAAAATCCTCTGAATAAATAAGCAATGCTAGCCTTCATCCTGGCCATTTACAGGTAGGTTGTATCCCTTCCCAAATAACCATTGTCTGTTTTTTTTACTTTTTAGACTATGAACTCTTTGGTGCAGGGATACTGTTCTTACTCTGTACAGCACCCAGCACAATGGGATCCCATCCTGATAAATAAAACTGTCTGCAATGCAGACTGTTTCCATAATACAATTCCTCATTTTAAATATACAGATTATTTAATCAAAATATAATTCTGTTTATGTCAACAGGAATCATGGGAATCCCTTTTTCTGTAAAAGGAATTGCAGAGGGATGGTGTAAGCAAGGAAACTTTCTCATACTTAGGCTTGGAAGGATTAGATTTTTATCAATAAATGTCCTTAAATGTCATTTCAGTGAATGCACAAATTGATGAAAAAATATTTCCATAAATTATCATAGAAATTTACAGATAAGCAAAGCAAGAAAAATGCTGCTTGAGAATTTATTAGAGTCCCACCTTAATGTGTATACAACATGTTGTAATGAATGTTGTATAAAGCACACGTTTGCACTCTGCTAAAACAGCCAGCTTATAAAGCTTTACCTTTTTGAATCTCAATGTCTGTCATTAAATAATTGTCTGAGCTACTTCTAACTTCCTACAACTGTGAAAATTTAGATGCTAATAGAAAAAAAGCTTGAAATGAACAATAATATCAATAAAAATGGTAAAAAGACAAAACTTAAATTCTACCAAGTCTACACATACTTCATTAGCAATCCTTAGAAGTCAGGAGATTTCTAGCTGGGGAAAAGCCCCTGCTACTGTAGCTTGGGCTGTAAAACAATTGGATATAAAGTTCCAAAGAAAGTTTCCTAAACACTGTTTCCAAACAGCTATATTCAGACCTTTGACTGAATTTGCAGAATAATTCATTTATCTGGATTTAAGTGCAGAGTGCTTTGCAATGGCACAAACATAGAAATCTACCTTTTTTGTTGATATATAAATTGCTGGTCTGAGTGCCAAACTAGAAGATTTGTCCAAAGATGAGTTTGATTCAAAGATTTCTTGAGGGTGAAAGATCAGGAGACTGCTGAATCTAATGTTACCATAGACTAGGGTCTAGTTAATACAGTAACTCCTCACTTAAAGTCGTCCTGGTTAACGTTGTTATGTTGGTGATCAATTAGGGAGCATGCCCGTTTAAAGTTGTGCAATGCTCCCTTCTAACGTCATTTGGCAGCCGCCTGCTTTGTCCACTGCTTGCAGGAAGAGCAGCCCGTTGCAGCTAGCTGGTGGGGGCTTGTAACCAGGGTGGACCGGCAGCCCTCCTATCAGCTCCCCCTAAGTTCCCTGTGCTGCAGCCACCCAGCAGGCTATCAATCGGCAGTTCAGCTGTCCCTCCCTCCCCTCCTCTGTGCTGCTCCTGCCCTCTGCCTTGGAGCTGCTCCCAGAGACTCTTGCTTATTGTGCAGGGAGGGGAAGGGGGGGGCTAATGTCAGGGTGTCCCCCCTGCTCCTGCACCCCACTTACCCCTTCTCCATATAGAGCAGGGAGGGGACACGGATGGAGAGAGACAGAGAGAGCTTGGGGCAGCAGCTGCTGTCTCAACTTCCTGATGCACTTAAAAAGACAATGCACTTAAGAGTGGGTCAGCTTACTTAAAGGGGCAGTGTGCATCTCTCTCTCTCTCTCCCCCACACACAAGGTGTGGGTCTGTCTCTGTCTGCTATGCTGTCTCCCCTCCCTCCTGTTCGTGCTGCCTTGATGAGAGGCTACATTAACAACAATGTGTTAACCCTTGAGGGCTCAGCCGAATGCTAGTTCATCATTTAGCAGCAAGGCATTCCCTGGGAAATATCCCTCCCTCTTCCACCCTCTAACTTCACCACCTCAACCAAGCTTCACAATCATCATAGCTGTGAAAAAGTATTAAATTGTTTAAAACGTATACTGTGTGTATATCTATATAATATATAGTTTTTTGTCTGGTGAAAAAAATTTCCCTGGAACCTAACCCCTCCTATTTACATTAATTCTTATGGGGAAATTGGATTCGCTTAACATAGTTTCGCTTAAAGTCGCATTTTTCAGAAACATAACTACAATGTTAAGTGAGGAGTTACTGTATAATACTCCCCCTTGGTTACTAACTACTACCCCATCCAACAATTCCACATTTTGATAATCAAAATGCCTGCAGCAATTTTCCTTCTTTTATTTGGCCAAACTAGTTAGAGAATTCCCTCAAATAATAGAAATGCTGGATGGAACAGTAAGTTTTTTGTCTTTTATTTCCTGTCAAATTAATGGTATAAAACATGCTTACTGTAGCTGGTATTCATAGAAGAGTACTGGTTCATCTTTTAGTTGGAATCAAGAGATTTCCCTCCTCAATAATGCTTAGTTTTACACTTGTTTACTGATAAAACCATCCTAAAGGAATCTATTTGTGAATTTCAGCATAACTTTAAAAATGGAAAATCCCATCCAACTCATCTGCAGAAATTGTTCTTCTCTGCTCTTCAGAGATGGACTCTTTCTTTAGTGTTTTATCCTTCCATGTTATTCGTGTGTTTTAAGAAAACACTCATGAGAAAACAGAACAAAGCTTGCCAATGTGCAAATCTCTAACAGTGATAGGAAAATCCTTACAGGATGGGTCAAAAAACAGGCTAACGCTCCTAAAGAAACTTGCATTCAAGTGTAAAGCAGAGAAGCTTTGGGGTTTATTCTCTGTAATGGTTCATATTACTTCTAGGATTAATACTATAAATATCAGTTTTTAATCATTTTTATATTTCCAAACACCTGCAAGTAACAAATACACCTCTACCCCGATATAACGCTGTCCTCAGGAGCCAAAAAATCTTACCGGGTTATAGGTGAAACCGTGTTATATCGAACTTGCTTTGATCCGCTGGAGTGCGCAGCCCCGCCCCCCCCCAGAGCACTGCTTTACCGCATTATATCCGAATTCGTGTTATATCGGGTCATGTTATATCGGGGTAGAGGTGTAGTACATTTCTGTGACATTTGTGGGGATCACGCAGTAAGGGGTTCTGTTAGCACCTGCCTTGAAGCTTTGGATGCCTTAATGCTATACTGTTATGGCTTAGAGTTCTGACACCAGTAGCCAGCCTACAAGTACAAAGATCTCAACTCTGGCTTCCACCCACCCTTTTACTTCTTGCAGGGTGACCTCACTAGCCGTTCTGATCCCGAGTCCCCCCAAATCAGTTTCCCCAAGTTAAGAGAAGGGAGTTACCTCACAAGTGGAGAACCAGTGTTGACAGGGCCAATTCGATCAGGGTGGATGTAGTCCACTGCCAATAATTGATGAGGAGGTGTCAATTCCAGGAGAGGCAAAGCTGCTTTTGTAGTGACATCCACCCTGATTGAATTGGCCCTGTCAACACTGGTTCTCCACTGGTAAGGTAACTCCCTTCTCTTCATGTGTCAGTATATAATGCCTGCATCTGTAATTTTCACTTCATGCATGTGAAGAAGTGGTTTTTTTACCCACGAAAGCTTATGCCCAAATAAATCTGTTAGTCTTTAAGGTGCCACTGGACTCCTTGTTGTTTCCTTACTAAACTACTTTATTTCTCAGTTTCACAACAATAACTGAAAACAGGAGTGCTCCCTGGAAGGTTTTATAAAGTTGCATTGGTTTGTGTTTCTGATTTTAAAAAACCAAAACAACCACCTCTGAAAGCACCAGGCTGCAAATGTCCCCTCTCCCAATTTCTTGGACCAAAATAAGGTTTTCATCCTTCCCTCAGACTTCCATTTTCACCTCCTCCCATATTCAACTCTCTCACGCCTCATTTTCGGAGCACCCAGAAAAAGATTCCCGCTTAGCTGCTTCGGAGTATTCTACAGGTGCCACATCCTTCTCCCTGGCCCGCCAAACAAACAAGCATTCAGGCTCAGAGTCGAGTGAACAGAACCGAGTTTCCAGCTGCATAAATCAGTAGCGTCCCTCGCTGAGTGTCAGCGCCCTCGTGAAAATTCGGCACTACCCCAAAGGGGCAAAGAACGCCAGGGGGACGGTCGCCCCCTGGGTTTTGCCTCACTGTAAAGCTGGGTGTCATTGGGGGGGGGGGGTTAAAGGGTTAATCCCCTTAGAAAGCGGCTGCCCAGCCTCATCCATTGTTCAAACCTCTGGGGCAAAGCTCGACGGACAGAGCAGGGCTGTGGCACGGCTTTGAAAAAGTCACTGCTGCCTCTGACTGCCCCCGGAGAAGCCGCCTGGGCTGTTGTGATTTGACCCTCTGGGGGCTCTTTTCCAGTCCGGTCCCCATCCAGGCTAACCCAGCGCCAAAGCCAGCCCCGTTCCCCGGCCCGTTCGCCCCCCTCCGGGCTCACCTTGATGAGCTTGCAGCGGATCTGAGCAGAGACCATGTGGCTGTTGCGCAGGTTGCCCACCCGGAACATGAGGCACAGCCTGCCGTCCCGCTGGGAAATGACGGCGGCCCGGCTGAACACGAGGGTCTCGGCTCGCTTCTTGGGCTGGGACATCTTGATGAACATGCAGCCGATGAGGAAGGCGTCCACGATGGAGCCGAGCAGGGACTGGAAGAGGAAGAGCACGATGCCCTCGGGGCAGCGCTCGGTGATGTAGCGGTGCCCGTAGCCGATGGTGGCCTCGGTCTCGATGAAGAAGAGGAAGGCGGAGGGGAAGTTGTACACGTTGGCCACGCAGGGCTGGTAGCTCTGGTCGTGTGCGCGGTGCAGGTCGCCCCGCAGGTAGGCGATGCCCCACCACATGGAGGCCATGACCAGCCAGGCCACCGTGTAGGTCAGCAGGAAGATGAGCAGGTTCCAGCGCCACTTGAGGTCCACCAGCGTGGTGAAGAGGTCGGAGAGGTAGCGGCTGCTCTCGCCGCCCAGGTTCCCGTGCTGCACGTTGCAGCGCCCGTTCTTGTCCACAAAGCGCTGCCGCTTCCTGCGGGCGCTGCCCCGGCCCGAGCCCACCGCCTGGTACTCGTCCCAGAGGTGTCTGCGCACGGCCGACATGCCGGGCCGAGGGCGGGAGAGCCGGGGCCGGGAGACCCGGGGCCGAGCCGGCCGAGAGCTCCCTGGCTAGATAGGCCCTTTGCCTGGGGCGCCCCGCGCAGGGCTGCCGGCCGGCAGCAGCGGAGTCCGGGAGCGCAAGGATCTCTCCCCGACGGGGCTCCGGCTTCCCTTTGTCTGGTACGCCTCGGAGCCGGGCTCCGCTCCGGGAGCGCTGCCTCCCGTCGGCGCTTCAGCCCAGGAGTGGAGCAGAGAGAGGCTCAGCCCCTGCTCCTGGGGCTCGGCAGGCTGTGGAGCCCGCAGGGAAGTGGCTGAGATGTGAACCTTGGGGGGCGGGGGCGGGCTGTCGCCCCCCCCCCCCAAGCCTCTGCACCTATCAGCGAGCGCAGCTCCTGCTGTCCGGTCCCCTGGGGAGGAGGCAAGTCCAGATTCATGAAGCCACGGACCAGGGAAGAGAGCGCCAGCAGCAGAAAATCCGGAGTAGGGTTGAGCCGGGGCTTCCCCCACGCTGGTTATCACAGGGAGACGCGGGGGCAGTAACGTGGGGTAGGGGCAGAGAAGAATTTCTGACCCCCCATTGGGTGGGTTGATTCTCGGGGATTTATTCTGTGGGGTGTGAATCCATTCTGGTTGGGATGGAGGAATAGGCACTGCCGGAGACGAAAAGTACAATCCAATCTGGCGGCGAAACCCCCACCAAGGGGCGATGTTTTTGCAATCACATATTGTACAAAACACGGCAAACATCAGACTAAGCGCCAGGGACACAGTGTAGCCTTTCCTGTTGTTATTGGAGTCAGGGCGCTAACTCGCGACACTGGCATCCAAATCTGCCTTTAGGTTTCAAAGCGGCTACAGTCCAAGTCTAGCTCTGAACATCTTTAACCAAAATGAATTATTGCCTACATCATCTCAAATCGGTGTAACAACCCGCTAGCAGAGTGCAGTGAGTCATCCAGTGAAAACTAGTCCTGCCATCAGCACACGGGACTTTACAGGGAACAAAATAAGATGGCTGGGCTCTTACACAATAAAGGAATTTGAACAAGCGAACCCTCTCAGCCAACATTTTAAATTTTTACAAGTAAGGCAAAGTTCAACACATCAGGCGTTAGCGGCTCCTGCTTATGGCTCAAGTGGAAAAGTGACTGTTCAGGAGGTAAGACTGAAGTGTGCAGAAAAGAACTCTCAAGCAGCTTCAAATGATTTCAAAACACCTTCACTACCTTCAATCAAGGCTGAAAAGATCTGAGATCAGAAACAACTGGGCCTAAATCAATTACAAGCTATCACAGTGTAGGATGATTAGCTATTTTCTATCTCACTTTTTATTAATATAGATACTGTTTGTCAGAAATATATTACCAAGAGCCCGATTCAAATACTAAGATTAGTGACACTTGATTGGATGAATAATTTCAATATCTAATTTTCAGCGAATGTTTTCTAAATCAGTTACTGACAAATTATTTTAATTATAATTAATAGCTGCTTTTTGTTGAATATTCAGAATGGGAAATAAAGTGGCTATTTTAATCTGCTTGGAGTTAAATATCAGTATTTTCACCCCATCCTGATGGGGATCCAAGTATTTTTCTGTTACTTCTACTTCTGACATAGGCACAACAGAGATTCCTTTCAATCCAAATTAAGCTATTAGTTTTTGGAGTAAATATGAGCGGCAAATATTAGCTGAATAATCGATTTTAATTCTGAGTAACAACATTCCCCCATCAACTGGAATAACCTGCTTCATACAAATATTTTCCTTCTCCAGGGATCTCTGTGAGCTTGGGAAAAGAATGGCTTTTCCTTGAGGATAGAAGTTAGACATTCTGAATACAGCAATAGCACCTTTAATAGCTTTATTATCGGAGATGTTGACAAAACTTTCTCCTTTATCTCTCGAATTATTGCTTTTCTAGCAGTATTTATTTAACAGAAAACATTTTTCTGTCTCTTCAGGCAAATGTATCACCCCTCCAAACAGAGTCTGAATACTAGAACAGGGAGGCTGTAACAGAAGCAAGAACTTCCCCCTTTCTGATCTTACTGTATGGAAAATTATAAATTTTCGTGGCTTTATCTGTGATTTGAATATATAACAACACACTGAATATAAAATGTATTTGTCCATCCTTGGAAGACACAGAAGTTTAGATCTAGTATAGGCAGCCTTTTACCCAGGACTCTGACTATATATACTTCAAGTCAAACAGATGGTGACCAAAAATCATTAACAGCTAACAGGAACTCAGCAGCTTTTGTCAAATGACATTTCTAGCAGAGGGAAAGTGTTTATATTCTTTCACCAGCTCCCCCTCCCTTCTCCAACGAATATTTCATTTATACACTGCGGAACGGTTCCAACAGGAAGGAATGAGAGAAACCCATCCTAGAATACATTATAGCGGTCATTCTCACGGACTATAGGAGACCTGGGTCCAAATCACTGCTCCACATCAAGCAGAGAGAGAATTTGAACCTGGGTCTCCCACATGCCAGGTGATGCTCTAACGCTGGGTTACTGAGTTTAAGGGGGGGCAGCAGCATTATCACCACGTGTCTTTTCACCAGAGTGGGGACTGGGGAACACCTCGTTTGTGAATCCTGCTGAGGTGGGGGCAGGTGTCCGGCACGGCGCACGTTCTCTCCATGCCCTGCAGGTGTCAGTATCAAGGGATGTTAATCTGGTACTGTTTTAGCAGAACTTCACATTAACAGAATAGTATGCACAAGCCTCTTATTACTACAGCTACTAGCATTATTGTAACACGTGCCAATGGTGCCAGACGCCTATCATTAGAAATACATCCGGTTTCCACAAAGGGAACAGCTCTGTCCTGTTCTCCCTAGTAACAGCAGTTCTCTGAGCTGCATCTAATCGAGGGGAGTCCCATTGCCTAGAGACATTTCTCGTCTGCAAGGGGAAAACGTGCAACAAACTATCTAACAGGCACAGAACACATTTCTTAATTACTGTTCTGTTGCGAGTCAATCAATCTATTTCTGAAGTCTTAAAGGGGATCGATGTAACCAGGAAGTCCCGTTGGGGGCTTTTATTTGAGGAGTGGGAAAGGCATCCCTAACCTTATCAGTAAGAACAAAGTTATTTTAGTTCTACCCTAGTTAACAGCAAATGCAAACCCAACACATTTAAACATTATTTACCTAGAACAGTGTTGACAAATGCAGTAGTCTTGGAGGTATGTTTCAAACTATTTAAGAATTTTGACATATTTACTAAACGATTTTACTAACATATAAGCATGAGGGTGGGTTCTTTGACAGAGGATGGGTTCGTAAGGAATGAAAGGGATGATAAAACTTAGAGATAGCGAACACACTACCATAGACTTGTTTGATTTTTGGTTACTAATTGCTACACAACCAAGAGAGCAACAGAGGGTCCTGTGGCACCTTTAAGACTAACAGAAGTATTGGGAGCATAAGCTTTCGTGGGTAAGAACCAGACTTGCATCTGAAGAAGTGAGGTTCTTACCCACGAAAGCTTATGCTCCCAATACTTCTGTTAGTCTTAAAGGTGCCACAGGACCCTCTGTTGCTTTTTACAGACTCAGACTAACACGGCTACCCCTCTGATACTTGACAACCAAGAGAGTGTCAGGCACTCAATTTAAAGACTTTATTCAGTGGTCTCCAACCTATGCAATGATGGGATAACTTGTGACTGTAGAAAATCGGTATTCGGTTGGGAACTGGAATTGGCCTCCCATAGCTGCACCTTGTGATTTTTAAACCTAAAGTGTTTAAATCAGCCCCAGCACGTGCTCCCGTCTCCTGCAGTAGCTTTGGGAGCTCTCGGCTGCTGCTGTCAGTTCTTTCCAGGCGCTCGGTAGCGCCCTACTGGCCACCGGGGGCATTGCAAGGCAGGGAGGCGAGTAGCTCTAGTCTAGTTAAACCATTGCCTGGTTCCTTGCTGAGCTGATGGATAGGTGCTTGACTGGCTCTCCCTGAACCTAGAGGACCTCCTAGCAAAAGACTCCTCATTCTCTTCACACAGCCCTTCAGGGTAACCCAGCAGAGGATAACTGGAGAACTAACCTATCAGAGGGGTAGCCGTGTTAGTCTGAATCTGTAAAAAGCATCTGAAGAAGTGAGGTTCTTACCCACGAAAGCTTATGCTCCCAATACTTCTGTTAGTCTTAAAGGTGCCACAGGACCCTCTGTTGCCTTTTGGAGAACTAACCACCATTTACAGCTCCCCTGTTCTCTGGCCCAGTCCAACTTAGAGCTGCCTCCAGACTGCTCTGACATGAGCCAGCTAGCTACCATTCCCTTCGTAGCATACACTAGTCAAGGAGAACTGGAAGCATTACACTCTAGCTGTTTTATTTATGCCCCCCTCCAATAGGCCCCCTGTATCAGAAGCCCTAGAGATGTAGGGGTCAGCTATGGTGGTTGTATATCCACCAAGGACTCCTCAGCACATTTCCAGAAGAGTCTTTGTATCTTGTAAGAGGAACAAAAAGGGCGCGCGCACACACACACACACACACACACACAATATAAAATCTACCTTTGCTGATTACAGTGCTTTGTTAGTGGCCAAGTTATGGGCAGTCTGGCCTAATGGTTGGTGCAAGAATTTAGCCTGCTAGTTAGAACTGGTTCAGGAGCACAACTAAAAGTTATAGTCAGGAGTCAGGGCATACCTTCACTACCCGCCGGATAGCAATCACCATCTAGTGAAGATACGATAAAAATCGATCCCTGATCGCTCTGCCGTTGACTCCGGAAATCCACCGCGGCAAGAGGCGGAAGCAGAGTCGACGGTGGCACAGCAGCGGTTGACTCGCCGCCGTCCTCACAGCCAGGTAAGTCAACTTAAAATACGCAACTTCAGCTACGCTATTCACATAGCTGAAGTTGCGTATCTTAGGTCGACCCCATAGCGTAGACCTAGCCTTAGAGACCAAAGCCTAATCTGAAGGGTTAACCTGACTCACAGGAGGCATAGCCGGGGATCCAAGCCAGGAGACAGAAACAAAAGCCTAAGCCAAAGGGTTACCTGCAGTCACAGTCAGAAGGTAGAGCCACAATCTGAGCTAGACATCAGGAAGGCACTGGGGGCTAGAGACAGTAGCCTAGGGAAAAGACCAAACACAGCTGCAGTTTTGAATACATTAAGTAGTCACTAGACCAGGAGTAGGCAACCTACAGCACACGTGCCAAAGGCAGCACGCAAGTTGATTTTCAGTGGCACTCACACTGTCTGGGTCCTGGCCACTGGTCAGGGGGATTCTGCATTTTAATTTAATTTTAAATGAAGCTTCTTAAACATTTAAAAAAACATTTACTTTCTATAATATATAACTAAACAATTGTTGTATGTACTTACAGAAAGAGACCTTCTAAAAACATTAAAATGTATTACTGGCATACAAAACCTTAAATTGGAGTGACTAACTGCAGCCTTGGCACACCACTTCTGAAAGGTTGCCAACCCCTGCACTAGACTGTAGCTGCTACTGAGTTTAAGTATCAGTCTGCAGACTCCTGCAGCCAATCAGATGGTGCAATAAATCAGATTGCTTCTATCAGGGCCAGCTGCATTTATTGGGTTGTCAGGAGGCTGGCTTTACTGCAGGCTAGCCCCTGATACTCTTTAACCTTTTCAGGCTGTAAGATTGGCCACCACTGCTTTAAATCACATTAGTCTTTATAACAGAACCAACCAAATTGAAGATGTGGCACAAGGCCTTTGACTGGTTTAGTTTTATAGGTAGGTTTCCTCCCAGAAACTGAAATTCTTAATTTCCCTCCCCATTTGGGGGACTATGGAGGACTGGAGCACTCTCCAGAAAGCTACCATTTCTTTTTGGTAAAAGGAAAACCCACTATTTACTCTCAGATGAAGAAGGATATTTATGGAAGACTAAATGGCTTATAAAAGGGAAACCAGCTCAGCTCATATGGTGGAGATTCCCTATTTATGTACAGAAATAGACTGTTATTCTGAGTGAGGGGCTCACAGAAACAATGTCAGACTTATTTATTTTAATAAAACCAGAACTAATTAATGGAATGATCTTTTGTCCCTTCAAATTCTTTAAGTTGTTGGGCTATTTTATTGTGAAAGTGTGCTGACCACATAAAACATTCTAAGTCTGTGAATCTTGTTGACTCATGGCTTATTTTACATCTACCCAGACATGAACAATATACATTAACAAGAGCCACTTTAGAATGATGCCAGATATTATCCAAAGATGAATGACTGATAGCTATAGAAAATTATGAAGTCTTTAAAACAAATATACAAAAACAAGGGTAGAAAAAGTGCAAGCCACCCAGTGTTGCAAGAAATTCAAATTGGATAATTGTTCCCAAGTCTCTTTAAAAACTATTAAATCAGGGCCAAAATCTTGCTTGCTTTTCTCTCACCAGTAGTCCCATTAACTTTATTGGGTCACTTTGTGTGGATAAGGCAAGCAGGATTTTGCCCATGGTATTTTTAAATGGTTTCAATAGTAAAACTATGTAAAGAGGAAAACAAGTATAATGGCAGAGTCCTTCACACATAGAACACTGCCATAAATATACAGGTATCTTGAATATTTCAAAGGAGCAAATAGCTAGCCTTTCTGTATTATCTCAACAGAAAATCATTCCCCTGAACTCAGACTAAATTTTGGAAGGAGTGAGACTAGATTTTGCAGCTGGGGATGAAAGGAACAAACATGGCTTTGTCACATTTCCACCTCCAGGATTCTGGGCTGGCTTATGAGTTGATGCAGTTCCCAATTTAAATAAGAACAGCCCCGGAGGCTTCTCTAACATGGTGACTCTCCAAACCCAGAGGAGCAGGCAGCCAGTGTGAGTTTCCCACCTTTCCAGGGGCAGTAGGGCTCAGACTTCTGGCTTCAGCCCTGGGGTGGTGGGTGGCAGGCTCCGGCCATGGGGCTTTGGGCTCTGACCCTGGGCTCACCCCCTCCCACACCCATTGCCTTGGTCCCCACTGCCTCCCTATCCACCTCTCCATCCATGCCTTAATTTGTCCCCCGCTTGCTGGGGCTGAGTAAGTCTGCTGTGAAAAGAGATATTTGTATGTTTGTTAATATGACTTTTTACTGCCTCCCAACTAGCTAGTAAGTCTGCTGTGAAAAGTGATATTAACAAACATACAGATATCAGTTTTCACAGCAGCAGACTTGCTAGCTAGTAAGTTTTTTAAAAAAGCAACCAAAAAGCAAAAGAAACAAAAAAGACAAGAACATGCAACACACTTTATTTTGTTTCTATTCTGTTTAGGTCCAGTAAAGAATAGAGACAACTGTACATTATTTTTATTATTGAGTCTGCAATAAAAAAAAAGCCCTACATAAATTACAATGATTTGGACATGTAAATGTGCATATATATTTATTTTTCCTAAAGTAAATTAAGTATTTTAGGAAAAATTGTCAGAGAGTTGACCAGCAAGACTCTAAGGCCACTAAAAAATTTCTTGTGAGAACCCCTGCTTTAGGAGATGCCCAAGTTCAACAGCTGCATAAGCCATGCAAATATGTATGGTACAGCCTTTCTTTGCTTAGAATGAAATTCATTCCTGTTTTCTCCCCTCACATACAGCTAAAAACTCTAGTTCAAGTCCTCATCATCTCATATCTTGATTGCTGACACTTTTTCCTTTTTGGTGTTGCCAAATGCAATCAGTTTCCCCTCAAGCCCTTTAATACATTCTGCCATGGGAGTAGCTCCCAGTAAAAATCCAGAAAGCCACTTTATCATCTTTTAAATCCCTCCTTAAAACTTTGCTGTGATGTCTCCAATATATCTGACAATGCTTAAGCCGCGATATGCCATAACTGCTTCCTATTGCACCAAATAACATTGTTTCACTATTACCTTGTCCTCCCAACTCATCTGTTCGAATTTCTCCACCTGTTATTTCTTGTCATATTATACAAATTATAAATTTGTTGGAGCAAGAACTCTTGTGTGTGTATAGCACCCAAAACAATGGAACTCTGCTCCCTGAATGAGCCTTCTAAAGTGTAACCACAACAAAAATAATTTTAAGTCAAATTTTTCTAATGAGAAAAGTGCATATTGTCTCCATTCATGTTTTCCATAGTCACCTTCAGAAAGACCCTAGGCCTGGAAAATTTCCTGCAGAAAGCTGAATGTTTTGGGAAGTTTTGAACCACCAAACAACAATTCAAAGGGAAAACCAGAGAGAAATGTAAACATGATTATGATCCCATTGTACCCCAGGGACTCCAGGCTGAAGGGATCCCTTATATCTGAACACTGAACAGATTGAAAGCCTGCATTGTTAGTGGCCTAAATTCACCCATGGCTACAAGAGGTGAAAGCAGGGTGCTTAGCTCTGCCCTATTTCCCTGGGGAAGGGAGGCGGCGGGTTCTGTGCCCGCCGGATGGGGCTGTGGGCTGGCACCATTTCCGACAGGAACCCCGGGGCATGCCCTGAGGCCGCACTCTGGGCGGGGCTGGCGCCCCCCTTCTCCCCCGCTGAGGCTTGTGTTCTCCTTTAATCCGCGCAGCCACACAAAGGGACTGGGGGGAGGCAGCTTCCCAGCCACCCCCCCGGAGAAAGGGGAAGCGATGGAGGCGGTGCGTGCAGCTCCGGTGCTCTAGGGGCGCATGAGCGCGGCGCGCACGGGGCCAGAGGGCCGCAGACACGGGGGATCTGCTCCTCTCGCCACGGGAGGCAGCCCGCCGCCTGAGCACGGAGTCCCGGCCCCCGGGCAGGCAGCTCCGGGTCCCGCAGGTAACAACCCCGGGCGGCAGCGGCTGCATGTCCCTGTGACCGCGGCAGCAGCGCGCTCCGCTCCGCTCCGCGAGTCCCCAGCAAAGGCATCGGGGGAGGAATTCCGGGGGGCTGGGCCGCGCCGCTACCTATGCCCCGCTCGGGGAGGCTGGCTCCCGCTTGGCCCTCGCTCCACCTGCAAGCTCCGGATGCTGCAAGGACAGATGCCTGGGAGCTCGGAGGGAGGCTGGGCACATGGCGCTGGAGGCGGGGGGACATACCTGGACCTGAGCGGTTGCACAGAGGGGCTCTGGCTTCTCGCTGGGGGAGGGTTGTGATGGTTCTTGCCTATGCCACGTCTTGGGGGCATTTCTGCTGCCTCAGGGCAGGAGCATGACATCGGGCCAGGCGAGGCCAGTGCAAAGCTCACCCGCACTCAGACTGGTAAGCAGGGTCTGGTATGAATGCATCGAGCAGCTCTCCATCCAGAGGGCCAACCTAATCTGTCCAAAGAGCTGAGGAATTCAGCAAGTGAAAACAAAGATGGAGCGTCCAGGCCAAGTGGCCTGGATTTTTTACTCTTGTTTATTTTAGACCAGCCGGTGGACATCCTCAGCTACAAAGAGGCAGCAGAAACGAGTTTGTGCTGAGATGAAAGGAAAGAAGTAGCAACACCGGTCCCTTTAATTCATAATCCGGTTTCCACAGAGACTGCAAGAGGCTGAGCTAATTAAAATATAATTAAAGGTTTAAAATTATAGAGAGTACCTGCATTAAGGGGAAATGATTTAGATTATGCTAAAAATAAACTGAGCAGTTCAGGTTAGTGTTAGACGATCTTAAAGACTCAAGCCCTGTTTGACAGGTGTCAGATTTTATAACACTAGGTGCTTGGTTTCTTGCAATTTCACTTCTTTTATGTGTTTATATATCTTTTGAGTTTTCTGGTTTATTGGCTATTTTAAGACACCTGTCACTGTGGTATTTAAGCACCAAACAAGGCATCACATTATATAACTGCACTCTGGGGTTTTGAATAGTTACATTTTTTTTTTCAGTGCTCAACGGACTTCTTGCTTAATATAACAGTAACTCAGAGACACAAATTTCTTTTGATTTCATTACACTGTAAAATACTATACTTAAATCCCATAATTAAGTAAAAGGTTAAGTAAGCCATGCTTTGAATTTTCTAGGTAGACAAACGTATAATGTCTCCAAGAAACTGAAGTCCTGCTTAACAGCAGACAGCCATGAAGTTTCCAACACCCAAAATGTTATAATTCATATGCCTTTCCTGACCTGTTATAGGTAGTGATTTCTGGAAAGATGTGTAAATGCAATTGTTTTTGAAAAACAGTCTATCTTGGAAAATATGCCCACTATACTGATGCTTCATTCCATGTTAAGCCACAAACCAAGTTTGGAAACTATATAAACATATTTCAGCATGGTAGCTATGTTAGTCTGTATCAACAAAAACAACGAGGAGTCCTTTTGGCACCTTAGAGACTGAGGCTAGGTCTACACTGGGGGGGGATCGATTTAAGATACGCAAATTCAGCTACGCGAATAGCATAGCTGAATTCGACGTATCCGAGCCGACTTACCCCGCTGTGAGGACGGCGGCAAATCCACCGCCGCAGCTCCCCCGTTGACGGTGCTTACTCCTACCTGCGTTGGTGGAGTACGCGCGTCGATTCGGGGATCGATTGTTGCGTCCCGACAAGACGCAATAATTCGATCCCCGAGAGATCGATTTCTACCCACCGATCCAGGCGGGTAGTGAAGACAAGCCCTAACACATTTATTTGGGCATAAGCTTTCATGGGCTAGAACCCACTTCATCAGACGCATGGAGTGGAAAATACAGGAGCAGATATAAATACATGAAAAGATGTGAGTTGCCTTACCAAGTGTGAGGTCATTCTAACTAGACAATTCAATTACTAGAGCTAAACCAATTTCTAATATAGCTCAGCCATCCAATGTAGACAGGCCAAACAATGTCGGAATCCTATTTAAAGATTCGAGGCCATGAAGCTGGTCAGACCTTCTGCCCCAATAATAATTGAGCAGGAATAAGCTTAAAAATAAATTAGGGTTTTGGAGAGTGCCCAGTATGAGCGGAAGAGTGCATCTCAGTGAGTTTATGCTTTCAGTGTTGAAATGATACACTCTGTATTGTAATTTGCATGCTCAACACTAAGTTTTGCCTAAATTTATTAGTCACCTAATAGGCATAGGACTGAACCTATTAGCTGGAAGCCAGTGTTAGGACAAGAAGTGCTCACCAGCAAAGCCCAGGGGGAGTGAAGTTGGATTGTTAGGGTATTGAACTGGAGGTGGGAGACCTTGCTATTTCTGCCAGACCTGGTTTCCCAGGTCCAGGCTGAAATTTCTGATCAGAACAAGTGAGATCCACCCACACCAGAATACTGCAGCTAATTGCCCAGTGGTTACGGTACTCACATGGGATGTGGGAGCTCCTGATTCTGTCTCTGTCTGATTCAGACCATAGACTTGAACCTCAGCCTCCCATGTCAGGTGGGCGTACCATGGATTTATTTATTATCTGTCCCTTTCCTAATTGTTCCTAACATTCTGTTAGTTTTTTTGACTGCTACTGCACATTGAGCAGATGTTCTCAGAGTGATCCACAATGTCTCCAAGATCTCTTCCTTGAGTGGTAATAGCTAATTTAGACCCATCATTTTGTATGTATAGTTGGGATTATGTTTTCCAATATGCATTACTTTGCATTTATTGACATTGAATGTCATCAGCCATTTTGTTGCCCAGTTACTCAGTTTTGTGAGATCCCTTTGTAACTCTTTGCAGTCAGTTAGGACTTAACTCTCTTCAGTAATTTTATATTGTCTGCAAACTTTGCCACCTCACTGTATACCTCTTTTTCTAGATCAGTTATGAATATGTTGAACACCACAAGTCTCAGTACAAATCTCTGGGGGACACCCCTATTTACTTCTCTCCATTCTGAAAACTGACCATTTATTCCCACCCTTTGTTGCCTATCTTTTAACCAGTTACCAATCCATGAGAAGACCTTCCCTCTTATCCCATGACAGCTTACTTTAATAGCCTTTGGTTAGGGACCTTGTCAAAGGCTTTCTGAAAATCCAAGTGCACTATATCCACTGGATCACCCTTGTCCACATGCTTGTTGACCACCTCAACGAATTCCAATAAATTGATAAGGCATGATTTCTCTTTACAAAAGCTGTGTTGACTCTTCCCCCAACAAACTGTGTCAATCATTCCGTTCTTTACTATAGTTTAAATCAATTTGTCTGATACTGAAGTTAGGCTTACCAGTCTGCAATTGCCAGATTGACCTCTGGAGTTTTTTTTTTAAATTGGCATCACATTAGCTATCCTTCAGTCAACTGGTACAGAAGCTGATTTAGGTGATAGGTTACATGCCACAGTTAGTAGTTCTGCAATTTCATATTTGTGCGAATACCATCTAGTCCTGGTGACTTATTACTGTTTAGTTAATAGAATCATAGAAAATTAGGGTTGGAAGAGACCTCAGGAGGTCATCTAGTCCAACCCCTTGCTCAAAGCAAGACCAACTCCAACTAAATCATCCCAGCCAGGGCTTTGTCAAGCCGGGCCTTAAAAACCTCTAAGGATGGAGATTCCACCACCTCCCTAGGTAATCCATTCCAGTGCTTCACCACCCTCCTAGTGAAATAGTTTTTCCTAATATCCAACCCAGACCTCCCCCACTGCAATTTAAGACCATTGCTCCTTGTTCTGTTATCTGCCACCACTGAGAACAGCCGAGCTCCATCCTCTTTGGAACCCCCCTTCAGGTAGTTTGAAGGCTGCAATCAAATTCCCCCTCACTCTTCTTTTCTGCAGACTAAATAAGCCCAGTTCCCTCAGCTTCTCCTCATAAATCATGTGCCCCAGCCCCCTAATCATTTTCGTTGCCCTCTGCTGGAGTCTCTCCAATTTGTCCACATCCTTTCTGTAGTGGGAGACCCAAAACTGGACGCAATACTCCACACAACCCATTTCCAGAACAGTATTTGAGAAGCTAAAACAAGAAACACAAAATGCCTCAGCTGAGCCTTACAACAACCTCAGAGAATAAATTTAGATTGATGACCTACAGAAAAAGCCCAGTCACCTCCAATCATACTTTTTTGTGGGTACTGTAGAGATGAAATTGTTGCATTTGATGGATTTCTCTACAGATGACATTTCATAATACTTACAGCAGGAGGCTAGAATCAATATTTAGCATTGTAAGAATATCACAATGCATATCACAATTCTTTATTAGATCACCAGTTCTGAAAATTATGGGTAGGGCAAAAAACTTGGTACCAACCTCTTGAACCAGACAGTTAAGCCTTAAGTAGTTACAAGCAGCAATATGCCAGCAAACTAAAACAGAAGAAATACTATAATGAGAATGCCAAACAGAATATCATTATTGCAAGTGAAAGAGAAGGTTAGATTTAAAACTTGCTAAGGTAATACCTATATCATTTGGACCAAGATCATGCATCATACCCACTTTATAAATTGTAACAATGAAAGTCTACATCCCAATAAACAAAACATAACTTGGAGGAAACTCTTAGCATTCACTATTGATACTGTAAGAGGCAGGATATTGGGCCAGGGGGACTACTGGACAATATTAGAGCTCAATCCTGCAAGGTGCTGAGCGCTCTGGGCGTGATCCAGCAAAGTGCTTAAAGCATACTGTATGTTAAGCCTCAAGCACATGAATAGTCCCATTGACATTAATGAGACCACTTGATTTTATCTAATACATAACCTTTGCCTGCATTAATGCTTAATTTAATATTGGAAAATGAGGAAGGTTATTCAAATGATTGTACCTTGATGGCTTGTTATTGGAGCTATGTAGAAAAAGGAAAGTTTAAAAAAGGATTGAATACAATATTTTCTAGGGATTTAAATAAAATAAATTGGCTTAACATAGCATGACAAACTTAATTATAAGGAACATTTTCCTAGTACAGTAATTCACCCTCTGCAGGGCATTATATACCAGTAATTAATCTGCAGAGCATAAAAACAAATTTAGGTATAAAAAACCCCTAGTGCTTTCCCCCAGGTTAGTAGGGGGAATATCTAGTTTGTTTTAATAAAATAACCAGATTCAGTGCACTGAAGAAATGAGATTTTTTGCAAGTTATGTCATACATTTTCGTTATGATTATTTGTGACAATGTGCTCAGCCCTGTGCAAGGCACAGATATTGAGACCAGTCTCTACCCAAGAGAGTTTACAGTGTAGATTAGGTTTGTTCAGACAATGCAGACCAAAGCAACAGCAGCAAGGAACTCCCAGGTCATGGAGGTGGGAGAGACTTATTTCTATTTTATTGAGCTACTGTTGGAATTTTGCAAAACTAACATGCTTCCTAGGGGATCTTATTTTTCTATAGTTGTAGTAGTTTCCTGACTTTCTGTTTTTTCTCCCTTTGCTAAATTCGTAACTCTGACCCACAGCTCACCCATTGTTCATTAGTGTGACACTAACTGAATCCACTAACTACATGCAGGTGAAGTTGAATGAAGTTTTAGCCCTGTCTGTATTCATGAGCTTGAGAGAACTGAGAAGTTTTCTTTGAACGGTAATACCCAGGTGGACTAATTAGACATTTCAAAGCAGAAAGGAATGCAAATGCAAATACTATTCTGAGATTAGTATCACAGAGAGTAAAGTCACTTCTGTAAAATCCTGGGGGAGCTGGACTTCACTAAACTGACAAATGCCACCAAGCAATAAGAAAATGAACGACACCTCTACCCCGATATAACGCAACCTGATATAACACGAATTCGGATATAACGCGGTAAAGCAGTGCTCCGGCGGGGGGAGGGGGGGCAGGGCTGCGCACTCCGGCGGATCAAAGCAAGTTCGATATAACGCGGTTCCACCTATAACGCAGTAAGATTTTTTTTGGCTTCCGAGGACAGTGTTATATCGGGGTAGAGGTGTATTTGAGGATGCACTCTTCATAAACAAAATTAAGATGAGAGGCAACAGATTGAAACTACTTTCACATGACACTGGAATGAAAGAGGCAAGTTGGGGGAGGTAATATCTTTTATTGGACTAACTTCTGTTGGTGAGAGAGACAAGCTTTCCAGCTGCATACTGGAATGAAACTTTGTGACCTGTCTAGAATGACTTTGCCAAATAAGACACGTAGTGTGCAAATAGTAAAGGATACAGGGCTTTTTTCTTAGCAACCTTTGTGTGCTGTTGCGTCTTTCTCTGCAAAGCACATTTTAATTAATGTTACAAGAGTAAAGTACAAAGATTGTTTTGGAACCCCCAATCCATTTTCAACTCTCAATAATGGGTGTTTTGTCTTGAATGTGTGATCTCGAGGGGCAGAGTAACTGTTTGTTGCTATTTGAAATTGAGAAATTGTTCACTAGTAAAAGGGGAATCATAATAGAGAAAAGAAATAACGGGTGTACAATGAAGTCGCCCTGCTCTAACTTATGCTACCTTCTCGTCTAAGAGCTAGAAATAATTGACTTTAATAAGAGTTGCACCTGCTTATGCCTGGACCCAACACTGTTCCTACAGAATGCAAAAATGATATATGATGGCAGCTCCCTCCTCCTGCTCCCACCGAGTGTTTAAGTCCCTTCTGGTCCTCCCCTCCTATATCATGCTCCTGCTGCCCCATCACCTCCTAGCCAGTTATCAGTTTTCCCCTCTGTGGTTTTCCTGAAGTGCCTAAAATTGTGGACTAATAAGCAGAGGAGCTCAAACAGGCATGGAAATGGCTATTTTCTGGATTATGCAGCATCAAGAGTTGTGCAGCACCTTGGCAAAATGATACTATGTTACCATTTGTACAGCCACATAACTGCATTGCGCATTGGACCCTGATCATAGTTAGCCTGAACAACCTACTCAAGAAGGATGCACTAAGATGAAAATGCTAGCATTACACAGGATAATAAAATATCTGTATGTCAGAGATACTCGACCTCAGACATTATCTTTGCTTATTTCAGGACTGTTTCTGAATCGCAGTCCTGCAAGAAGAAAATCATTTTGGTTTAAGTTGAACATTTGTCTCTAGCATTAAGACAACAGCTATGCCAGTGCTATCAGAAGATTCAGGTAATTGGTCTGCATGCTTTCAATTTAAGAATGGCTGAAATCCTAGAATGTTCTCACACAAAAGACTATCTGTAATTTAATTTGTTAAATTAGAGTTGAGATTGTACAAATTCATTTCCCATCAATGCAAGTACTAAAAATCAAGGATACCCCAGTATGAGTGGGACTGGATAAAGAGACGGATTTCAGGAGGAACATAGTTTGGTGACACACCTGGAGTTCAGTAATGTAATCTGGTGGCCAGGCTCCTACTGGACAAACATAGGCCTGTCAGCATGTAGCACTGTTCTCTATGCATGCACAATAAAGATCATTTTCCTACAGTTCTGATAGTTTTTATGTCACTTCTTGCTAACCAGATAAATAGCACCTGTTAGGACAATATTAGCAGCGTCAGCTAATAGGAGCTGACAGATCATGGCATAGCCATCCATCAGCCCAGTTGGTGCAGACTTCTAAAAGCATTATTTCATTAGCTAGCATAATGGGTTTCAGGAAGGCAACATGCAAACGTCCGGTATGGTATTTCTTTCCCCTTCCTGTGTCTCAGCTTATCTTTCTGCTATGGTACAGACCAGAGTTTAGTCTTCAGAAATCTGTCTACATATATTGTACAGAGTTAAATCAGATAGAAGGAGAGTGACAATCTCTAAAGGAAAATGTTTACTAAATCTCTGAATATATGAATGCATAAGAGTTTACTTATTACCCTTGAAACAACTGTGAATGTCAACTCCTTTAAAGATAAACACTCGCAGGGTTTTCCCCCTAAGTTTAATACTTGATACGATCACAAATTGAAAAGCACGTATCTATGTACACTTCTCTAGGAGGATTTACCTTTCTGTCTGTGGAGTGGTGTCCAAACCCTTTGTAGGACACACAAGCTCCTCAAAGTCTGGGAAACAAGTGATCGCTCCACAGTCTCTTTCAAACTCCCTTTGAATCTCTGTAACAACGTCTGCAATTTGCACAGCCTGCAGAAATTCGAATGTTCTCCTCCAGTGAGGTAAAGAAGCCTGCAGTCTGAATCTAAAACTGGCAAAAATCCCTGGACTTTAGTCCTTACAGCAAACCAGCCTTGTGTTTGCACTGTTTCACCACTGAGTTTCCCATGGCTCCCTTCCTCCTCTTTATAAACTCCTCCCCCTCCCAATTAGTTCCACTCTCAGAGAGTGACTCTGGGCGTGTCCTGCCAGCCTGCTTGCCTACACTGGGATTAACATTCAAACAGCTAATGGGTACACCTAGTGCCCACCACAACCAATTTCTTGATGATTCTGGCCCACGGGGTAGGTCTATACTGCAAGTGGAAGCATGCCTCCCAGCCTAGGTTGGCAGACCTATGCTAGCTTTACTTGAGCTAGTGTGCTAAAACTGGCAGTATGGTTGTTGCAGCATTGGTGGCAGCTCAGGCTAGTCACTTGAGCTCAAACCTAGAGGGCTGGGTGGGCTTGGACTCAGGTTGCTAGCTCAAGCTGCCACCCCGCTGCAACATCCACAATGCTATTTTTAGCATGCTCTCAAGCAGAGTTAGCACAAGTCTGCCTGGGCAGGGAGGCATGCTGCCAGCTGCAGTGTAGTCATTCCCACAGAGTCCCCCCTTTGCTCAATTCTTTAGTGGTTATTAATTATTATTGATTTCCCATTAATTACTAATTTAAAGAGTTGGGGATTATAGGTTTCCAGTCCCAGAATCAGGCACAACAGAAGCAAAGTTATCAAGTTTGGGTTTCCCAACCAGACACTGATGTGCACAACAATGACACTCACTCTGAGGGCAAAGCAAAACTTTACTCATTGGGCTAATAAAACGACACCTCTACCCCGATATAATGCATTATATCGGGGTAGAGGTGTACTTAAAGACACAACTGCTCCAAACCACATACAAAGATAGCAGGAATATAAAGTTAAGCTGATATTTTGTACCATTCCTTACATATACTCACGCCCTTAGGAATCTGGTGGTAAGAGACAAGCGGTCCTCTCCTCTGTCCCTGGCATGCCAAATAAGTTCGATGGTCCAGATCTCTTTGCCATGGTGGTCTGGCCTATTATAGGGCCTGATATTAGCCATGAATATTCATACAAATGCTCATCTTCCTTTGCCCATATTGAACTTCCTCACCCTAATAATGTTGGGGTATCCTTATCCTATGTTGGTTAGTATATTAATGATTTTAACTTATCATGTACGTCAATTTGTTGCCAAAGCAAGTTCATGGTTAAGCATCTGCCAGCATTTTTATCCTAAAATATCCAAGCCTAGCATCAGTTCAGTGTTCCTGGTATCGTTTTGTACAAACTGCCCCCTCCAGCACAATGTTCCCAGTTCCCCAAAACTCAGGGTCACTGTTGGGCCACTTACTTTTGCTAAGGATCATAGGCCTCAAAGCATTATGCTAATTGCTTTAGCGAATGCCTTACAGGATATAGGCCTGTAGGTTCCTTGCGTTACTGCTAACTTGAATCCTAAGCTAGCTCTATGGGTGACACCTCCACACAAAAAATGCCACCCACCTGCCTCCACAGAGGGGGACCTTGATGGGGCCATCGGTGAAAGGGGACAGGCCCACCAGCGAGGAAGGGGGGCTGTGGCACTTCTTTTGGCTCCATTCCAGGCGGGAGCTTTTTGCTTTCCTCGCAGCACCTTCAAGCCACAGTGGTTAAGTAGGAATGTGCTCAATACCTAACTGAGGTACTTGGGTTGAGTTGTTTATTTGTTGCAACTTGCAGCCAGTTTCCAGTGCAGTTAAGAGAATAAAATGAATGGTTCCCAGAGGTAAAAGACCTGGTGATGGGCCTTGGGCTCATGGGATGGGGTGAGACCTTGTGCCCTTTGCAAGCTGAGGTCCCCACTCTTCTGCACCCTCTGTCTCCTTCATGGGGTAGGAGGAGGGTCTAGGACTCAGAGACAGCTGAGTCCTGCCAGATAGGCAGAGGAAACCCGTAACTTGGGGTAGGTTTATATGGTAACAAGTCCTGTAACCCCTACACTGGAACAAATTAAATGCCTGGTACAGGACAGCATGGGTAATGGGTGGTTAGTGTCCCCCTCCCCTGTGTTAAAGTTTAATAAAAGTTGTGACTTTCCTCTTAATTCCATGTATGTGTCTGTCTTTTTGCAGCTGTGTCCACATCAACAAAATATGGATCCTTCATACTTTTTCTTTCCTTATTTACACCTCTCAATGCTGCAATGCAAGCAAGTGGGTTACTCTAGCTTAGGTCCAAGATATAATGTAGATGAGTGATTGGGCATTTCAAAGAGATCCCAATGTTATAGGAACCCAGGGAAACATCAGACACAGGGAGCAAAATTTCACTAATTGTGATTTTTTACAATCTTAGAATAAGTGGATTCTGCCTTTGGTGGTTTTGGCACATGTAGAAAATTCATGTGAGATCTGCTGTTTAAGAAGGGAGTGGAAAATCAAGAGCAATGATTGGAAATAAGCTTCAACTCTCAGTATAACCTTAATTATCAGGAGCACAATTTTATTGTACTGGTCAAATAAAATTATAAACAATGCAATAACAGAGCGCAGATAAGAGATGTTAGTTATCCACAAAGCTTTTGTTCTCTACATTTTGCAATTAATTTAGGACTGCATGAGACTTTGGCCCTGTTGACATCTCAACTAAGACCTGATTCAAATCACAAAGAAGAAATGGGATTCCTTAGAGATGTCTTCAGTGAAAAAAGTCTAAGTTATCTAATGAAGGTAAACGTTTATTTCACAACATTTCCTTTTCTTTGTGTTCTGTATTTTTCAGTATTCTTAATTTCTTTGCCACATTGTGTTACTAAGGCTTACTTGTTTTTAAGTAGAAGAGAAAACTGAACAGAGAAAATGCATATATTAAAGTTACTTTAAAACAACAAACATGAACAGTATCCTATGAAAATTACTTTTTTGGTTGCTCTGAAATGAAATTTCTGCCTAGTTTTGAGTGAATGTCATTTTGAAGCTGGAGCAAGCTGCCATCACTAAGAATCAGAAGGGGGGATTCTCTTGTTACATAATTGATATTTTCATTGTTAAAATAATAATTTTCTCTATTTGGAGTTTTTTTTACTGTCAATTAACTAATTGATAAATGCAAGTATCAGTGCCCAGTAATGAAAACATTTTAGAGTGCAATAATCAGAATTTTCCTTTAAACCACGGAACCTCAATCATAGGCGTCAACTTCTCCTGGCGCCGGTGGGTGCTCAACCACCCCCAGCCCGACTCCACCCCTGCCCTGCCTCCATTCCAACCCTTTCCCCAAAGTTCCTGCCCTAACTCTGCCCCTTCCCTGCCCCATTGGACTCCTTCCCCAAATCCCCGCCCCGGCCCCACCTTTTCCCTGCCTCCTTCCCTGAGCGTGCCATGTTCCTGCTCCTCCCTCCTCCCTCCCACAGCTTGTTAGGCCGCGAAACAGCTGTTTCATGGCAGCAAGCGTTGGGAGGAGAAGCAGGGACACAGTGCGTTCAAGGGTGGAGGCGGAGGTGAACTGGGGTGGGGAGCTTGGCTGCACCCACCAATTTTTCCCCGTGGGTGCTCCAGCCCCAGAGCACTTACGGAGTCAGTGCCTATGACATCAATTTCACAAGATATTCTCCCATCTACAGAACCAACAGCAGCAAAAATATGAGCAGGACTATTCTGCTCTTGACATGGATCATTCATTAACACAGAGGTCCCCACACTGTGGGGTGTGCCCCCCTTAGGGGGCATGGAAAAACATTGAGAGGGCATGGGCCAGCCCCCATGGGGGACAGGGAGGGAATGCCACCACAGTTATGGCTCTGGCTCCTGGCCTCGTCCCCAGCCTTGGCCCCTGGGCATGTCTCCGTTCTCAGCCCCAGCCCCGCTCCCTACTGTGGCCCAAGCCTTTGCCCCCTTACCCCTGTCCATGGCCCCCTCCTTGGGAGCTGCAGCCCCGGCTCCTGGGGAGGTGGTGGACAGGGCTAATGGGGGCATGACCACTGCATTAACACTTATAATATTTGACAAAAGAATGTGCCCTTTTGATATAAAAATATGCCTCATGGACTAATAAAAAGTGTCCAGAAGACTAATTTGGGGAGTACCACTATAGAATTAGTAATGACAGTTAACACACTAGTAATATTAGAATGTTAATTTAAATCCTTTTCTTTGCTGATTTGTCATCATCACTGATGAGTATATCCACCAAAGTAGTGATTTGATCCTGTATAAGTCTGATCAGTGAGGTCTGAATATGGGTGGAGTAGTAACACACAGCTGTTAGATGATTATTTAACGCAAAAGATCAAAGACATTAATCAAGTCTTCTTTTTCTTCCTCCAAGCTACACTGCAGGGAAGATTCTTTCAGAGGCATAAGGGATTTAGGAGCACAAGTTGGGCTTTGTGCTCCTAAAACCCTCTGGCACCTCTGAAAATCTCCCATGCATTAGTTGCCTTGATGATATTTCCTTTGGAGATAGAGCCTTCTGGTTTCAGCAATAGGACTTTCAGCTAATGACCTCCAATACATTGCAGTATCAAAAAATCAGGAATTCTTGACCTTTGTAGTCACTTACCTGAAAACACCTGTGTTTCAGATTCATGAAAAGCTCCGCCATTATGAAAGACAGAGTCCAACCCCTGTTTTACATAGTGCAGCAGCTTTAGCCGAGGATGTAAGTATGTTTGTCCAGTAAATTCTTTTTGATGTGATAGATTTGTAAGTTACATACTAAAGAACTGAAAGTCTCCAACTGAAGTTAGTCTTGTGTGGACTGAACTAAAACACAGCTCACATATTTAAAAAAAAAGCTAGAACCCACTCCATCAGATGCATGGAGTGGAAAATACAGGAGCAGGTATAAATACATGAAAGGATGGGAGTTGCCTTACCAACTGTGAGGTAAGGGTATAAACGCTGAAGAGAACGGAAAAACATCATAGCCCACATCTTTCTGGCTTAGGAGAATGAGATAGAACCCATCTGTACCCATTTATAATTGATCAGGAAGGTCACTCTTCAGTGATACATGAAGTTGGTCTCTACGGCAGGAGTTCTGAACCCCTCCCTCCAACATGCACTAAAAACTCCACAGCCCACCTGTGCCACAACAACTGTTTTTCTGCATATAAAAGCCAGGGCCGGCATTAGGAGGTAGCAAGCAGGGCAGCTGTTCAAGGCCCCAAACCACAGGGGGCACTGTGAAGCTAAGTTGCTCAGGCTTTGGCTTCAGCCCTAGCCCTGGGTGGTGGGGTTCAGGGTCCTGGGCTGCAGTCCCGTGCGATGGGGCTTTGGCTTTCTGCCCTGGGCCCCTGCGAGTCTAATGCTGGCCATGCTTGGTGGCCCCACTGAAACCTGCTCATGGCCCCCCCAGCGGGCCCCAGGCTCCTGGTTGAGAACCACTGTTCTAGGGGATGTCATCATGTACTGGAAAGCCTGGAAGTATTTGGAATATTTGAAATTGTTTATCAGATCCCCATGACAATGTACTAGTCAAGGCTAGTTAATCAACTTAGAGTTTAGTGTTGGTGTACTTGTTTAGGGTTTACATCTAAAGGCCTCAATTTCTCACCGCGTTCAGGCACTACTATAATACACATAATAAAGCAGGTTAGAGACATACATCTCCTTCAGGATACATGCATATTTTATTGAGATTGCCTTTAAATGCATATTTTAGTTACTGTTGCTTCTTTGAAATATGGCACAGAAATTAAACATTGACCAGAAAATCCAGTTGCAAATATATTGCCTTATGTTCTTTTGTTAATACTTTTTAAGGTAATTGAAGAATTGCAGACTACACCAGTGAATAATGAAGAAAAAGAGCTGCTTCAGCTATTGTCAACACCACATCTTAGGGTAAAACACATACTCCTAAGCAATGCAAGTCTCAGCATGATTCCCCGACAGAAAACATTGTTCAGAGCAAGTTACAACTAAGATTACCTAAGAGGAGGGGGAGACCCCAAATATGCTTCCTAAGGATTGCAGGACAGGGGTTCTATTCCTACACATTTTAAGAGGTATGCAGAATCTGTCTCCTCCTGCAGATCAAGTTGACTAGGGGTTTGTGGCATGTGGGGCTCTGTGGCAGGGCACCGGCACGGCGCCACCTGATGGGAATTAGCTCTTCCAGCCCAGAGCACCCTCTGCAGGCCAGTGTCCCGCCTGCCACTGGCCCCTGTGTCCCTCCCAGACCCCTGTGCCCTTTTACACTGGGGTTCTGCCCTCAGCAGTAACCCACAGTCTGGGTCATCCCAACCCTCTCTCCCTACCTTGCCTCAGTGGCTACTGCCAGTCATCATCTAGCCCCCACTTATTGGGGCAGACTGCAATCTGTAAACCACTCATCATCGGCAAGGAGGTTAGGACCTGCTGCCTTTGCCTATCTCTGGGCTGCCTCTCTGCAGCCCCAGTACCTATTTTGGCCTTTTAGCAAGGCCTGCAGTTTTATCAGGCTGGAGCTTCCCAGCTCCCTCTGCCCTTCCCCAGCACTGCTCCACCTCAGGTACCCTTCTCAGCTCCCAGGCAGCCAGGTCCTTCTCTCTTTTATAGAGCCAGCTGTAGCCTGATTGGGGCGTGGCCCCAGCTGTGGCTGTATCCCCAATCAGCCTAGCCTTTTCTCTCAGCCCCTGCCCTCTCCAAGGGCTGGCTTTTAACCCCTTCTTAGCTGGAGCAGGGTGAACGCCCCGCTACAGGCTCCTAATGCAGAAAGGGTCATTATCCTTTCCTCCTACATATTTTCTAAGGTGGGAGAAGAGAGCATTGTCCCCATCTTACTGCCCCCACCAGCCCTCTGCTCACTATAATCCATCCCCACCACCACACTGCAGACCTCTTAAATATGAAGCCTGTTTGGCCTCGCTTTGTTAATCCATGGAATTAATTATGGCTCATGACTGTTCTGAAGAACTTATTTTAACTCATCTGTTTCAGTCAGTGCAGGATCCCTGGAGCTGCGGGAGAGGATCAATTAGATCACCAGAGCCCATGTGCAATTTGGGAGAGCCATTTTAAAATCTTAGTTACTTTAAAAATTGGACTGTGAGCAACAAAACTTTGGTTCTATGCATTAGCTCTTGAGTAGATGAGCCCAGTAAACTATGCTATTTCTCTTCTACCATTTGTTTTGTTTTTGACAGAGTCGCAAAAATAAGTTAGAAAAATCTGTGGAGCCTCATGGTCATGTCTCTATTTGGGTTGCTATTATTCAAGAATCCCTTCTCCAATTTACTTCAATTTGTTGAAAAGTTATGTTACAGGCCCAGCTGTAACCTATTAATTTGGGGAGCGGGGGCTGATGGATTTTATTTGGCTGCTCGATAATCATAGGACAGCAGTAATTAAATATTATAAATATAGATTTTGCACTTACAAAGCACCTTCCTTCCCTTTCAAGATTGCAAAATATTTGACAAAATGTTAACTCAATTGGACTTCTTTGGGAGCTAGTTGAGACATTTTGGCCATGAATCAAAATGTAGCAAACTATATTTAAACCTTTTAACTAAACAACTAGGTTAAAAACATGTTATAGAACAAAGTGAACCCAAAAATCAAACTAAAGCTCTTGTTCCAGACAATTTTGTTGTTTCATATGCTATTGAAAGTTAAATAAAAAAAAAAGAAGAAAATGTAGCCATAGAATGTGATATAATATACCAGTAGACTCTCCATGAAGTTTTATGGTTGGTTGTCATCTAAGCTTCCACATATCCATTATGTGAAATATTTATTGATGTAAGACAAACACTGTAATGCAGTCTTTCCAATTTCTTTTCTCTAATGCTAAATGCCTCTGTGGCTAGATCATTCCAGGGAAGAGCAAATGACTGGTGCAGATGAAAAGTGTAAAGGATTTGCCTGCAAAAAAGGCAAAGCATTATTCTACACAAAAATCTGCACAAGCAAGATCATTTTAAAGGGTGACTTGAAGAAGCAGTTAAGTGCTTTCTTTATCATTCCTCACTTTCAGTTAGTGCATGATCCTGTTCCTACTGATGTCCATAATAAAACTCCCATTGACGTCAGAGGTACAGGATCAGGCCCTTAAAGATGAAGGAAAGAGGAAATATTCAGGATTCTTTCTTTGAGTATGCAGGTGTCTTTTTAACACAAATTGGATCTTTAGCTTCCTTTTTCACTAACGCAGGCAGAGCAGAAACTCATTACATTAGCTGTGAACCTTTGCACTGTTTTAGACAAGAAATAGTTTATGCTTGCCAAGGAAACAGTATATGGATTTTCACCAGAGTAGATAAGAGCCAGTGCAAAAAGAGCCTATGTCTGGAATAAGAGAAATGGCATCCTTCTCAATTTTGCCTGAACTATTTTAATCTTTTATTTTTTTCTTATTGTACAGGCAATGCTTGTAGTACATGATACTGTTGCCCAGAAGAACTTTGACCCGGTCCTTCCCCCTCTGCCAGACAATATTGATGATGATTTTGATGAAGAATCAGTTAAAATTGTTCGTCTAGTGAAGAATAAAGAGCCTTTGGTATGTATAAGGTACTCAGTCTCTAGTCAAAGAGTGGTCTCACCCTTAGGGTACATCTACACTGCACGCTCCTTTCTGCAGCGTGTAGAGTACATAAACTACACAAACCCTTAACATGAGTATAAATAGCAGTATAGACAGTGAGGCACTGCTTAAGCTAGTAGGGTAAAGACGCTCCTGAACCCTGTGGGTACGTACCTGGGTACAGCCCTACAGGGGCTTTCTATTCTTTCTGTCTCCCCATCTACACTGCTATTTTTAGCATTGTAGTGACCCACTGCTGAAGTCTTTCCCCAGCACAGGGAAAGACTTCTGCAACAAGGAGCTGCTGGGGCCTTTTCCTGCCACAGGGAAAGACTCTGCTCAAGCAGCGCCCTGTTGCAGGAGCCTTTCCTTGGGGTAGGGGAAGGCTCTGGTAGCTTCCTACTGCTATCCAGTGTCTTTCTGCAGCAGTTTTTCCCTGAGGTGAGAAAACAGGAGTGAATTTCATTCTAAGCAAATAAAGGCTGTACCATACATGTTTACATGGCTTATGCAGCTATTGAATTTGGGCATCTCCTAAGGTGTGCATGAAGCAATGCTCATATGAAACTGTCTCATTCAGTGTACTTTGGCAACTGAAAACGTACACAGCATAACACACTAAGCTCTTTATTCATTTCTATAAAGTTCATTCAGTAAGTCCTTGTATCCTGGAGCTTGCACTGTGTAGTACAGAGTCTGACTAAATATTTCAAATTTAAATTTTTTCTTTTAAAAAAACAAACCAGGAAATTCCATTTTTTTTTAAAAAGCTATATTAAAAAGTCCAAAAGCCAAAGTTAAGGTTATGCATTCAACCTCAATTCTTCCCCTTGTGCTTCTGCATTACAAAACAGTCATCAATTATATACTATTTCCCAAATACAATATAAATACAATTTTCTACTGTCGTGGGGGACACACCTTGTAAGGTGCGCATTGATTGAGACAGGGTCCTATCTTAAATTTAAGAAAGAAAATTTATTGTACAGTTTTTAAAGATTTCCAAATTACCTTGGTTTTTTTAGGGATAAGCAAATCCCATAAAATAAGTAAATGTCTTCCATAATCTGTACAAACCTGCAGTAAAATACTCAGAATAACATTGTCTCTTCTGTATGTTGTTTTATTTAATTGTTTTAAACAGTGACTTTACTGTAAGATAAGTAAGACTCCTAGAATCATAGGAGCGGAAGGGACCTTGAGAGGTCATCTAGTCCAGTCCCCAGCACTCAAGGCAGGACTAAGTATTATCTAGACCAATTCTGACAGGTGTTGTCTAACCTGCTCTTAAAAATCTCCCATGATGGAGGTTCCACAACCTCCCTAGGCAATTTATTCCAGTGCTTAACCACCCTGACAGTTAGGAAGTTTTTCCTAATGTCCAACCTAAACCGCCCTTGCTGCAATTTAAAGACCATTGCTTCTTGTCCTATCCTCAGATTAAGGAGAACAATTTTTCTCCCTCCTCCTTTTAACAACCTTTTATGTACATGAGAATTGTTGTCCCACCTTTGTCTTATCTCGTCCAGATTAAACAAGCCCAATTTTTTCAATCTTTCCTCATAGGTCATGTTTTCTAGACCTTTAACCATTTGTATTGCTCTTCTCTGGACTCTTCCAATTCAGCCACATCTTTCCTGAAATGTGGTGCCCAGAACTGGACCCAATACTCCAGCTGAGGCCTAATCAGCACAGAGTAGAGTGGTAGAAGGGATTGCAGATGTACTCACCCATCTGATTATCACATAAAAGCAGTGTCCAAACACAAGTTGGGTTGATGGCAAAATTAGTTACAGAGGAAGACAAAATGTACTTATTGTCTTCCCCTTAGGAAAAGAACAAATTCAAATTTTCAAAATTTAATCAGATTTTTCATTATTTCACCATTAAATGTACTCTAAATAAGTGCTTTATCTTGGTTTTTTATTTATGTTTCAGGGTGCCACCATCAGAAGGGATGAGCATACAGGAGCTGTGATTGTAGCGAGAATCATGAGAGGCGGTGCAGCTGACCGCAGTGGTAGGTTTCTGAATAAAAGCAGTTTCAAAATACAATTTATAAACTACATTTTAAAACTTGTAAAAAGTTCTTAATAATTTCTAATGAAATCCTATGGTTAATCACTAGCAAAGCTAGCTCTTTGAATACTGATGTTTACCCTACAGATATCCAAATAAATGCTTATACAGCACGTCTCCAGTCTCCACAGGGTTAATTCCTAATATATTTGACCTTGCACTTCTTAGAGGCAGCTCTATTAGAATTTATTAAATGAGCTGAATTGGGCTTGCATGGAGATTTTATACATAGCAAATAAAGTATTGAAGTGTCATTAATTTTTGTTATAATTTGTCCTTTTTAATCCAATAGTAATACAATCCCAATGCTAATGTATTACTATGATGAAGAAATATTAGTAAATTATAGCTTTATTCTAGTCTCTTATTAGCATTTTTCATATTAAAATAATCTGATAAGACGTTTATTGTGAAGGGGCTAAAACAGTGCCATTAGCATTTCCGCTTCACATCACTAATGCACCTTTTAAATCCGATTCTCTGGTAATATGGTTAATAGGATAAAAACTGCCAATAGAATGAGGAAGACTAGTCTCAAATTTTGACTTAAACAAAATTGCAAGGTGGCTTTTTTTTTTTTTACTTTTAACCCAGCACCTTGGCGTGCTTTCAGCTCTGAATACTGTTGATGTAACACACCAAGGCTACTGTGCTGACACTTTTCAAAGGTCTTCTAAATATTCTTTTGTAGAAATATTAGTCTGAAATAAGAGTGTCTACCCAGTTATCCTATTGTTAGTACTAAGTCTTCCTGTAAAAGGTAGACGTCAGCGAATAAATAAGGTCATTTGTATTTTACATAAATCAATAAGACATAGTAAATGTTTTGTGTGTGGACCCATAGTGATTGTGAGCCATATCATTCTGTCCAGTTCTATGCAGAACTTCCCACTGATGTAATTGGGAATTCCACTTTAAAACAGATGGAGAGAGATGTTCCTCTGGTATGATTGTGAGCTGCTGGCTGGCCATTTTATTGTGAAGTTCTAATATGGTCAGTAACTAGTGCTGACATTACTAGGAGTACAAAACTGGACTGCATGAGCAAAGCTAAACCCTTTATGGTTTGCTCTACGTTATAGTTTCAAAATTTAGCCCATCAGACTTTCTGAGGCCATGCTGTGTAGAGCTGTCTGTAAATAGCTCACAGCAGCAGAGGCCTTTCAGCATGAAGAATTAGCAGCTTATCTTCTAATTCTATAAGGGTATGTCTACACTACGAGGGTAATTCGATTTTACTTAAATCGAATATGTGGAATCGATATTGCAAAGTCGAACGTGTGTGTCCACACTAAGGACACACTAAGGACAGTAATTCGACTTTGTGAGTCCACACTAACGGGGCGAGCGTCGATATTGGAAGCGGTGCACTGTGGGCAGCTATCCCACAGTTCCCGCAGTCCCCGCTGCCCATCGGAATTCTGGGTCGAGCCGCCAATGCCTTCTGGGTAAAAAAAATTTGTCGTCATCCGTCCGTCACTAACGCCCTCCCTCCCTCCATGAAAGCGCCGGCGGGAAATCAGTTCGCGCACTTTTCTGGTCAGTGACAGCGCGGACGCCACAGCACTGCGATCATGGATCACGCTGCGACCATCGCTGCACTTGTGGCCGTTCTCAACACCTCGCAGCTTATCATACACCTTTCCCTGAGGCAGATGCAGAGAAATCGGGCGAGGAGGCTACGGCACCGCCGTGAGAGCCTGAAGTCGGAGAGTGGCACAGAGCTGTCAGAAACCACGAGCCCCAGCGCCCAGGACATCACGGTGGCAATGGGGCATGTGGATTTTGTTGAACGGCGATTCTGGGCCCGGGAAACAAGCACGGACTGGTGGGACCGTATAGTGCTTCAGGTCTGGGATGAATCCCAGTGGCTGCGAAACTTTCGCATGCGGAAGGGGACTTTCCTCGAACTTTGTGAGTTGCTGTCCCCTGCCCTGAAGCGCAAGGACACCCGCATGCGAGCAGCCCTCACTGTCCAGAAGCGAGTGGCCATAGCCCTCTGGAAGCTTGCAACGCCGGACAGCTACCGGTCAGTCGCGAACCACTTTGGTGTGGGCAAATCTACCGTGGGGGTTGTTGTCATGCAAGTAGCCAAGGCAATCGTCAAGGTACTGCTCCCAAAGGTAGTGACCCTGGGAAACGCGCAGGTCATCATAGATGGCTTTGCCGCGATGGGATTCCCAAACTGCGGTGGGGCTATAGATGGGACTCACATCCCTATCCTGGGACCGGACCACCAGGCCAGCCAGTACATCAATAGAAAGGGCTACTTTTCAATGGTGCTGCAAGCACTGGTGGACCATCGGGGACGGTTTACAAACATCTACGTCGGATGGCCGGGCAAGGTTCATGACGCTCGCGTGTTCAGGAACTCTGGTCTGTTTAGACGGCTGCAGGAAGGTATTTACTTCCCAGACCACAAAATAACTCTTGGGGATGTGGAGATGCCTACAGTCATCCTCGGGGACCCAGCCTACCCGCTAATGCCCTGGCTCATGAAGCCCTATACTGGCGCCCTGGACACAGAAAAAGAACTGTTCAACTACCGTCTGAGCAAGTGCAGAATGGTGGTGGAGTGTGCTTTTGGCCGTCTCAAAGGGAGATGGAGAAGCTTACTCACTCGCTGTGATCTCAGTGAAACCAATATCCCCATCGTTATTGCAGCTTGCTGTGTGCTCCACAATCTGTGTGAGAGCAAGGGGGAGACCTTTATGGCGGGGTGGGAGCTAGAGGCAAATAGCCTGGCTGCTGATTACGTCCAGCCAGACAGCCGGGCCATTAGAAGATCCCAGCGGGACGCCCTGTGCATCCGGGAGGCTTTGAAAGCTAGGTTCCTGAGTGAGCAGGGCAACCAGTGACTTTTCAGTTTGTGGACAGAAAAGCTGAACCTGCCCCCGTTTCTTTACCCAGTCCATTTTGACTATCCTCTCCAGTTACATACAACCTTCACCCCCTTCCCCTTCCCAAAAAATAAAATCATTTCGATTTTTTAATGAACACCGTTGTCTGTATTGCTGTTTTCGCGGGAATATTTTAAACCGGGGACGCAGACTGTGGCGGGGGGCGGGTTTAGTGTTCTGATGCAAATGATACTTCTAAACTCCCGGAATGACAGGCTCCGCACTGGTGGACTGGTTATTTCAATGGAGCCTGCCAGCACTCCTGGGGGGGACTGTGTGTATGTGTCGGCTATGTGACTTTCTGGCAGGGGGGGTAGGGTTACAGATCCCCTGCTGCGTGGATCTGTGAGCCAGGATAAGGACCGCTGCATAAGATCTGTAACTGCCCTCCCCCGCCACAAAGTCACATAGCC
>NW_020664544.1:47866-131091 GCF_002925995.2 Terrapene triunguis
GGTAACCAGTGACTGCACTGTGTATGTGTCCTGATGCTGGACCTGACACCGCCTCTGTACCCTGCTAAAGGTGACTGTCCTGTCCAATTACCAAGCCCCTTCCCCCCCTCCAGACAGACTCTCCCTCAAAAGAACCTGACTGAAACAGTAATGAACAGAAACAAACATTTTATTGCGAACCAGACATGAAACGTGGGGGGTGAAACTTGGACGGGGGCTTGTGTGAGGTGGGTAGGAAAGGACTTATGAAATTTTGGGGAATGTCAGCCTTCTACTGCTAGAGCAGTCTGCAGGGGTTGATTGAAAGTTTTAACGGCCCTTGCCGCCCCTCCTTCTTTGGACTTTGGGTGAGGGTGGTGTGGGACTTGGTGGCGGGTGAGGGCGGTTACAGATAGACTGCAGCGGGGCTCTGTCCTCCTGCCTCCGGTCTTGCAGAACATCCACAAGGCGCCGGAGCGTGTCCGTTTGCTCCCTCATTAGTCCAAGCAGCTTTTCAGTAGCCTGTTGGTCCTCCTGACGCCACCTCTCCTCCCGTTCCATGACTGCTCGGTGCATTTGTGACAAGTTCTCCCTCCACTGTGTCTGCTGGGCTGCCTGGGCTCGGGAGCAGCCCATTAGTTCTGTGAACATGTCTTCACGCGTCTTCTTCTTCCTCCGCCTAATCTGCGCTAGCCTCTGGGAGTGTGCTGACAGGCTGGGTTGGGAGACAGTCGCAGATGTGTCTGTGTGAATTTTAAAAAGGGAGTGAATTCCTGAGACAGATAAATGAAATTGTATACAAAGAACCTAGTCTTTCTCTGTGAACAAGACCATGCACTGAACCTCTCACATGCGCACTCAGGACAAGGTCGAATTTTCGGCCGTCGCCTTCAGTGCCTGTGGACTTGCGGAGGTCTTGGAGTGTTCAGAGAACTGTGGCTGGAGACCTGAACTTCTGGAGCGGGCAATAATGGTAAGCCGCAGACTTGTGGCTGCTTAAAACTCCAGCAGTAGCACTGGCCTCCTTTCACATTGAAAGCAATGCCAGTCTCTGCTGCCAGCAATCAGGACAGCATCAACTCTGCCCCTGTCCCACCCCCTCGCGGCTGTCCCAGGGAAAGATCCCTGTATGCTGCCCCTCTCCCTCCACCGCGTGGCTGTAAAAGTCCCAATACTAACAGTCCCCTCCCTAATTCAAAGCAGGGCGTCATGAGCGACATCACCCTCCTGAGGATCCCGGACACCCAGAGAGAACGCATGCTGCGGGAAAGCATGCAAAAACCGGGGCCGTATGCCGCCATGCTATGTCGGGCCATGATCCCCGAGTACCTGATTGTGGCATGGAGGGGACATGTCTGCTACCACGGAGGGCCCACTAAGATCGCCCTACCCCGGAACCTGATCAACAGGCTTGAGCTCTACCTCCACGAGACCTACGAGGAGTTCTCCTACGAGGATTTCTCGTCGATCCCCGGCCACATTGACCGGATTTTCGCGTAGGTGCACTGAGACTTTGGAGTGGAGCGTCTTGGGCCTGGGAATCATGTAGTAACGGACATTGTGAAATTTTTTTAAAATACTTGGGACTAAATTGAGAAGAGCCTAAGACAGAGAAATCATGCAAAACCCATTTGTTACCTTTGTAAATATTCCTGTTTTGTACCTGATTATTTTTTTACTAGTTTACAGCACTTTTATAAATATACATTGTTAATAGTATAAATATTACCGTTCTGTTTTAAATAAATGTTTACATGTTTACAGCACTTACTGCTTGATCCGTCCCCTGATTCTGTGTCCGGGGTAAGGGATGGGGACGGTTGGTAGGGGATCTCGGTAAGGGTGATGAAGAGCTCCTGGCTGTCGGGGAAATCAGCGGTGCCAGCGCTGTCGACTGCCTCGTCCTCCTCATCTCCTTCTTCATCTTCCCCGTCCGCTGTCATGTCCGACATGATCCCATCCTCGGAGTCCACGGTCAGGGGTGGGGTAGTGGTGGCGGCCGCTCCCAGGATGGAATGCAGTGCCTCGTAGAAACGGGATGTGTGGGGCTGGGATCCGGAGCGTCCGTTAGCCTCTTTGGTTTTTTGGTAGCCTTGTCTCAGCTCCTTGATTTTCACGCGGCACTGCGTTGCATCCCGGCTGTAGCCTCTCTCTGCCATGGCTTTGGAGATCTTCTCGTAGATCTTAGCATTCCTTCTTTTGGAGCGCAGCTCTGAAAGCACGGACTCATCGCCCCACACTGCGATGAGATCCAAGACTTCCCGATCAGTCCATGCTGGGGCCCTCTTTCTATTGGATTGCACGGCCATCTCTGCTGGAGAGCTCTGCATAGTTGCCACTGCTGCTGAGCTCCCCTCGATGTCCAAAGAGGAACTGAGATTCAAACTGCCCTGACAGGAAAATGAAAATGAATTCAAATTTTCCCGGGGGTGTGGCTGGTCAGAGCATCCGAGCTCGGACTGCTGTCCAGAGCGTCAACAGAGTGGTGCACTGTGGGATAGCTCCCGGAGCTATTACCGTCGATTTCCATCCACACCTAGCCTAATTCGATATGGCCATGTCGAATTTAGCGCTACTCCTCTCGTTGGGGAGGATTACAGAAATCGATTTAAAGAGAGCTTTCTGTCGAACTAAATGGCTTCCTGGTGTGGACGGGTGCAGGGTTAATTCGATATAACGGCGCTAAAGTCGACATAAAAGCCTAGTGTAGACCAGGCCTAAGAGTTGTCCATCTTTGCAAATACATTCCAGTATAATGTCCGAAGTGCAGACAGGGGATTCAGATAGTGTACGAAAACAGCGCAGTAAAAATGGTCCCTCACTGCAGGTCCAGTACACAGACAGTGTGGTTAGACACTAAACTTCCTCCTGATCATTACGATGGGACACATGGTTTGCAAAGTGTCCTCTCTCTCCCTATTGCCATTTTAGGTGCTTATGGGTCATAGTTGAAGAGTGCCAGGTAGTGTGAGGGCAGGAGACTGTAAGGTGCAATGTTGGCAGAGGAGTACCAGACTAGTATGGAAAGTCATTAGGTACATACGGTTAACATGGGTGTGGGTAAATAGGTGAGCAGCAGCTTAGCAGGCTGAGTATTAGTTCTAATATAGTTATCTTGTTTTTAGGTCTTGTCCATGTTGGAGATGAGCTAAAAGAAGTCAATGGGATTGCTGTGCTTCACAAACGACCAGAAGAAATTAGTCAGATTTTGGTCTGCTCTTATTTTTACTTTGAGATCTATTATTACCAAGTAGGCTTGTTAAAGCAGTAGATAGGTGACCCTTGTCCCTCAGTTAATAATATTACACAGGTATAACTGAGGACAGAATTGGGCTGTCTTTACAATGTCCTTATGAATTTATTCCAACTGTTTATAATCGAATAACTAACTTTCAGCTTTAAAGTTAAGAAAGTTGCATGAAACTTTGAGTTTGATTCAGAACATGACGAATATGATACACATAGGTTATCTATGGCTCTGACCAAGAGCTTCCCTTTCATGATTGGTTCATGACATGAGAATTGCAGATTAAAAAAATATATCATTAAAATATATACAGTGTATTTATAATGTGGTGTGCTAGGGAGCTGAAGGAAGCCTCATCTCAGAGGCATGGGTCTCCCATAGGCTTCTTGCACAGCTGCAAACCTCTCTCCTCACCCCCTTAAAGCCCCACTCAGACCTTCCTGTTCTCAAGCCCTGCTTATGTCTACCCCTTCACATACCTGCTCATACCAACAGGGCCACAGCCCCAAAAGAACCTTCTCTCCCACTGCTCACCTCCCCTCTTGTGCCTTGGCTCACCATGGTCTCTGAGGAATGAAGCTGATGGGTCAGGGAGGCAGATGGAACTGCTTTGTTTAGTCAATCAGCTAATTTTGTTTTAGATCAAAACTGTTATGCTGACTAAAGGGAATAGCTGTGTTTAACTTTAAAGTTTCAAAAGTGGCCTATATGTGAGATGAAGTTAAAATGTGTGTGAAGTGTAGAGTTTCTGGGGACTGTAGTTATTTAACTAGACGGACCTGAAAAAATATGTAGAAAACATGACAAAACCTTTTTAAATGCTCCTTTCTAAATTTTATCTGCAAAAATTAGTCAATATTGTACTTAAAAAGACACAGTTCTATTATTCTGTGAATTGTGTCTAAATTGGAAACTTAAGTGTAATCATTAAACGTGAAGAGAGATTTTTAGTGCAAGCCTCAATATAGGCTTAGCTTGAGAGTCACTATACATGTCTCCATAATAAAGAGGATACTGCACAGGGTAATACATACAAGGGATAAAAAGGACCAGAATATACACTTGACATCTTTGGGGCATCATGGTAACCACCTTAAAGCTAAAAAAAGTATCTTTTCAAAGTTGAAAGCCTTGGTTTGGCATGTGAAGGCTGAGATGATCAGACAATTCACTATACCAGAAACTGAATTGGAGTGTGCTGCAGCATTTCTTTGTACTATTTCAATGGAAAGAAATGTATTTTTCTCTTTTTCTCAGGCTCAGTCTCAGGGATCAATAACATTAAAAATAATTCCAGCCATCAAAGAAGAAGATCGTCTGAAGGACAGCAAGGTATGCAACCCATCTGAAATCTCTCTCTCTCTTTTTTTTTTTTTTTTTAAAATAAATCTAGTGCATAGTTCTGCAGTTCTTGTGCATGGAAGACTCTTGCTGATTTCAGTGGGAAATCCCACTTGCAAAATGAGACCCTAAATTGATTTATATCTAAAAGAATAATAAGGTATTCTCAGAAAAAAAAGTTCTGCTAAACAGAAATAATTTGGATGATACCAGGCTGCATATGAACACTAATTTTGCGACAAGCTAGGGTACAAATCTACTCCGCGCTAGCCTGTCACACATGAAGTGCCCATGTGGACCCTGCTGCTGTGCACTCTAAGTTTCTTTGTGCACTTTAATCTACACCCATTTCAAAGTGCACTATGGAACATGTAGTACACAGCAGGCTAGAGTGGGTAGATTTACACTTTAGCTTACCACGAACTAAGGTTAGCCTTAACTCTTGATGCATCTTCCCTCGTAGCATTTCCAATATCTAGCATTTTCTCTTGCTCCATAAAACCAAAACTCTTGTCCAGGCCTGCAATCTCTCTAACCTTGAGAACTGTAACCATCTCCTCTCTGGCCTTCTTGAAATCCACTCAAGTCAAAAAGCTACTGCCATCTTCCTGGCACATAGCTTTGACAGTGTTACCCCACTCACTCTGAGGTCTCTCCACTGGCTCCAACTTCTTCACTGCATAAATGCAAACTTCAGGTCCTCCCCTTCAAGACTCTTCATGACTAAACCTCCTGTGTATTTACCCAGTTGTCTATATTGGTCATGAACCAGCCCAACAATTGCAGCCTCCAGTGTCTGCTAATCCTTTTCAAGGACTCCTTCCTGGCAGCTCCACATGCATGAAGTACCCTCCCATAATCAATTCACAAATCCACTTTAGATCCTTTCAAATATTTTTCGAGCTCCATTTCTCTTATGACCATAGTAAGATGCCTAATAATGATTGGCAGTTTGCTTGTTACAGATACTTCTAAATCTGGTGTCCATATGTGTAGTACAAAAAAACAGGGCCGCCCAGAGGATTCAGGGGGCCTGGGGCCAAGCGGGGGAACTGCGGCGCTTGTACTCACCTGGCGGCGGTTTGAATCTTCGGCGGCATTTCGGCGGCGGGGGGCCCCTTCAGTCGCTCCGTATCTTCGGCAGCACTGAAGGGCCCCCCGCTGCCGAAGACCCGGACCGCTGCAGGGCCAGAGCTCGCAGGGCCCGGGGCAAATTGCCCCACTTGCCCCCCTCCCTCTGGGCAGCCCTGCAAAAAATGTTTTGTAGATACTGAATCCTGTAACTTTTATAAATAAATAGCTAATCTACACAAACTTGTGTTTCTATTACTGTTACCATATTGCCCCCTTCCTAGCCCCTCTCCTTATTTTTCCCTCTATCCAGTTGTTGCATTTTGTCCTTATTTAGACAAAGCTGGTTTCAGCTAGGACTGTCTGTGTAGATGTTTGTGCAGTGAGGCCTTGGTCCTTCTTTGGGCCTCGGTTTGCTACCAGACTATTTCTTTTGATACTACCTAGAAAAAGTCACATTTTCTACAGTAGTGAGCAAATCAAACTTGTATGTAAGTGTAGCTTGATACTCTTCCAATTCAGTATGAAACCACGTATAATCCGTATAATATTTAGGGATGTGGAAATGCCATTCTAAAAGTGCTTTAAAATTCTACGTGGGACAAGCAGCAAAGAGTATGTTATTTTTTCTTGAAGGTATTTATGAGGGCACTCTTCTGCTATAATCCAAAAGAGGACAAAGCCATTCCCTGTCAGGAGGCAGGGTTGCCGTTTAAGAGGAGACACATCTTAGAAGTTGTGAGCCAGGATGATCCAACATGGTGGCAAGCAAAGCGTGTTGGTGATACCAACCTCAGGGCAGGATTGATCCCTTCAAAACAGTTCCAAGAAAGGTTTGTCAGTGAAAGTTATAGGATGATACATTCATTAATCATAACCATAATGTTATATTATTTTTGTGGTGCTTTCGTGCTTTGTTTGGGGACATTACTTCTTATTTTATGACAGGAAGTATAGGCAATGCCACACTGGATCAGACCAGGAGGCTATCTACTCCGGCATCCTGTCTCTGACAGTGGCCAATACCAAAAGCTCCAGAGAAAGGTACTAAAATCCTCAAAATGGACAAATTATGCAAATAGCCTTCCTAGCTCAGGTGGTAACTTGTTAGTTTATGTCCTGAAGCATGAAGGCTGACACACTTTCTCCTTTTTTTTTTTTAACCTAGTGTAAGTGTCTCTCCCTTGAACTTTTGTAAGTTCTTGACCTTATGGATACCATGTGGTAATGAGTTCCACAGGTGCTTTATACATTGCATAACAAATATTCTCATTGTTAAATTTGTTTCAGTATTGGAAATACTTTACACTGGAAGATATTTTGTGATTACAAAGTAATTTTTTCTCTCTGTGCTTCACTTTTCTCCTCTACAAAATGGAGATAATACTTCCTATATCTTCTCCACAGTGAGGGTTTTGAGGCTGAATTAATTTTGTTAATGTGAAATGCTTGTGTAGAAGGGGCTATATGAATGGAAAATATTATACAATGCAGCTGCCAAAGTGGAGAAACAAGGTACCCTTCCTTTTTATTATGCAAGAAGGCTGTATAGTTTAGGTTGATTTTACCACTTAGCATTTTGGCCATTTCCAAAACAGACTTGAGATGAAATCTGGAAGAAAGGTTGCCACAATTTCCTAATTAAAAATTATGTAAATTGGTTAAGCCATATATAAATGATTGAGCTGCAGCAAGTAGATTTAGCAGATTGTAGTTCATAATCCAAATCTGCAATATGTAATACAGATATGGAAATGAGAGTTTCAGACCACAGCATATAAATTTAAGCACATGAAAAATATTTTTGGCATGATGATAAATTAAGAAGCTGCCAAGAGGCATAATAGATGAAGAAATCAAAACGTTGTCTGGAATTGTCAAGGATATGGAGAGAAGATCCTGAACAACTATTTTTTCAAGAATAAGGGAAAACAAGTAATAGACTATAACATGGAAACTGCTGATAACTAATAGTGTTGGGACAGCTTGAAGGTAGAGCGCTAGATCAACTGTTTTCTATTCAAATTCTAGAGCAAGTGTTTTTTTAGTCTGGCATCTGGCACTGCCTACTGTCAGAAGGCTGCCTACTGGGCTAGAGGGACAATTGTCCTGACCCTCTATGGCCAGCCTTACATTAGTCCTGAGACGCTATCTAAAGTAAGGACCTGATCCTGCCTGCTCCTGAGCACCACAAGCTCTCATTAAATTGTGACCTCTTAAGAGCAGAGTAAGACTGTGTGTGATTTCTACAGAATGTTAAAATCACCCTTCTGAAAGAAGATGTTCTGTTACAGGTAGACAGCAGACCAACAAGAACAGAAAAGGGTCTTTTCCCCTTTATACCCAGATACTCATTGTTACCCATTCAAGTGGCATCTCTTGCCTCTACTTAGAAGACCAAGTTTTTTTTCCAGGCAACTTCTGATTGGGTTTGAGCTAAGCAGGGAAGCCATGCAGAAAAGCGACCTCTGTCACTTGGAGATCAGTCTTTGAGGCAGCTTCAGGATCTACCCTCACCATTAGGGATTCATTACAGACATCTCCACCTAAAGAGCTGCTACTGCCACTGGGATTTGGGGCACAGCAATGCTAATGCTGCTTGGAGCCAAAGATGGGGAAAAATACCTCCATGGGATACCAATTCAGGATGAGAGGACCTGAAAGAGGCCACCCTGAACAACTGCTAAGGTCCAGATGAAGAGAAATGACAGTGAAGAATCACCACAGCTGGTGAGACTGGAACAAAGAGAAACTACTCCAAGCACTTCGGTTTTTCCTGGAGGAGGATGGGGTTCCCCATTTTCTCCTCAGGAGAGAGTTCTGCTTCTGGAAACCGAAACCAGAACTGCCTGCCCAAGTTACCACTTCTGTGGGAGTGAATTACTGCAGCAGCAGAGTGTAGTAATTAAGGCTTCCTTTTGTTTTAATGTTCAGAGCTATTATAAAGTTTCCATGACAAACAAGGCTGCATTATGCAAAAATGAGAACGTCTAAAAGAGGCTGTTGCCTGTAAATGCTATTGATGAACATTGCAGAAAATGCCAAGTATCAGAGGGGTAGCTGTGTTAATCTGTATCCACAAAAACAACAAGGAGTCCGGTGGCACCTTAAAGACTAACAGATTTATTTGGACATAAGCTTTTGTGGGTAAAAAAAAACCCACTTCTTCAGATGTATGGAGTGAAAATTACAGATATAGGCATAAATATCTACATTGGCACATGAAGAATGTATATGTGCCAGTGTATAATATTTATGCCTATATCTGAAATTTTCACTCCATGCATCTGAAGAAGTGGGGTTTTTTACCCACAAAAGCTTATGACCAAATAAATCTGTTAGTCTTTAAGGTGCCACCGGACTCTTCGTTGTATTTACAGCAAATGGAGATGTCTTTGAACAGCATGAGATTTTGAAGTGAAGCAGGTGGAAGGATCTTGCAATGATTTCAACATCTATGTCACATATTTTGTACTAGTATTGAGTTTTTACTCATGCTGATCTCTTAAAACAATATGAGAAAAGCATCAGATATTACCTTAGACTAAAATATTAAGTGTGAGTGTCAGGCCAGATCTGAGCTCCTTAAATGCAAGGAGGTTGTTGATGTAGGTTGTAAATTTTCAAACACACTGGCAGCAAAACAAATTGGTGCTGTTATTTAGAAGTGTATACTGCTGCTACTTGCCAAGCATCTGAACTCTATAAAGCACTGGCATTTTTAATTAAAAAATTAGTCTGTAATAACCTCCTCTCCCACACATATCTGAACCTTAATCCCAACGCATCTTTCTACATCTGGTCAGGTTGACCCAGAGGCTGGCGAGAACTGTGCTTAATAGGCACCTTACTGTAGCATTCACCACTCTCTAATGTGCTGCTGTCCAAAGCATAATAGGCAAGGCGGTCATGGGTCTGACCCATCTTTGTGGCTATGGAACACATCAAGCAAATTAGGAGGGCACAGCCTAGTGCTCGAGAGAACAAGTAGTGAATCCTGTCCCACTGCTGTGAGGCTACAGGGGAAGAGGGGAAAGATGCTACCTACACTCCCTCCACTGGCACCCATTGGTAGTTCCAGTGTTTGCACTGGAGTATGTACAAGGGGAAGGTTAATACCATGGTCACCATTAAAGTGAATTTCTGGGGTAGTGTTGTTTGTATGTACTTGTAACTCAGTTTGGCTGCCACGGTTTCCAAAGAGCTGGGTTCAGCTGTTTACCAAAGTTCATCTTTTTAATTAAAATGTTTTGGCTGTACTTCAGGCTGTAATCTCATTAGTGAGCACTCCCTGGGGGCGTGAACATAAAACCACGGCCACAGAGCCAATTTTCAAAGCAGCTCACTCACAGCCAGCATATTTTTGTCAGGAGCTGTCCTAACCTGGCTGTATTGTACATAGACATCAGTTAAGTGTAGCTGGTATTCCTCTAATGTGTTCTAGACTATTGGGAATTCTGCAAATATTGATCTCGGGAAAGCTATCATTCCCCTTCCTGGGGATAAAAATGAAGATTCTGGCACTCCTCTTTCTCCGATCTGGGGCTGCTCTGGACTTGTGTAAGGGATTAAACTCCCCCCTCCCCCACTCATGAATATACATAATGTAAATCCCTGGGCATCTTGTTTTAGCCCCCATGATGGAGTGGTGTACTGGTATGTAGTATAAATAACTGTCTTTAAGGAAGGTTCTCCAGTGATCAGTGCAAAGTGCAGTTGTCTGAAGAAAAGTTAATCGCTTTTGTTAAAAGTAGTTTTCAAGCAGGTAGCTAAATTTTGAGAATAAAACAAAGTTTAGAAGCTGGTCTAATAATTTGAGCACTCAAATATTCTAGAGTCGTTCATGGCTGTCTCACTTCATCTCCATACAAGATGCTTTTCCAGCTAGCTCAGTTGGTTTGTTAGATTTTTATGGAATAAGCATGAAGCTCCAAGATCATCTGGCAGGCCCTGAATAATTTCTGAATATCGTATCTTCAAATTATGTATTTTGGACTAGAGCTTGATCTCACACCTTTGACTACCCATTGAATTCAGTAGGTGGGGAGAATCTGATGGTAGAATTTGGCTCATTTTTCATAAGTGAGAATGAAATTAGGACTTTTTTTGTTTTGTTTTACCTTTGGTACAGAGATGGAAAAAAACCAGTAGGAATAGAAACAAATGTACTTTGGAAACAATCACCCTTTTCATACTTGCATCTGTATTTCTGTGATAGTCTTTCCCTGGTATATTAATCTTTTGGCATCTTTTTTCCACCTGTTACCCAGCAATGACAATTTGAAGTCATTAAATTTAATATTTAAAACATGCATCTAAGCCAGAATCAGATAAATTTGCCTTTTGCAAAGTGTTGCAAGAAAAAGCTTTAATTCTTCATCCGCCATACCATCATATGTATAAACTGTCTATATTAAATTTCTCTTTATAAGTCACTCATGTATAACTATTTAATATTTAGGCGTTTGAATTATAGAAGAACTATAGGCACTCTGCAAAACTCCAAAACTGTAAAGAAGCCATTATGTAAGTTTCAACAGATCTTTATTTCTTCAATGAATTCACTGTTGATATATCAACTTTCCAGTAGGTTGACATGATTTTAATCATGTGCTTAAATATTTGTTACTCTGATGTCATAGATGTTAATGATTATTAGCTGTCACATGGAAGGATTTGGCTTTAAGTTTTGCCCAGTATTGCCAGTCCCAGGCATTCAAAAACAAACAACAAAAAAGAAAACCAATGAATGAGCCCCCGAAGTCATAAGATTGATTTAAAAATTATGAGATGTTAAACATAATAAAGTTTAGACTTGTTATTTACCGGCTGGGCTTAGAGCTTTAGGGGTGTCTGTGGGTGGGGATGGGGGGTGTCACATTTTCAAGCTTTTCTTTGTAAGCTCAAGGGCTGGAAATGTACTTAAAACTAAGAAAAGAGGGGGTGAGGGGGAAACTGAGATTATCACATAATCTTATGATTTCAAAAACTGGGGTTTTAAAGGCCCTCACAAAATAATCCAAGATTCATGACAAAAAACAAACAAGAGTTGGGAACACTTCCCACCTCTGGACTTCTGTGCTTCAGGCTGAAAGGAGAATTCAACATCACTATCCCATTCTATGCCATAAGAAAGCTTTAGCATGTGAAAGGAAACAGCTATTGGATGTTTATTAGCAGCAGCAGCTGCTACTAATGATGGAGGGGGGGTGGGTAAATAGTCTCAAAGAAGAAGAAAATGATACTCATCCTGGGATCATAGAATGTGGGATGGAAGTCTGGGTGGCAGTTCTGTGATACCACAAAGCGTAACTGGTTAAATGCTGCCCGTGAATGCTTACATTCAGCTCTTATTGGAGTAAGAATGCCATGTGGATGGGTGAGGCTAGAATTTGCCCCAGTATTGCCACCTTGATGTAGAAAATAAAGATGCGGCTGTGCACTAGCCAAGCCAGCTAGAAAAGGACAGTTACCTGTTCCGTAACTGGCGTTCTTCGAGATGTGTTGCTCCTGTCTATTCCACAGCGGTGCCTGCTGGTCAAAGGGGCCTCGCTGTGTACCGACGACGCGGCGGACGGTGCCGAGTCCGATCTGCGCACCGGGGTCGGAGCCAACGCCGACTCCATCAGGAGAACTAAGTCTGAAGTCCCTCTCCTTTTTAGTCCTTGGTTTGAACGACGTACAGATTTTGCAACAGTTGCTAATATGAGTCTCACCCAGGCAGTGAAGACACTTAGCATGGGGGTCGCTCCTAGGCATAGAGCGGCGACAGTCGCACGACTTGAAGCCTGGAGCGCGGGGCATGCCCCCGTTCCAAGCTGATGTTGAGAAACGATGCGATGAACGGTACCGCTAGAGAAGATAAGGCTGCAGCAAAGCTGGAGCACAAGTTCCGACTACCTTCACTGGCGGCAAGAAGGAACTGGGGGTGGGGGGAGGGGAGAGCGCAGCTCCCCTTATAGTGCGCTATAGCAGCACCACTCCAGGGGTCGCAGCGGTGCTCCCCCACTACGGGTACTGCTAAGGGAAAAACTTCCAGCACCGGTGCACGTGGCGAGCATGCACACCTGCTGTGGAATACACAGGAGCAATCACTCGAAGAAGAACCAAAGTGTAAGTTTTCAGAAATCAAGTAAATAAAGCTAGGTATCAATGAATGTGCTTCCCCCGTGCAACAAATGAGCTTCTGGTCTCTCACACCCACCATCTGCTTTCCTTTCAGTACTATTTTATATACACACACACACACACACACACACACACACACATACATACACACACACACACACACTAGCTACAGAGAGGGAAGAGTGTACACACAAGACAGCTGTCAGATATGTTTATAAAGCAAAGTGTTTCCAAATAAAATGGTTTCAATTAGCCTTTGTTAGGATGCATATAATGGAGATTGCCTCCTACTGCTTTTAATAAGACACTCTCAAGGAAGCCAATTAACCAGAGCTGCTGGATTTAAATAATGTTTTCACCCCTCAGCTCAGATTGCAAAGGTTCCTGAGCTGGTGTGGAGATATTAAGGGGAGACATCACTTCATAGGTTCTTTTAGTATAATTTACTGAGTAGTCTCACAGCCAAGAAGATTCTTCCCTTCATTCCATTGTGATTATCACTCATTTGGCTCCCCATCTTTTAACTGTCTCACTTCTATCTTTTACGCTAACTGCAGATGATCAGTCTTCTGAGAAAGGTAGGTACTCTGCCTATCCTGGTATGAACAAGCAATGCCTTTTCCTAAACAGACAGGCACTCCCAAAGCAAAGGGAAATGCTAAAGACAGTTTGCTCCTACAGCCATTTTTCTGAATTAGAATTAACCTGAAGGTATCTACAAAAATACTGTTTCCAATTTACTCCAAATCTAGGATAAGTGCTTCTTGTTAGCTGCTGTGGGCCAAATCCTGTGTTAATTTACATGTTCTGCAGCCTGCTCAGGGCCATATGGTGAACAGGAATTATAAATCGATGCAGAACTTGCTATGTTTGGAGTTATACAAAAGAAAAAAAAAAGTCCTTGACACCTTCTGGGACACCAGTATCAATCGTGTTTCATTTTCTTGGCTATTAATTTGGACTGCATTTTACTACGTTACTTTCATTCTAGTCAACTGGATTAAGTTCATGTTGTTTATAATAGCCATTGTATTACTTCCGTGTGTCTTTTTAACAGCAGGTGTTTTCTTAATTAACTGCTGTTCCTGCTGATAGTCTCGCACATTCAATGTGCTCCTTTAGAAAAGGATATCTTAGGTGTTGAAATTTAATTCCACTGACTTTGTTCATGGTACAAATTGCCTTCTGTCATCAGATGGCCAGTGACTTAGCTTTTGGGGGAGAGGGTCTAGGAGGGAGGAAGAGAAGGAAACAGCTAGTTACAGCGATGAGGGGAAAAAAGGTCCTTTAACAGTGAATCTTACACTTAAAGTTACTACAAATATTTTCTGTTTCAGTAGACATACAATTCACTGTTATGCACCTGCATTGAAAGAAAAGACCCCGTTAATGTTACTGGACTGACATGCAAATATCAGGGACAGAAAAAAGAAGAGCCCTTACTTTGGACTGGCATCTTCTGCTATTTAAGGACTCGATCATGTAAAACACTGTGTTTACTCACTTAAGTAAAGTTGGCATGTTGCCTTTAATGTGTGTAACGTTTTTTCAGGCGTGCCCTTAAAGTATAAAAAGCTAAGCTCTTTTCTTTCAGTAAGTGAGCAAGTATGACCTTTTTTTAGTATTACTATATATACACCTATTACATTCTGCAGATTCTAGTGATGACATTTTTACTGTGCATGCTCTTGGTTTGTATATTTTATTGTATATGAATGACCCAAAGATCTGATAAAAAGCCAGTGTTATTCTTATGATATGCTTTTTATCCATCTTTGTAACAAGAGATTAGCACAGAAACATTAACATTAAATTTGTTGACTCTCAGTTTCAGTTCAGAGTAATGCTTGGTCTGTAGTTCTCACTATTGCACTGAATGGTGCTGGAGTCCAGCAAGAAGAAGTGTCCTGGATTATTAGATCCACTTGCAGTCCTATGTACCAGGGAAGTTAGAGAATGAATACCAGCCCTTCCTCTGAGTTGCTTTGTTTTTATGGGCATATAGTATTTATAGTGCTTAAATGTTCACTAACAGCAACTCTGAGCAGATGTGATTAAAAAAAAAATTCTGAGAGATGTATTCTGGGACATTAAATGGCAATTTAATATAAACCATTAGCCATAGGCTAAACTAGTTGTATCATTAATACTTATTTATATTGATAATACAGGATGCAAAGCCTTCCCCCCAAACCAGATAACATAGGTATTGTAACATCTTGCTTCCCCTTCTCTCATTTTTATTAACAGAAGATTGTGACTGTGAGGGATATTTCAATGGACAATATATAGGTGAGGAACCTAATTCCCAGTACTCTTTCCTGTAAAATATAGTGTGTATAATAATGTGCTTCTCTTTAAATCAATAGTTACTTTTCATCTGAATTTTTCATGTGAGTTGTTAACTCAAAAAGTGCATGCAAGGATACAACAGGCCACTGACAAAGCCTGAGCTTGGCACCACTCCAGAAGATTCAAGAAGAATTCATCCCAAGGCAGCTCCTTTGTTGTGGAGACTCAAATACCTCTTTCCTCTGCACAGTTTTCCACCTGATAAGCAAATGCAGATAGTTGTCATGACCTTTCCATGGAATAGATGTATTTATGCTACAGTAGGGGGTTCATTGTATCTCTTTATGGAGTTAAGAATTCTACTATTCCCAACCTTCCCCATCATTATAAACAAACTGGTGCATAACAGCAAGCCAGTCTTCACCATACTAGTTCTTATTGAAAGACAAGCAGCTTGGATAGTTGGCTAGGAAGATACTTTGTTTAATGTTTGTTATATTTTGCTCTTTAGCTGGTTTGCGGAGGAGCTTTAGGTTGAGCCGAAAGGAGAAACACAACAATCAGAATCAAGCAAAGCAAGCAGACATATCCGAATTCCTAACATATGAAGAAGTCACTAAATATCAGCAGCAGCCGGGAGAAAAGCAGAGACTGGTAGTTTTGATTGGTATGTCACGAAACTGGTCAGACATTTTCCATCAATTTTTTTTTAAACCTTTTAAAATGAAAAGCTGAAAAAATTCCCTTCCAGAAGCTATAAGGCAAGACTCTGGGTCTAGGCAAGGTCCTGTAGTTTACCCTGATTTCCTGCCAAAAAATTTTGACCAGGACCTAGGCATGTTTACCTGTTAGAATAATTTATAAAAAACTGGATGTCAGAGAAAAGGAGGCTCAGTAAGATTTTCTGCAGTTCAGTAAGCCTAGCAACTTTGAGTCTAGGTATTTTTCCAGGGTGGCTTAGAGTCGGGGGGGGGGGTATCCAGAAAAACTAAATGCTATGAACATAGAGTTTCTGCTAGAGTGACTGGATAAATATCTGGTCTCCTGCCATTTAAGACTCAAGCTGCTACTAGTGATGCTCTTTAAGGTAGAATGGGGGTGGGGCATGAGTTCTTGCTGTTTTGTGTACAGATTTCTTTAAGCCCTCTCCTACATCATGCATCCCATTTGTGAGATTGAATAAATTCCTTCATTCTGTTTGCAATATTTCTTTCAGCACCCAAAAACACGTCAGTTTTCATTTCCTTATTGCTTAGGTTCTTTGGGAGCCAGACTAAATGAGCTCAAACAGAAAGTTGTGTCAGAGAATCCACAGGAGTATGGTGTTGCAGTTCCACGTAAGTAACTGTTACAGGAATCTGTTTGTCCCCACCTTTGACTGTATACTGCATGCAGAAGTTTAGTGATTGATTACACCACTGTCCAGTCTGTTCCTGTTCCCACACTATTTACATGCATTTTTCAGAAGTAGCTCAAGTTTTTCCCAGGGGCGGCTCTATGTATTTTGCCGCCCCAAGCAGGGCAGTCAGGCTGCCTTCGGCGGCTCGCCTGTGGGAGGTCCGCCGGTCCCGTGCCTTCGGCGTACCCGCCGCCGAATTTCCGCCGAAGCCGCGGGACCAGCGGACCTCCCGCAGGCATGCCGCCAAAGGCTGCCTGACTACCGCCCTCATGGCGACCGGCAGGCCGCCCTCCACAGCTTGCCACCTCAGGCATGCGCTTGGTGCGTTGGTGCCTGGAGCCACTGCTGGTTCTTCCCCCTCCTTTTGAGGGTCTGCATTTGTCTCTTATTGACTCAGCATATCACATTTCTCTGGTATGCACAGAATCTAGAATCTTGTCAGCGCCTTCGCTTTTTTTTTTATTACACTTTCCCAAATGAACAGATTCATTTTTTTAATGGATATTGAGAAAAGCAGACTGACTACAGGGGGGGGAAATTAAACTGTAAATCTCTGAAGTTAGAATTAAAATGAGACATTTCTTATGATTCAGTGAAGAAAAATGTAGGCTTCTTTGTTCCTATTTAAAGATGATGGTGCTGGATTATCTACAGAGTTTTAATTAATCAATTTAATTAGAGAGAAAAATATTGATCTTAAGAAATAGCAATAAAACGGGCAAACTCCTTAAAACAGAAGACTGATATTTTGAAGCCTTGATTAACATGTTAATTCTCTTCATACACACAGAACCAGTGATATGGAAGATTGGAATTTAAAAACATATTCCAAACTGTGGTTGTGCTCTGCTGATGTATGAATTTATGGTCTATCAGTAATACAGAGATGGTGGCTGATGGTATACAGATTGAAATTAGCAGTTTGTTTAGAACGTTGCAATAATATCATGATGTATCTTATCTGAGTGCCCCAAAAACTGATTTAGAGTTATTCTGATCAATTTGTCTTCCAAACATTTTACACACATCTGATTTAGATTGCTGGCTTTGACATGTTTCTCTTCCAATAGCCCTTTGTTAAAGATGTGCATCACACACTCATAATTTGTATTAATTTTTAAAATCTGAATGTGATGTACTTGTAACATTGGAAAGTTATGTGATTACACCTTCATGGTTAGCTTGTATATTTGCAAATGGTCACCAGAGTGTACTGTTAAAGTAGAGGGATGACTAATGTCATTTCTTTTAAGGAAATTAAAAGAAATGACAACTTCGAAGCTAAGGAAAGAAGCGCTATACTTATATAGATGGTATATATGGCATAAAAAAAAAAATCAGTGTTACAGGAGGAGAGCAGGTAGATAATTTAGCATTAGTGAGGAATGAACAATGCTGTAATGAGAAAGCAGAGAGAACAATTCCACAGGAGGAGGAAGAGGTAACAGACAAAATAACTGAGGTGAAATGAAATTATCTACATATAGTGACTTTTGCTTAACATATTGAATGTGAATCCATGATTGAACATTAATATGGTGTTGGTCCTGGTGAGAGTTGAGAACACAAAGAAAACCAATAATTTTTAGGCTTAACAGTTAGCATTCTGAGTCTTTACCTATCAAGTGCTCTAGATTTTCTTCTTAATTCACCTCTGCTCTGCTTGTCCATGTGCAGTGTGTTTCTCAGCAGAGCAGGATTCATTCCCATAAATATTTGCCACCAAATCTATCATTTCTATACTTTATCCTAATTTAAAGTAATGGGTTTTACACTAGTGGATGGGCATTTGAGTGCACTAGACTTCAAAGCACAAATATACAAGTGTTGCCAACCACATGCATTCAAAAGCCACAGGTTAGATCCCAAGGATCAGGAGATTTAAGCTAATCATGAGAATCAATAAACAAAACAGTGATACCCAGACTGCGGCTTTCGAGCTGCAAATGGCTGTTTAATGGTGTCCTGTGGCTCTTTGTAGCCCATGATATTAAACAGTGATTATTAACCAATTAGGATGCTTTTACTAGGTTATTAACCAGCTAAGTTAATAACTTATTGCAAGTTGATATATTATCACACAAATGAGTTAACTAAATATTTCCCATCATATACTGTTTAAATATGATTGGTACTATAGAAAAATGAAACAATGAATTCACACTACCGTGGCTCTTCTGGGTAATGTTGACTGCTAATTTGGCTCCTGAACCACTGAGGTCTGAGTACTATTGATTTAAACCAAACCGACAAATAAAAGCAAAAAAACATCAATTACAGTGTTAATGTTGAGATTAATTGTACAACAGGCAAGAGCTCAAATTTTGATAGCAAACAGGTTTGTTTTCCTGTGCTTTACATTGGTATTTTATTGCTATATAAAATCTTGAAATAATGAAACAGAATATACTAAAGGTAACAGTTTTACAATGTCATATGTCACCTTGGAAAATAACTTACTGCCCTACTGTAACTGGATTAAGGAAAAAATAAAATTTGATTTCAAGAGTTGTGCAAGAATAGAGAGCTACATGATGCAATTTTAAAGTTACTGGATTCAAAAGCAAGAACACTGAAAGAAGCTTGTGATAGCGAATTACTAATATTTTAAAATGTGAACAATATATAAAACACATAGTGTATGTATAGAAATAGAATGCATGTCTCAAGGACTAATGATGAGCTTAACACCATACATGTCAGACCAGATTTAAAATAGTCACTGCACTGAAAGACATTATGGCACTCAAAAAAGGTATAGGGAAGAAATTATTACTTCAAAAAATATAAAAGGCAAGAATTGAAAGTCAGTTATATCACTAATTTAGTTAGCGTGGGGGAGAAAAAAGAAATTACTCAAACAAACCTGTTGTGGTTTTTTGAAGTTCTGGGTGGAAAAAATGCTGAAAAAAACCAAGCTGATTTTATTTTCTAATGATTATCTCCAGTGAGTCGCATCTGATTTCCTTTTACTCTTTTAGGACCTGCTTCTGCTCCCACAGAAAGCCATGGGAATTCTGTCATTAACTTAGACAGGAGCAGGATAAGGCCTTTATACGGTTTCCAGGTTGTTTTGTGATGAATTACCTGTTCTAAAATTGTGATTGGGGTTTTGGGCATCTTTTGAGAGTTTAATTTTCTTAAACGCTGTAGTGATACAAGAGATTTGTAGCCTGTTTACTAGAAGTGATACCATTTTCCCTAGGAACTTTTATGGTCGTGCCATGTGCAAGAAAAAAAGAAAAAAGTGTAAAAACTTATGTATGCTAGACTATCTTAAAGACAGAGGTTGAATTTGGCCTTCAACTCTGTTTTTGGAAAATCAGGGTTTTACAGATTTAAAAAGAGATGTTTCAGTGTCCCTCTAAAATTCCAATGGAAACATTAAAAAAAAATGAAGCCAAATAAACAACCTTTGCATATTTTACAACCCAAAACACAGCACCGTTGTGCCAAGGATACAACATAAATGCAAAATTGACAAACAAAAGCTTCATAGTTTAAGGCTGGAAAGGACCATTGGAGTAGTCTGACCCTGTGCACAACACTGAACCTCAAAGAACTTCTCTCCATAATTCCTGCATCAAGCCCATGTCTTGTGATAGACCCAGACCATAACTGAAATTGAGTCTGTTTTCATTGCCTAAGCAGAGATGAATTAAAAAGCTAAATAAAGTACTCACCAAGCTGTATGCAGAGGTGCACTGTTTGACTGCAGGTTACATGCTTTTCCTCCTTCCCTCCTCTTGTTTGTCTGACTCACTCACTCGTTTCATCTTGTGATAAATTGAGCTATAATTCCACCAACTGCTCCAGATAAGCAATTCCACTGATTCTACAACGATGCAGGGTTCCACCAGGATCAGGGCCCCAGACTTCAAATCTTTTGAGGGAAGGGCCATGTCAGCCTATATATTTGTACAGTGTCCAGCACAGTGGGACCCTGACCTTGATTGGTAGCCTTTTGGGTGTTATAATATAAAAGATGAAGTAAATTAATTGAGTTATTTCAATTTTAATCTACTGTAAGGTTTTGTTTTTATACAGGTAAATGGATTTTTGTTTTCAGTTTTGTTTTTCACTTGATGGTGTGTGTCCATTTAGTTTTGGAGGCATGAAAACCTAAGACTAAACAAAGGCAAGTCAGCATCCAACCTCTAACTGCTACCCCATGTTTGATGTTCATGGTACTGTTTCCACTCTTCCAGATACCACAAGGTCAAAGAAAAGTCATGAAAAAGAGGGAGTGGAATACAATTTTGTCTCTAAGCAATCATTTGAGATAGATGTACAGCATAACAAGTAGGTTTGTTTTAACATACAGAAATAGTGTGGCTACATTTTCAACATGTTGCTTGTCAAGCTGTATAGTATATACATACCTAGTTTAGTGTAACAATGGGATGGGGCAATTTTTCCAGTAAACTTTTGTTTTCAGTTTGAGTATAGATTCACTCAAAGCCTGACTGAAAGGCAAGTCAGGAACAGTAAAGGGTTGGAAAGAGGCGCAGGAGGCAGAATCCAACCCTGCTACCTAATTAGTGGCAGTCCCATTAACTACCTTTACTGCTAGTTTCTGGTACATGTATGCTGGCAAGTTTTATTTACTTATTCATTGTAATCATCTTAGACTCTGATTTTGGGAATGTAAATGACCTATTGGATTATCCAGTCCACTTCCTGCTAATGCAAGGTTTTGCTATAGAATTTAAATCCCTCTCTCCCCTCCCCCCCGAAGCCTGAACATTTCTTTCCTGGCTAGCTTTGTACTGTTCTCTGTGGAAAACGTGAGGTTTCCCCCTTCTCTATTTTTAGAATTCAGCTGAAATTACCATGGCAGTTTTCCTTTAGTTCCTTATTTGTCAGCCTCACTGATCGCTGATGCCCTGGGGAAACTGTTGCTATTAAGCCCCCAGAAGGGTCACAAAAACATGCAGAGTCTTGTAGGTGCCCTAAAAGAGTGGAGTTTTTGTTGAAATTGTGATGGTAACAGATTGAGCTCTATGCACTGGTTTGGTTTCTGTTTGCTTTCCCCATCATAAACTAATAGTTTCAAGGTAGGTCAGATTTTGGTCCTAAACTGCTTGGATGTGGTTTTCTGCAATATTTATAACATTTCCACCTTCCTTTGAGAACATCCAAATAAGGATACATAGTCCAAGAGAAATTTTTCTTTTAGGACGTTCCATTTGCTCAATATACTCCACAGGGCCCATGCTTATTCAGTGGTACTTTTGTATTTGTTACTGTCATTTTGTGCGAGAGAAAGGGGTTGACTTGTAATTAAATCAGGGAAGCTGGGTTCTGTTAAGACTTTTGTGACCCTTGGCAAGTCACTGAACTTCCCTTTGCCTCAGCTTTCTCCATGGAGAGAGGGGATGTACATATTAATTCCTTCAAAATCCTAAAGCATACTGAGTGCCTCAAATGGAAGGAGACTTCTGATTGCATTGTCTCAGTTTTCTGAACGCCAGACACTAGTTTTGTAAAGGGAGACACCCATAGGTGCTGGAACTAGGGGTGCTGCTGCACTCCCTGGCTTGAAGTGATTTCCATCATATACGCGGTTTATAGGTTGGTTCAATGGCTCTCAGCACCCCCACTGTACGAATTGTTACAGCATCCCTGAAGACAACTTGTCATGACTCCCTGGAATTAACAAATGTAACCTGTTTGGGGGAAAACGGTCAAAGTTCTTAAATTTCCTTTTCTTTGTGGCATATATTCATGGAGTATAAATACCTTAACTTTTTAGATTTGTTGAACATGGAGAATACAAAGAGAATCTGTATGGAACAAGTCTCGAGGCAATCCAATCTGTTATGGCCAAAAATAAAGTTTGTTTGGTGGATGTGGTACCTGAAGTAAGTATAGCTGCTTTTATAAAGTCGTCTGATTCTGGGGGGCCGGCAGCAGCGATCAGAAATAAAATAAGCATGCCGCTGTAGCCAGCCACCTCAGTAAGTTAAAATGTTTGTGGCACAAAATCAAGGAAAGAAATTGTGGCAAATAACTAGTTTAGCCCCTTCCTCTGTTTGTGACCCAATCTAGATTTTTCCGTCTCATTTTTAGATAGTCACCAAATACCTTAGCTGAAGAAACTCAGCCTCTGAGCTGTTTTGCAAATTTTTCACTTTGACTTTTCATTATCAAGGGCCTTATCCAACTCCTTTTGAAATCTGTTGACTTCAGATAGCAGGATCAAGTGCTATTTGCAGTATGTGATTGGCCAGAGTCAGATATTATTCCTGCTCCCTGATTGGATGACAAACTTTTAAAACAGAATAAAAACCTAACAATGAGAATTGTGATTAAAGGATGATAGAAAGTACCCTTGTTCGTAGGCAAATTATGGGTTTCTCGATGAAGAATTGGCATTCCCTAAACATTCATGTGAAGAAAAATGTTGGTGTGTAGCCATTCAGAATGTGAAGGAATGTTCAGGGACATGGATTTGCAGTATTCAACCAGCTTTAAACATGGAAAACAGTCTGTTTCCCATGAGGAGAAGTAATAGAAGATGGAGTCTTTTCCTGTTGGGGTTACATATGGCCATGAGTAGGACAGAGAAAAAAAAACAGCATAATCTGATTTGCTTTGAAACTTGTTTGATCTGTTATACTGCAAATCAAATTTAACACTAAAAGAAAGTTAAATATACTGTGTTCAAACAAACATGAACATTGTAAAAAAATTACTAGAGGGAGCAAATAAAAAAAAAACAACAACATTCCCCCAAAGCTTTATAGATGAAAATGTATCACTTTTTTAAAATCTTTACTAGAGAATTATTAATTCCCTCTGCACAGATTTCAGCTTTCTGCATTGCATTATTAATTTACAAGCCATACACAAGTATGGAAAACACAATATGGCTTTATGGTATCTTATGTTTTACACCCTGTTCAATCTCTCAACTTTTTAAACTAAAGCAAACCACTGTTTATGCTTAGTGTTCTCATACTGAGTTCCAGCCCAAGAATTGTGTCTGGTGGGAGGGAGGAGGTAAAGGTGGGACATGTGTGTAGTCACAAAAAACCACCAACCAAACAAAAACAACCCACATATTTGGGCTGCTTTCAGGTTAGCTAAGCAGAGGAAAAACCCAAAACATTTTCCTTCAGGTAAGAACAATTGTAAAGCCTTGCTTTGAACACTTGGGTTATTCCAACATGGCTTTGTTTTCAAACCTTAGACTTGGCTTGGCCTGTGTCAAGCTCTTGTTTCAAACAGTCCTACATTAATGTGCACTAGAAAACTTTTAGTGTGCATGAACAGTGTCCACAGGGGCCAGTTAGTGGGCAACACACTGGCATAGATTAGAATTTACGCCCCAGCTAATGTGGACTAAGGAACCATGTAGACAGGCTCTAAATTTGAGGCTTTCCCTTTCCAATATACCTGCTAAGGACATAATCAGGTACCAGACTCCTCTTTTCTTAGTTTAAAATAAATAAATTAAATAAAATGTGCACCCATTTGTCTGAGACCCTATGCACATTAATTAGCTGCTACCTTGCACCTTATCCATATCTGAGAGGATATTGCTGCTGTTCCTGGTTTCAGAACTTGGAACTTGTAGGATTCCTCACCTAAGATTTTTGGAGACTAAGAATTGCCTAGTGGCAAAAGCACAAGAATAGGATTTGAAAGATCTAGGTTATATTCCTGGCTGTGCACTAACTTCCAGTGTACCCTTAGGCAAATCATTAGTGCTCTTAATCATCTCTCTCATGTGGGTGGTGTAAGGAGGATTTCTATTACCCTTATTTCAAAGATGGAGAAACTGAGGCTTAGTCTACACTGGGGGGGAGGGGAAAAAAAAAAGACGATCTAAGTTATGCAACTTCAGCTATGTGAATAACGTAGCTGAAGTCGACGTACTTAGACCTACTCACCGCGGTGTCTTCACTACGGTGAGTTGACTGCTACCGCTCCCCCGTCGACTCTGCCTGTGCCTCTCGTGGCGCTGGAGTACAGGAGTTGACGGGAGAGCACTCGGGGGTTGATTTATCGCATCTAGACTAGATGCAATAAATTGACCCCCGCTGGATCAATCACTGATCCAGCGGGTAGTGTAGACATACCCTGAGACACTAAGTCATTAATGTTTGTAAAGGGCTTTGGGATCTTCAGCTGGAAGGTTGTGTATTAGGACATTATTATAATAAAACTCTCATCTCACCAGTGCCATGGAAGCACCAATTTCCTGTTACATAGTATAGCTGCTGCAGCATCAGGTGCCAGCAGGTTAACCTTACATTTCTCCGATTTACTTAATCTACAGGGATTCTGATATCGGGGGTCTGAGATAGCAGATGGCTGGAACAGACATTTTTTGTCGTTATATGTATCTAGTTCATGCACTCTCTAAAGACCATATACCTTTCTGTAGGTTGAGCTATGCTCAAACACCAGCCTCCTTAATTTTACAACTTGTCCCTGTGTGATGGCTTATACAAAAAATATTAAAGTTAATAGAAAAACAAACTCAAATACTGATGACAGCTGTAAGAGTGTATCCTGGGATGAATATACTGTGGAGGTCACAGAAAGGTGTAAGTGAAGAATTGTGCGGTGTCTTTTCCTCATATTTTGTCCTCTTTATGGAAAAAGGTTTCTGCTGGATTGTTCCTAAGCAAAGTAAATATCTTTGACTTCTCCTAGGATGAATAATGCTATTTACAGTCCCTGGTTAATTGCTCTACAGAAAGCAATGATGCTTGCCTGTCTTGTGAATCTAGCAGCTGGTCCGAGTGCTGGCTCAGCAGAACTGGACTGTTCACAATGCTGAGCCTTGATGAACAAAAAGCAAAGTGTGCCCTAAAAGCCCCAGTGTATTACATAGTTATTGTTTCTTAAGGAGCTTGCCCTTGCAGTATGAGAGATGCAAGCACATCCTCCTTTCCTGTGTAAGCCAACATGGAACTTTTCCCCACCAGAAACAGGCTCTGCATTCTCAGTCCTTCTGGCCACACAAAAAAAAGTGAGATTCTAGCTGTACCTGTCACTGGGTACTGACTCCTCTCTTATGCTAGTGACTGGCCCAGGCCATGTGTCTGGGATTAGGAAATAACTTTAAATACTCTTGTCAAAGCAAGTAGAGTTCAATTTCTTGGGTTTTGTCCCCTTGTTATGAATGGAAAGGAAGGATAATTTGGCCTAATAGGCAAGTTATACCCTTTTCTCTTGTATCACCTTCCCCTTTCTGTAGATTTAATGCACAGCAAGATCTGTGTGCAATGACACTGACATTATATTAGTTTCTTTTTTTGAAGAATTACAGATATAATGCTCAGACTTACAGTATTTTACATAGGGTTTTAAATGAGAAATTTACAGTTGAAGTTACTAAGAACAGTTGGAACCGATAATTGAAGTTTCATACATTAAATTTATCATGTAAAAGTTTTCCTTAACATACATAAAAAGCTCATGTATATTTTTACTCACAGGCAGTAAAGCACCTGAGAACACCAGAGTTTAAACCATATGTTATATTTGTGAAGGCTCTTGTTCCAGAAAAGAAAAAAAATGCACCAACATCTCCAACTTCAGAAGAAATCTCAGCCCCACTTGTAAGTATTTTAACCTCAGTTCTTAAGATACTGAAGAAACTATTTGGAATATTTTTTCATGAGAGAAACCTGTCCCTCCAGCTGAGTGAGATAACATAACTGGCTCTAGTCTTATGATGGGAAGTCAGGTTGAGAGTTCCAAGTAGCTACATTAATGTGGCAATTACCTGGGAACTCTTTTTGCCTTCCTCTGTTATGTCTCCTTGCTGATGGGTCAGTATGGACAGCAAAGCATCCTCTTACAGGACATGCCTGAGATGTTCTGCGAGATAATGATATCCAACAAAACTCGGATTTGAGATTCAGATTTTATAAGCTGCTACACAGTTTTCAGAGCCCCCATGCTAAGGTGAATACAACTACCATTACTTCAGCTGCCATACCTTCATCCCATATATTAATTGACTTAATTTTCCTGACGTGTGTTGTGCCTTTTAATATTACAAGTGTCTTCATGCTGCATTACTTTTCCTCAAACACAAGTAAAACAATAAACACAGTTGCTGACATAGTTGTTTCACTGAGTATTAGAGAGATGAAATAAGCTACCAAGGGAGGCAGTTGTAGGAGAAAGCTGAATGTTTCTTGAATTCATTTAGGATTTGTTTCTGCAGTATGAAGAAAGGGCAGGCAGATAATCCAAGAAGAGTAGGCAAATTATTCAAGGTGATCTCATGTTTCTTGCACTGTTTTTCTAGAGAAGGTTTGGGATAGTATGGGAGGCATAAAACATACAATTTGCAAAGACAACTTGTATCTGGGCGAGGTGGAAATCTGAGGGAGAGTCACTAGCAATCCTGACTGTTTGTTTTGGTCCAGAGGTATAGTTTCTTCTTAGGAAGACTGTACTTTGTGTTTGGCTCTTACCATGCAAATCCTCTTGGGGGGAGGGGAGTTGAGAAACAGGCTTGTTTTCAATTTAAAAACACCCACCATGACTTGAACAGAGTTAGAACTTCAGAGGGAGATTCTGCCCCCTAAAATCTAACCTTGTCAGGAATGCAGGAGGAGGAATAAGAATCTACTCTTTGTAGTAGTACAAAATAATTCAGGTTCACACTAGTGGAAACGACTAGTTTAGTCAGATTAGTTAATAACCTGGTTATTCTGCCACTGAGCAGCCTCCGTGAGAGCCCAGAAGGCCACTTTTGCCTCGTAACTGCAGAGTGAAGCCCAAGCGGATTAGGCTGTTGGTGGTCCTTACATAACAAGCAGTTTAATCTTGCAAGGAAGAGGAAACTAAGCTTGTTGGTATTATCTCTTTAGAGAAGTACCAACTCATTATTGTTCATTTACTTAGGTAATAGTGTGAGTTCACATGCACACTGCCTGTGGGATCCTGCAACGTTTCCAGTGAAGCACTCAGTGTTGTTGAACTTGGGCACATCTGTTCCACTGTCATTGTTTTACTTTTGAAGGGAGTATGGTTGGCACCTGAGTTTGACTAGGCACACTTTTGTTACTTTGAGTGCAATGCCATTTTACTTTTGTAACCATTTCAAAATCCCTCATTCACTCCTTCCATCCCTGAGGCCATATCACTCCTAGCACTAGTACCTTGCTCATCAAACTTGATAGCAAGAATTCATTTTATCCTTTCACATTGGCAATAGCTTTTTTGTTTTATTTCCTTTCAAAGTAGTTGATAGAAGATTGGGGAGGATACAAGGAGGCTAAAAAAGTCATTAGAAGGATAGAATGACTATTGCAGGTTTAATATCTTCTCACATATTGGCCTGCAGGATGAAGAACAGCAGGACATTATTAATTCAGCAGCATTTATTGAAGAGCAGTATGGCCATTTAATTGACACTGTGCTGCTGAAAGAAGACCTCCAGAGTGCCTATAATCAGTTGAAAACTCTGCTAGAGAAGCTGAAGGAGGACTCATTTTGGGTGCCAGTGAGTTGGGTTAGATCATAGCCTATTCTCATGTCAAAAGGAAAGCCTATATAAAATGTGTTGTAAATATAAGGATTATAAGAGGGAACATGTCAGCTGCACTCCAGAACTGCCAGCTTGTCTAGAAAGTAATATGAAAATGTCATATCAGTTAAACTAGACAGACCCATCAGTCAGAAGCTGACATGGGATTCCTGAACCACAGTTTTTAGTAGTGTCATTTAAAATGTTGAGTGCTCAATGTAGATTGATTGGTAAAAATTTAGTGATTTTTAAGCTTTGTAAATACTTTGTGATGTAGAGTGAAACTTCACCTACTGTCTAAGGTTCCATCCTGCCAATGGCATTGGAAACAGGTATCTTAACTCAGACAAATGGTCCCAGAGAGTGTAAGGGACAAAGTGGGCCTTGAAGATTAAATCTACATGGCTGCGAGACTTTTTTCCAAATACTTCAGGAAGTTTGGATATACAGAATTTTGTAGTGTATAGATGAAAATGCAGATGTATTAGGATTTTGGAAATCAATGACAGTTCATAATTTGCTAAATCTGCTATTGATAAATAGTACATTATGTACCTAGGAGTTTCTGCTTTCCATTTGCCTGCCACTTATGATCTTTCCTATATATCAAATCCTTTAGCAATGGCTCCAAATGTAAGCCCATACTTATTTTGTCTTAAAAATATGAAGTTATTGTTAAGCAAAATCACTGGGACTTCCCACAGAAAATATTGTAACAGCATTTCATATAAAGTCACAGCTTTTCTGTAATGGAATCCACTCACCATTATGTGCTCCTCATGCCAGGCATAGTGTTGCAGCTCTCATACCAGGATAGCATCTCCCTCACTGGGTGCTGAGACAGTTTCTCTGTCAGGTAACTTGGCCCTCTGGCTGGGTCACAATCTTTTAGTCCACCCCTCCTGGGTCATAGCTGTCCAAACTAGGCTTCAAAACTGTTTTTAACAGAATCAAACTTTCCACCCTCTCTGGTGCTCTTCTTCAACCAGTTTCTTCCCCAGTTACTCAGGGTCCCTCCCAGGCCGCTCTCTGCCTAGAGAGCTTTCCTCACTCAGGGCTCTGCAGGAACCATCTTGCTCCCTACCATCTCTTTCCCCAGTTAGATCCTTTCAGGAATCAAACCTGGGTCCTTTTATACAGGAATCACCTCATTCCTCTCAGGTGAAGCCCGTTCTGTACTCAGGGCTGGATCAGCCCCAGGCTCTCCAGCCCACACAGCAAGCCACCCTGTTACATTCCCTCTCCAAAAAACAGTAAGTAAAATGTTTCTCTTGTCTAGATTCAAAACAGTATTCAATCACATTATTCATTCAGGGTCTAATTGGCCCTAATCTACTCAAATCACCAGTGGCTCTGTGTGGTTACTAGACCCCACCCTATTCATGTGATCTTGCCATTATGTAAAGAGACCATGCATCCCAGTTTTTTTTAATGAAGTCCTTGGAACTTTTTATGGGACACATGAAATGTTCCAGTTTTTCACTTCATCTATCAAAATGTTCAGGTTTTTAATAACTACAAAATGTTTGTCCAAGATCAGTTCCACTCTTAGTGTTTTGCACACTGTTTCATTCTGATCAAGAAGTGAGCATGTGCTTTGTGACAATCATTGGGCAGGGTCAGTGCTTGTCTTATGATCACATTGCAATACGAGTCTAAGACTGACTCAGTCTGGTCAGTGCAAAACCCCTGCTCTGGCCCCAGGAGGAAGTGCTGGTGGTTCTTCTGCTCCCTCCTTGCTATTGTCATTGGAAGGAAGTGGTGGCCCTCAGCTCTTCTGTGATTTTCTGACCCAGGCAGCATAGAGCTACGAAAAGCGAGTCAATGCCAAGAAATTCAGTTTTTTCCTGACCTTAAGAAGGTTACCACAAAAAACATTTGGGTTTTGATTTTGAAAATATGGTCAACTTACCCGTATGGTAAAGGGAAGAGCACTGTGATCAAATAAGTCTTGGCAAAGGAGTTGATTAATTGAGCAATTACTACAAGCGTATGTTATTGCAAGTATCAAGTCTCTCACATAAGTCGACAACCTATGGTAAAACAAATGAACCCCAGTAACATTATAGAGACTTCAATGAATTATAGGGTGGAGGAGAATTTCTAGTGCTGTGACTCTGAGGAGATGGGTCATTATTATATTTGAAAAGAGTCATATCACCTGGATGGAGCCAGGTATGCCTTATATGACCAAAAGCAGGGCTTTCCACCATCCCTGCATGTTAAAGGTTCAGTCCATTCAGTGGAGCCCAGGCCTGAATTTGATATATTAACATTTTACCGGGTCTTTATACCAGCTCACTAAATGCATAAACATCTTTTGCATCTTGTTTCTGTTGTAAAGTAGGTTTGAAACCCAGCAGAAACTATGTGTCACGAAGAAATCCTGCTGTTTTCCATATTATTGATTTAGTACATTATGTTTTATAGGCAAAAGTAAAATGACCTGGCCAAAGGAGCTTATGGTCTGGAGGTAGACCAAAAACACAAACTACCAACAGAAATGTAGAACTACAATGTCTGAGACCAGTAAAGAAACAGAAATGAAAGTCCCCCCCGGGCATACCACACAAAGAATGTTGTTAGACATACTCTGAAACCAATAATTCTCAAGTTAGCAGCCGTGTTAGTCTGTATCCGCAAAAAGAATGAGGAGTACTTGTGGCACCTTAGAGACTAACAAATTTATTTGAGCATAAGCTTTCGTGGGCTACAGCCCACTTCTTCGGATGCATCCCACGAAAGCTTATGCTCAAATAAATTTGATGCCACAAGTACTCCTGTTCTTTTTGAGAATTATTGTTGCTCAAATCCATTTCCTATCACTACAGCTACTGAAACTCACAACTACATTTATAATCAGACCCATCTCGGTTCATGTACTTTACCACTCCCTTTCGCTTCCAATAGTCAGTGACCCAGATTGCACACACCAGTTCCACTACCCAGCATTAGCAACAATCATCTTCTTACTGATAATTTTACTTAGTAATAAAACTGAAGTTATGGTTGTGTATGATTTGGAGGCAGGGATGCAGGCTTGGCTTTCTACATAGATGTGCCCCCATCCTATGTTCCCCTCCCCCACCCTCCACCGCTGAATGGAAAAAATTATCATTTTTACATCTATAGGGAATGTATTACGCTTGTAATAGCTATATAAATACTTTGCAGAGGCAAGGGGACCTGGGACTGGATGAGCATGGAAGGGTAGCTGGGGCCTATGTGGATATGCAGAAAATTCAGGCAAGGATCTGGGTGGGAGCCCTAGCACGTGAGCCAGGGCTCAGAAGTGAGGTTGTCAGGTCCAGCTGACAAATCTCTCCCCTAGTGGACATACAGTCTCCACGGCCAAAGCAAGTTTTGTTTGAAGTCTGCTCCTCTCACTGGCCTCCTTACCTCATTAGCTTCAACAGAGGGAGGGATAGTGGAAGTCTTATAACAAAAATTTAGATTGTGGGTTGAATTTTCAAAAGTGACTGTGGGGTACAAGTCCCCTTGAAAATCAGTGGGAGTTGTGTGCCTAAATCACTTAGGCCAGAGCTATGCTAGAAAAGGTTTGCTGGTATAGCTAGAATGGCAAACTCTAGTTGTATAGACACAGCTTATACTAGGGAAAAGGTGCTTCCTCCTCCCCCCAATCCCATGCCCGTATAACTGCATTTACATTAGGTTCTTGGCAATAGAGACGTTGCAAAAAGTGACAGTTCTAACTGACATTATACTGGCAAAAGTGTCTAGTGGAGACCTGGCCTTAGGTATAGAGGAAAACTCCACCTTGTACCCTCTTTGAGGAAGACACTTTCTCAGGCTGCTGGGCCTGCAGTGGCCTGCCAGCGAGAAGCTCTGGACTGCCAGATTGGGTTCCTCTCTGAAAAGCCACAGGTGGTTTGCCAGAGAGAAACAGCTACTCCTCCATGCCAGAACCACAACTCCTGAGTGTCCAGCTGCTTTACCTGCAAGTCTGTCCACACTCTGCCTCGCCCACCACATCCCAGAGGGGGCAGCTCACAGGCAGTGGTGCTGGATAAGCGTAGCTGGTAGTTGAGGCACCATCTCTATTTTATAATTGCTGAGCATAACTCTTTGAAAGCAATTTTAACCTAAAGAGCAAAATTTCACACTAAGTGACTTTGTGAGAATATCAGATGGAAAGATGGTGCCTTTGTGTAAAATAATCAATGCCTCTGTAGATTTATTGCAGATTACTAACAGCTTTAATAAATCCAGCTAGACATGATAAATATATATACTGTGTATCACCATGAACAAGGATGTAGGTTAGATGAAACAGCATTCTCTGTGCTGTAAAATAATATCATCAGAAATCTACTCAATGCAGGAATTACTATCAAACCACTTACAAAATGATAGCAGTAAAAGTACAACATAGTTTCAGTTTGCTTTATTGTCCAGTAGATCCCAATAGAGGAAATAGTTGCTAAAAGAACCAAGACAAATGGAAATGTGCAGATTTTGTAAAATATTTAAAATTACAATAACTGAAAACGTCTCATGGTCTAAATTGGAATCAAACACTGAGCTAAAATGTCTTTTGTAGTCTGGTTCATGTAATAAATGATCTTTGCCTCCATTTCTATCATGTGCAGGCATCAAACCCTGTAGTTAAACACAACTGCCTTTTTATTAATTTGGGAGAATTGTGATGTGAGTTTTTTAGGTGCAGTTTTGTTTGTAAATTCAAAATAAATTATGGCAAAAGTAGACATGTATGTGGTGAAGATTTGGGGGCTGGAGTGGAGAGTTGCACTTTTATAGGAAAACTGCATTCATTCAATGCTCCATTTTATTTTACAATCCTAAGAAAACATCAGCCAGTTGTAATATGTATCCTTAACAGGCCATCAGACTTTCAAGATGTGCTAAGTCTCTGCTGTATTATCCATGCCTGGTGTATTCTCCTGCAATTAGGAAAGAAAAGGGAGGGAGGGGAATTGAAAAAAATCAGTTCATAATGGAATTGCAACTCAAAGTCTTGACTCCATGAGGAGTTATGCTGAGGCTCCAATTCAGCAAAGTACATTAGCACATGGACTTCAGCAAAACCTAAAGACGTTTAAATATTTTGCTGAATCAGGGCCCAAGTGTGAGGTCTACAGATTGGGCATCCTGGGACATTCACAAATAATTTCTTTATCCTTTTAATATCTCAGACTTCACAAACCTTTTAGGACATTTCTTTAATCTTTTTGCCAATTTTGTCCTTTGGCAAACACCAATTTCGTCCTTTTTGCATTTTGAGTGGATATGAAATGAAATTTTGCCTCATCTTGCCAAGGCCCCTTGTTTATTCACCAGCCCCATGTTGTCAATTCTGCCCCTAATAAACCAACTATTCAGCAACTAACCTAATTTAAAATTTCATTTACTATTTAGAGCTGAAGCATTTCTGCAACAGCCAGGGCCTGTGGAGAGGGGGTGTGGGGAACTGAATGATGATAGGCAGGGCCCCAACTGAATGGGTACAGAGGGGAGTTGGGAGGTGTTTGTACTGGCACCAGCGGAAGGGGCTTGCAGGGCCAAGATCTCAGCTGCCTGGAATAGGAGCAAATGGAAGAAGGTGGCAATGTCCAGGCTTCAGACACGTTGCTGGAACAAATTCCAGCTGGAGGAGCACGCAGTGCTGATTTGCAGGCCCTGTAGGAGCAGCAGGTAAGTTGAGAGAGGAAAGGATTGTGAATCAACCCCCACCCCAAAACACACACACACACCCCCTCTCTCTTTCCCCATAGATACAGACATCAGTTATTTCAGCAGATGCCATGTTTAAATGCAAGCTACTAGGTCAATCAGCAGTCCTGCATTTCGCGGGTGGGCAGGCACCTGGCAGCATTTGGACCAGTCTCTCCTAGGTATTATGCACATGCACTGACTGCAGGAGGGGTAAAATACACACACAAATCAGGCCACTTCACTAACAACACTTTGTGACAGCCACATACAGTTTTAGAAAATGAATAAAGCCAAGGCACAACTGTATACCTAGCTATCCCGAGAAGCAATGAGATACCGCGTGGTATTCCGGATATAGTGCCGTGAATTCTGCCAACGAGAAGGGAAGAGTATAGATTTGTCAGTGACACTGATTATCTATTAAAGTGACTATTAGGATTGTAATTAAAACATGTACACTGTCTGATCATGATGCTTTTTTTCCCCTTACACTTCTGCATCCTGTTCCTTCAGTACTTACGTTTCTGCAGTGCAGTGATGAGTCATTAATGGGCTTAGTCTCTTACGGATCGCTCATCCATGTTTTCTGTTTTATTAGTAGTTAGTGTAAATGCCTGAGGCCAAAAGTAGACCCTGATTTTGGATTCTTCTGATTTGGACATCTCAGCATGAGGTGTCTTGGGTCTGATTTTCACATGTGCTGTCTCCCATAATTCTAGTTAAAGCCGTGGGGAGCTGAAGGTGCTCGAGTTGGCCATCGAATAGCAGAAGCCACTTTTGAAAATGTAACATTTTAAATCCTGATTGCAAACAAGCTATTAAAATATGTATTTCTGAGCTACCAAAAATGTGCCACACCTCTCACAAAACAAGGAAAGACGTAGACCCTGCCACAGAAAGCCCACATTCTAAATCATGTGTTTTACTTCATTCCTGCCTAAAACCTTGATACAGAATTCTATTAGTCTTTTGAATTTCCTAGAGCTGAAGTATCAGGACACGAAGGGTATCTGGAAACCCAGGTCTTGCTTAACCCTTTTGACAGTAATGCAGTATACAGGAGGGTGTAATGGGCCTCTGAATCATCTTCAGTAACTGAGGTATCCAAAATGGGCTCAGCAACTTCATTTTAAAATGAGAGACAGAGACATGGCAATTACTGTGTAAACTCAATGCCACAAAGCTCCCTACAAAGAAGGAAACAAAGCTATGGAACAGCTGCAGCTCATTGTTGAAGGAAGGCTATTGTGATTTTTATTGCATGCATAAGCAGTGACTTAAGGGAGACATTTAATTCTGTGACAGAGAAATTGGGGTTGGCAACTTTTCACAATTATGAGAGAGGACTATGCTTTCAAAGCAGTGTGTGGGAGAAAATGCATATACAACCCCCAATTCACTAATAACAGGGTTTATACACTCTTCTCCCACACTCTGCTTAAGAATTTACCCCAGATTCTCAAATTCTGCCAATGCTGAAAAAAATTAATTAACTGAAAGTCAGTAGTTGCTTTGACTGAAAAATGTAAAGTCTTAGTTCCACTCTGGAGAGTGGCACATAGATTATGCCACAAAGAAGGGAATAATGCCTATAACCCGCTGTCTGGGCTGAGACGCTCACTCAGGTAAATCATGTTTCAGGTGTTGCTAAGACTGCAACATGAGGCGGCTCTTCTTCCTCTTACGATATGATGCAGGAAGCAGATGGAGTCCTTGGAGAAATTCTTGCAGAATGGAGGAGCTGTGAGGAGAGAACTAGCATAGATACACGCACCTGATTTTTTTATCACTTTCTTTTCATTATCTCCATCCCATTGCAAACTGAATGAAACATCCTAATAAATGGAACTGGGTGTGGGGAAAGTCAGTAATTTACAGCTTGCAGATGTGAACACAACATGAGCCTCTAACAGACTGAGGGTAACCATAAAGTTAGAGAAATGTAACAACATGTTTCCAGTTTAGACTCCAGTGACTTCACAAAGTTTCAGTGAGAAATCAGTCGCTGCTGTCAGTCAAATTAGGGACCCTGGCCAGAAATTAAGGCTCAGACTCTTCTTTAATGGTTTTGTCACTTATTGCAGTTTGTAGCTAACCAGAAAAAGCCAGAGCCTAAAATCTTGTTCAGCCACAAATGGATTTTATATCTGAAATCATGCATGTGAATACAGGGTGATGCTCATATTTAAGTTATAAATGCAGCACAACAGGTATAGTTTTCTTTTCTTTGTACTAAAAGGTCATATTAATTGAGAATGTCAGAATAAAAGGTCAACGAAGCTCACACCCCAATGAGAGAACCCTTATTACGCTGAGACGCCATCCCTTAAGGGAGCCAGCCCTTCAGCCTGATAAACAGGGAGATGTTTTTCATTTAATAAATACTTGACAAGGAATTAATCTAATTCTAGTGAATTCTTCCCTTTCCCATTACCCAAGTCTTGCTGATTACCACAATGGGTAGCTTTAGGGAGCAATTATATCTAGTCCAATATATGATTAACTAAGGAGCATTTGATTTAACAAGATCCCCTCCATATTACTGTGCAATGGTACTGGGCTTGCTTATACCTAGATACACATATACAGAGACACCTGTACAACAAAGTAAAAGAAGCAGTGAGAGGCAAAAGGGCATCCTTTAAAAAGTGGAAGTTAAATCCTAGTGAGGAAAATAGAAAGGAGCATAAACACTGGCAAATGACGTGTAAAAATGTAATGAGGAAGGCCAAAAAAGAATTTGAGGAACAGTTAGCCAAAGACTCAAAAAGTAATAGCAAAATTTTTTGTAAGTACATCAGAAGCAGGAGGCCTGCTAAACAACCAGTGGGGCCACTGGACGATCGAGGTGCTAAAGGAGCACTCAAGGACGATAAGGCCATTGTGGAGAAACTAAATGAATTCTTTGTTGAGAAAGAAACAACATGGTTTTAGTAAAGGGAAATCACGCCTTACCAATATTCTAGAATTCTCTGAGGGGGTCAACAAGCATGTGGACCAAGGGGATCCAGTGTACTTAGATTTTCAGAAAGCCTTTGACAAGGTCCCTCACCAAAGGCTCTTACGCAAAGTAAGCTACCACGGGATAAGAGGGAAGGTGCTCTCATGGATTGGTAACTGGTTAAAAGATAGGCAACAAAGTGTAGGTATAAATGGTCAGTTTTCAGAATGGAGAGAGGTAAATAGTAGTGTCCCCCAGGGGTCTGGTCTGGGACCAGTCCTATTCAACATATTCATAAATGATCTGGAAAAAGGGGTAAACAGTGAGGTGGCAAAATTTGCAGATGATACAAAATTACTAAAGATAGTTAAGACTCAGGCAGACTGTGAAGAGCTACAAAAGGATCTCTCAAAACTGGGTGACTGGGCAACAAAATGGCAGATTAAATTTAATGTTGATAAATGCAAAGTAATGCACATTGGAAAGCATAATCCCAACTATACATATAAAATGATGGGGTTTAAATTAGCTGTTACCACTCAAGAGAGAGATCTTGGAGTCATTGTGGATAGTTCTCTGAAAACATCCACTCAATGTGCAGCAGCAGTCAAAAAAGTGAACAGAATGCTGGGAATAATTAAGAAAGGGATAGCTAATAGGACAGAAAATATCATGTTGCCTCTTTATAAATTCATATACCCACATCTTGAATACTGTGTGCAGATGTGGTCTCCCCATCTCAAAAAAGATATATTGGAATTGGAAAAGGTTCAGAAAAAGGCAACAAAAATGAGTAGGGCTTCCGTATGAGGAGAGATTAATAAGACTGGGACTTTTCATTTTAGCAAAGAGACACACTATGGAGAGAGATGATTGAGATCTATAAAATCATAACTGGTATAGAGAACGTAGATAAGGAAGTGTTGTTTACTACTTCTCATAACACAAGAACTAGGGGTCACCAAATGAAATTAATAGGCAGCAGGTTTAAAACAAATAAAAGGAACTATTTCTTCACACAACACACAGTCAACCTGTGGAACTCCTTGCCAGAGGATGTTGTGAAGACCAAGACCATAACAGAGTTCAAAAAAGAACTAGATAAATTCATGGAGGATAGGTCCATCAATGGCTATTAGCCAAGACGGGCAGGAATGGTGTCCCTAGCCTCTGTTTGCCAGAAGCTGGAAATAAGCGACAGGCGATGGATCACTTGATGATTTACCTGTTCTGTTCATTCCCTCTGGGGCACCTGGCACTGGACACTGTCAGAAGACAGGACACTGGGCTAGATGGACCCTTGGTCTGACCCAGTAGGGCCATTCTTATGTTCTAGATACACGTATATCCAATGTAAGACTGTTTTGGTTTGCTTTAATAAAGGATGTATTATTATGAACTACGGGATCCAGATAAACTAGCCAACAGCTAATCGTGCATTTTGGTTTGGAAAACTTTAAGATCAGCCAATTCATCTCCTGAGCCTTGTTTAGTCTGACTATAGCTGCAAACAGTGTTTCCAAGAATAAAATGATTATACATGCCTGCCAATCAATCTCAGACTTCCTACGATCATATGTAGGTTTAGGGTCACCAAGTCGCTTCAGAATCCCCTGATTTTCAACAGTGATCCTCACCATCTCCCTGTTCTGCTTCTCCCTGTTTGAGCTGCAAAAAACAAATGTGAATGAAAACCTTATTTGTAAAGCCATAGAATTCTCAGAATCTTCGTGCTGAATGGCTGATACTAATGAGGCATGAGTTGATGGTAACTGGTGGCATATACTCAGTCAAAATACTTTTATCTGTCCTCTACTAAGGGGCATAAGTGATATACTTCGCTGCGTCTGCTCACTGATTGACTCCAGTCCACAGCTCTCCAATAAAGGCTCAATAGCAGATGCTGCCTGAAACCCAGAGTTGTGAAATCATATTTTTTGGCATAAGTGTCCCCTCCAGGCTGATTTCTAGATTAATTATTGTTGGTTACTTCGCAGCACCCCAAACTGTAGCAGGTGTCTCCCAGTGCATATGTAGAGCCCTGCCCCAAACAGCTTACATTATATCACACGTGCTGCAGGAAAGAAGCAACAGAACAGAAATGAAGGGTGTAGAAGGGAAGACAGTAATAAAGTTATGCTGCTGCTAGACACATGCACCACATGAGTGGAATCTTGTCTATAGTTTTAAATATACAAAAAGAAAATACACATCTTGGTCAGCTCACTTCAGATGGGTGTCCTAGTAGGAATGAATTATAAGGAGGGGCATGAACGTGGCATGGGTAGTGATATATTGCTAAATCAGTTTGGGAGGGCATTCCATGATTGGGGAGGGCAGCATGGAAAAGGGCTGAGATGTTTGAGGGAGAATGGGTGTACTGCATATCTGTCATGACTGGACTGTGGGGCAGTCCTGCCTAGGGGTTAGAACAGGAGTCAGACGCCAAGCAGCAGGCCAGGTCAGGCTAGCAGGTGATCAGAGGCGGAGACAGTGCTGAGCCTCAGGCAGCAGGCGCAGGCAGGGTCAGGTTACCAGCAGCACAGAGTCACTGGATGATGGGTTGGAACATACTGGCTCCCCCAACAGTATCAGGGTTGGAAGTGCAGAATGGGTGAGGGCTCATGAAGGACAAGGTTTGATAAGTAGGACGGGACAGAGCTATGCAGGGCTCTGAAGGCGAGGAAGGATGGGAAGCAAAAACTTGTTGTGGAACGAGAGCAGACAGTCGAAGGATGCAGGGGGTGGAGGCTGATATGGGCTGAAAGATAGGCCAGGAAGATTAGCTTACTGGACACATTTTGCATGGACTGGAGGGGGTGATGTGGATGCCAGGGTGGCCAGAGAAGAGAAAGTTGCATCATCCAGACAGCTGATAATCAGGGCCTGGGTGCGAGCTTTTGCTGGGTGGCTGTCTGGGAGGCCAGGTAGAGTTGAGTTGGAGAGTGCACAGAGAAAAGTAGAGCAGGCCAAGGACAGAGCCCTGTAGATTCTGGGCAGAGAATGGGTAAGGTGAGGAGACCCCCCACCCACCCCAAAGGAAAGACAGAGAGGCAGGCAGACAGTGCTGCAAAGGCATGCACACCTGTGTGTGTGTAGGAAATGAATGGCAGCATCAAAAGCCATGTGGGGGGGTCAAGGAGCATGAGGATGCAGTTGAGGCCCATGGAGTGGAGCAGAGAGCAGTTACTGCCTTGTCCCATTCTCTCCCAGAAACACGTAAAAGTGACTTCCATAGAAGGGTGTGGTGGGTGAGTGCTGCCTTACTGGTGCAACTCCAACTGCTTCCGCCAAAAACGGCCCCTTTTAAGCCTGAAGGCATCATCTGGCCTCAGATGGTACCACGTCCCCAAACGCACCAGTGCAACTTCTGAGAACAAAGGCGTGAACCTGAAAGGATGATAACTGAGATAGCTCTGCCTTTTGTGAAGCGTGAGTTCTTTGCAGCTAGACTGTCTGCTGTACGTTTGTGCTATGCCCAGCACAATGGGGAATCTGATCCTGAGTGAGGCTTTGGGCTGCTCCTGTAATCCAAATAATACTATCTACCTCCTCTGAAAGTATTCATTCCAGCAATCCACCATCCCTGTCCCACGCTGAATGGTAGCTAACCTCTCTGCCAGCTGCTTGTTTTCTCTTTCGATTCTACCAATTCTCTTTTGGTCCTCCTGTGCAAGAGACCCAGTTTTGTGATATCACTCTCCTGCTTCAAATCCTTCCTCAAGAGGCACTTTATTGGGTTAGCGTCCCATCAACCTCCATTCCCATAGTCCATTGCCTGCCATATCTGCCAGCCAGCCCCCCATGCCCACTCCTGTCATCCATAATTGCCATGCTCTTTGCTTGTCCATCACTACTGCCTTCCCCATTATTTTACATCAGAATAAATATATGTATTTCAAAGAAACTAACAAGACATGCAGAGGCCAGGAGCATCTTTGATCCTTTTACTATGGTTTCTGCATCCTCTCACTCTCCCCACCCCCTTTCCTAGGTGTGAACCCTTGCTGTGCCACACCCAAAGTAAACTATACGCCCCCTCTCTTTACTTATCTGAAGCGCTGCCTGATCTTTATGGCACTGTGTAAAGCATGATGAATAAACCTCAGTTAGTACAGGAGAGAACTGAACCCACATGGAAAGAAGAGTACCTGAATCTTGCTCATTTTAAAGTGATGGTGAGTTTGTGCACGTGGGGGTTTATTATCAACACGAGGTCTTGCTGGAGGAAAAAGACAAAATCAAAATGAACATTATGCTATGATGAGTCTTTAAGAGCTGCTGACACCCCGCTCCCTTTCCCCAGTCTTTTGTTACTTAGCACAGCATCATAAGAACATAAAACTGGCCATACTGGGTCAGACCAATGATCCATCTAGCCCAGTATCCTGTTTTCTGACAGTGGCCAATGGCAAGTGCTTCAGAGGAAATGAACACAACAGGTAATCATCAATCGATCCATCCTGTCATCCACTCTCAACTTCTGGCAATAAGAAGCTAGGAACACCCAGAGTATGGGGTTGGCATCCCTGACCATCTTGGCTAACAGCCATTGATGGACCTATCCATCATGAACTTAGGGGTACGCAGAGGTCTTCCAGGGGATACATCAACTCATCTAGATATTTGCCTCATTTTACAACAGGGTGACATAAAAAGCACTAGCAAAGTCAGTACAAACTAAAATTTCATACAGACAATGATTTGTTTATACTGCAGTATATACCATCCACTTAAATGTAAGTACAATATTTATTGATTTATTTTATAATTATATGGTAAAAATGAGAACATAAGCAATTTTTCAGTAATAGTGTGCTGTGATACTACTGTATTTTTATATCTGATTTTGTAAGCAAGTAGTTTTTAAGTGAGGTGAAACTTGGGGGTAAGCAAGACAAATCAGACTCCTGCAAGGGGTACAGTACTCTGGAAAGGTTGAGAACCACATTCTTTTTGAACCTCCATTATAGTTTGGCTTTCATAACATTCCCCCGGCAACAAGTTCCACAGGTTGACCGTGCATTGTGTGAAGAAGTACTTATTTTTTTTGTTTTAAACATGCTGCCTATTAATTTCATTGTGACCCCTCGTTCTTGTGTTATGTGAAGGGGTAAATACTTCCTTATTCACTTTCTCCACAACATTCATGATTTTTGTAGACCATTATCACATCCACTCTTAGTCATCTCTTTTCCAAGCTGAAACGTCCCCATCTTTTTAATCTCTCCTCATACAGAAGCTGTTCTATACCCTTAACCATTTTTGGTCTTCTCTGTACCTTTTCAAATTCTAATATATCTTTTTTGATATGGGAGGCATGACCAAGGTTGCATGCAGTATTCAAGGTGTGGGCGTACCCTGGATTTATATAGAGGCATTAAGATATTTTCTGTCTTATTATCTATTCTTCTCCTAATGGTTCCTAACATGCTGTTAGCTTTTTTGGCTGCCGCTGCACATTGACCAGATGGTTTCAGAGAACTATCTACAATAACTCCAAGATCTCTTTCTTGAGTGGTAACAGCTAATTTAGACACCATAATTTTGTATGTATAGATGTGATTATGTTTTCCAATATGCATTATTTTGCATCGGACATTGAATATCATCTATGTAACAGGGCCAGCACCCACCTCTCGTGCGTGCCCCCTTTTCTCTGGCCGATAGTGCCTGCAAACACAGTTCTTTTTATCTTGGGGGAACCCACCTCTTGTGGATGGCCCCCTTTCTCTCGGTTAGGTGTGAGACTGCTTTTGTTTTTTTGTTCTTTAAACGGGGTGGCACCCGCCTCTTGGGAGCGCCCCCCCGGGCTCGTGGTTTTCTCGGCTGATCTTCGGCAGCTCAGCCCTCCAGCCAAGCCGCGCACGCTGTCCCCCTTCCGGGGTATACAGTCCAAGTTCTTTCTCAGACCTGGTACGGGGCCATAGCTCTGCAGTGAGCTGCCTGTGGCCTGCTCCTCGTCTAGTCAGCCTGGAACCCAGTCCTCCCTCATCAAGATCCACACAACAACTGAATTTCTCTGCGCTCTGCTGCTTGTCTTATATAGAACCCTTCTGGCCCCGGATTGGTCGCTCCAGCAACTCCTCTGATTGGCTGCTCTTCTGCAGCCACTCTAGGCTGCCTGGAGGATTTCTCGCTGCTCTGTTCTGGGAAAGGGTGATGCAGGGCCATGAGGCCTCCAGAAGGGGACCTCTGGACCTAGTCCATCTTGCCATAATCTGCAGTTTTGTTGCCCAGTCACCCAGTTTTGTGAGATCCCTTTGTAATGCTTCATAAACTGCTTTGAACTTAACTATCTTGAGTAATTTTATATTGTCTGCAAATTTTGCTACCTCATATTACTCCTTTTTTCAGATCATTTATGAATATGTTGAACAGCACTGGTCCCAGTACAGATTCCTAGGGGGCACCACTATTTACCTCTCTCCATTTTGAAAACTGGACATTTAGTCCACCTGTTTGTTTCCTGTCCTTTAACCAGTTACTGATCCATGAGTGAACTTTCTTCCATGACAGCTTACTTTGCTTAAGAGCCTTTGGTGAGGGACCTTGTCAAAGGCTTTCTGAAAGTCCAAGTACGCTATATCCTCTGAATCACCCTTGTCCAAATGTTTGCTGACCCACTCAAATAATTCTAATAGATTGGTGAGGCATGATTTCCCTTTACAAAAGCCATGTTGACTCTTCCCCAACAAACTGTGATCATTTATGTATCAGATAATTCTGTTCTTTACTATAGTTTCAACCATTTTGCCTGGTACTGAAGTTAGTCTGACTGGCCTGTAATTGCCAGGATAGCTTCTGGAGCCTTTTTTAAAAATTGGTGTCACGTTAGCTATCCTCCTGTCAACTGGTACAGAAGCTGATTTAGGTGATAGGTTACACACCACAGTTAGTAATTCTGCAATTTCTATTTTTGAGTTCCTTCAGAACTCTTGGGTGAATACCATCTGGTCCTAGTGACTTATTACTGTTTAATTTATCAGTTTGTTCCAAAAACCTCGGGGTCAGTTTGTCATTTAATAAGAATGGCTCATGTGTGGGAACTTCCCTCACAGCCTCTGCAATGAAGACTGATGCAAAAAATTCATTTAGCTTCTCTACAATAGCTTTATCTTCCTTGAGTGCTCCTGAAGCACTTTGATCGTCCAGTGGCCCCACCGATTTTTTGGCAGGCTTCCTCCTTCTGATGTACTTAAAACATTTTTTGCTGTTGGTTTTTCAGTCTTTGGCTAATTGCTCTTCATATTCTTTTTTGGTCTGCCTAATTATATTTGACTTGCCAGAGTTTATGCTCCTTTCTATTTTCCTCAGTAGGATTTAACTTCCAGTTTTTCAAGGATGCCTTTTTGCCTCTAACCACTTCTTTTACATTGTTGTTTAGCCGCGGTGGCACTTTTAAAGTCCTCTTGCTATGTTTTTTAATTTGGGGTATACATTTAATTTGAGCCTCTGTTATAATGTTTTAAAAAGTTTCCTTCCAGCTTGCAGGCATTTCACTTTTGTGTCTGTATCTTTTAACTTCCATTTAACTAGTTTTGTCATTTTTATGTAGTTCCCCTTTCTGAAGTTAAATGCAACTGTGGTGATATTATTACCTTGGGTGGTATTTGACAGATTTACAACTGGCTGAAACCTCCAGTATCCATTTCTCAGAATCTTCTAAGCAGCATTTTGAATTTTTAAGGAAAAATGTTCCTTAGTGCTGAGGAATTTGGGGAAGTTGGCAGCATTTTGCAAAGTGTTCAACCAGGTAAATATGTCAAAAAAATTTTTCTCAGATGGCTGCATTTCCTGGTTTTCAGCCCAGATGAAACAAGAAACCCAATTATCATGAGACTTCTAGTCCAATTTACAGACTAAATGGGTTCTGCTAAGCAATGAAACCTTGATGATTATCAGAACTAAATCTGCAAACCTTTTGAATCTCATTAGTTAATTATCAGAGAGTACCTCATATTTTTAATCTATTCATTTTATCTCTGAATCAGAATAAACAGAAATTAGAGAATCTTAACTTCAAATTAATAAAAAACCCAATTGTCCTAATAATTTTTCCATCAGCGCTTGCAGGTCAGCTACAAGATTTTTCAATATATATATATATGTATGATATTCTTATCAATAAAACTATCTGATCACTAGCAATGCCAATTTAATAAACTCTTCTCACCTATCCTTCAACATCAAAAGAAACTCTTAATATGTTTGGGTATAAATCTGTATGTAAAATTATAAAATTCTGCAAAAGTTTCAAATCCTCATGAAACACTGTCATTCTGTGAATCCACTGGCTCTCATCATGGAAACTACAAACTAACAGGAGTATATGTCATCTTAAAACATGTGTCTGGTCTTATCTTAAAAAGAGAAAGTACCCATATTTCCCAGCAGGATTTCCTCAAGCCTTCTTTACTTATACAGAGTCCTGACTGAAATTCCCATTTTTCTGGTGTATATAATTTACACTTTCTGAGTTGTATGGCTAGCTATCCTTCAGGAAAACATCTCATCTGGTTTTAAAACCTTTTAACTGTGACTTCAGAAATGTGGAGGAGAAATATTTAAGAAAACATACCGAGTTCTAGTTTGTTCTTGTGAGAGAGGTAGTCACCAATGTCCAGTTTTTTCTTCATGGTGGTACTCTGCCTGTGATTGGCAACAATCACTGGATACGCTAAGTACTCTAAACTGCTCATCTTTGCTGTTCTAATCCTAGGTACCAAGTAAGGAGGTAAAGCCCTAGTGCAAAATGAGTTGTACCACTTAAAGTTGCCATAGATACTCCACTTATGACATCAGAGGTCAGCATTTGCTATAGGAGAAAGCACTGTAAGCATAACAAATCATTTTGGTGAAATTAACCAACCAGCAAGCAGCTTCTCACGGCAGATAAATATTTCTTAAAAATAGCTTGCTCACACAGCCAAATGCTCCAAAAGGATTCTAAATCTGTAGCTTTTTAAATGCTTCTTATAATTCCTAGTTATATTGTGTGTATGTATGTTTGTTACCCCACCCCTCCCTATGTTTGGAACTAAATGCAGAACTCCTTTCTTTGATTTGCCTTTCCCTCAATAAATTCTACACACATGCACGCGTGCACATGCAGCAGTGCCCCCTCCCCCCATGTCTCTATAAACTAATCGAGTTATTCTTCCTCCAGGGTAGGAAGGAAGATCAATTATTTCTACACTTAAAAACTTGGAAGGTGCTGAAATACTATGGTGATGGGACCATATAAGCACCTAGACAGGTAATCTGTCTGGCTCAGGAAACCGTGCATGTAATTTTAAGTGAATCTTTCACGTTCTTAGAATAAGAGAATTTTCATTGGAACTCTCTAATTTGCTTTTCTAATATTTCTTTCTTTTTTAATTATTTTGAACACAGTGCAATAAGGGTGGTTTATAGTGCAATGTTGTATGTGCTACGCAAACCCACTAGTATTCATTGGACAATCAAAACTAAGTTGTGGAATATTGTTATGTGATTAATTGGATATAGTGATCTAACAAATAAACAAAAAATAGAGCCAAACACAAACACATAATGGGAAAGCCCCAAACTGAACATGGGCGTTACAAGCAGAAAGTTTATAATTCTTTTGCACAGACAGTAACGCTGTACCTGTCTCTGCCCCATGGCAGCTCAGCAGGAGGTTGGTAGAACAAACATGTTTAAGGGATATGAATATCTCAGAAAACATAAGACACTGGGCTATTTCTCAAAAGTGTAGGTGGCCCTAGGGTACAGCATCTGCAGGGCATTGATAAAACAGTAGCCCATTGCAGTGGCTCACTCCTCTGAATAAGTGAGAGTCTCGCAGGCCCTTCTTCTGTCGCTTGCCTCAAGAGCACTAATTCAGTAGATTTTCCTTTTGATAATTAGGCAACAATATAATACACTGATGACCTGACAATTTAAGTTTGAAATAAAGTTAAATCTAAATAATTAAACCTTTCTTTCAAAATTTAAATAGCCCAACAACAGAGATGAAAAAGGAGGAGAAAAGAGAAACACTGCATGGGAAATGCTCCCTTTAGTGCTTGGTACTACAGGACGGTGTGACACAGATGCCCATTTGTGGTTCAGTGCTCTGTTAGCAGCTCCCATCAGGCCTGACATACTACAGCTAACAATAATCATAATTTGGATGTAAAAGGTCTCATGTAAGCTATAATTGGAAAACTAATACCACACTGATACTTAAAATTATTGCATGTTGTATGTACGGGATGTGTACAAAGAGTTATGGATATGTGCTAGAATTATGTTATTAAAATGTGTTTGGCAAGCAATGCATAAGCTCATTGTGCCCTAAACAACAGAATGTGTATTTGTTTGTCTGACCAACCAGGCAGAGACAACAAAGGTACATGTACGTAAAAGGCAAACAAAGCCATCAACTTAGTGAGTGAGGGAGATAGGCTCTTCCATGGATCTGAACCTCAAATGATAAGTAATTGAGTCAACTGATTGTATACAATATTACCGTATTATAAAATTGGGGGTAAGGTCTTTTATGAAAGCTAGTGCCACATTGGTGATTAATATCATTGTGAAATATCTGTATTACACCAGCTGAGGCCTTAATGGTATTCACTGATATTATGCTTTAAAGTCTGTGACCAAATACAGGGAGAAACAGGTTTTTCCCCAGACAGGAGACAAGGGAACCTTGTGGAATTAAAACAATGGAAGCCCCATTTGGGAAGATCTGTGGCTAGGAGGTGACAGAAAAGGACAAATCACTTTCTGACATTAATGAATCAGGCTTCACTGCACGCTTATGAGGGAAGCAAATGCCATTCCAACCTGACAGATAAGAACTGTGGCACTGACCAGATAAGTGACTTGCCCATAGCAGGGCAGCAGCAGAGCACACAGATCTCTTCTCAGCTCTATGCTTTACCCATAAAGCCATCTTTTTTATGGAGGAAAAATGGAATCAGGGCACTGCACAGGAGTCATGTCTGTCCTCAGAACTGAGTGCATACAAATGGCATGATATACAAGTCAGGAAAAAGATCTTGGAGTCATCGTGGATAGTTCTCTGAAGATGTCCGCGCAGTGTGCAGAGGTGGTCAAAAAAGCAAACAGGATGTTAGGGATCATTAAAAAGGGGATAGAGAATAAGACTGAGAATATATTATTGCCCTTATATAAATCGATGGTGCGCCCACATCTCGAATACTGCGTACAGATGTGGTCTCCTCATCTAAAAAAAGATATACTGGCACTAGAAAAGGTTCAGAAAAGGGCAACTAAAATGATTAGGGGTTTGGAACGGGTCCCATATGAGGAGAGATTAAAGAGGCTAGGACTCTTCAGCTTGGAAAAGAGGAGACTAAGGGGGGATATGATAGAGGTATATAAAATCATGAGTGATGTGGAGAAAGTGGATAAGGAAAAGTTATTTACTTATTCCCATAATACAAGAACTAGGGGTCACCAAATGAAATGAATAGGCAGCAGGTTTAAAACAAATACAAGGAAGTTCCTTTTCACGCAGCGCACAGTCAACTTGTGGAACTCCTTACCTGAGGAGATTGTGAAGACTAGGACTATAATAGCATTTAAAAGAGAACTGGATAAATTCATGGTGGTTAAGTCCATTAATGGCTATTAGCCAGAATGGGTAAGGAATGGTGTCCCTAGCCTCTGTTTGTCAGAGGATGGAGATGGATGGCAGGAGAGAGATCACTTGATCATTGCCTGTTGGTCCACTCCCTCTGGGGCACCTGGCATTGGCCCCTGTTGGTAGACAGGATACTGGGCTAGATGGACCTTTGGTCTGACCCAGTACGGCCGTTCTTATGTTCTTATGATATATTGGAATGATACCAGGGCCTGTTGGAGATGAGCTCCCCTGCTTCTTAAGATGGGCGATAAGACCAACAACAACCCCTTGAGAATCAGGAATTACACTGTGCTATAAGCACTTCAGCTAGAACAGTGCATTATCTGTAGCTCCTCTCACTTCTCAACACCATCCCTTGAGGTAGCACCCACACTCTACTTCTCAGCTTCTGCTCACTCACCCATCCCACATTAAGAGGGCTCTCCTGTCTCCTGCATCATAATACCATATTTTCATGTTCCAGCCAATTTTCAGATGCACCCCCCCTCTTCTGATATCTCACTTCTTCCTCCAGACTCCCCCAAAATACCCATCTAAGCTTACCCACTCAGCCTCCTTGCTTCACTAGCTCACAGACAGGGCTCCCAATCTCAGTTTCACTGCCTCTTTCTGGACTCCTGTTTGTGGTGATATACGGTAGATATGAACAACACTGAATTATGTAACATTTACATTCTGCAAACCAACTGCTGAGGGCTGAAACAGCTGTCCCTTTTGTGAGATGTGACACACTGTGCATGTGAATTTGTGGTGGGGCACACCCACCAGCAAATCAGCATTCTCTTTTACTTTGTGATGAATTGACCTGAATCACGTTTCCAATAATCACATTTTATACATTGCAACCAGTAAGGTGAAGTGAGATGTTATTTTTCAGGCTGGTTATCTAAGTGGCTGTGGTTCTACAGCAGTTGCTAAGAATATTTAAAAGCTGCTTTAGGATTTAAACATTTTCTCATTGGTCTGTGCTTGATTAAGCTCATCAGGTGTCCGCTGACTTTGTAGCATGTTTTTCAGACTCAGATTTCAGTACAGGAAAACATGCCAGGGCTGATTCTCCAACTGCTTTGCACCTTACACCATCATTTACACTCAGGCAAATCAGAACTCTCCACTCACTTACACCAGTAGCAGTTTTACACACTCATTTTACACACATTTTACACAAATGTAAATGACTCTACAAGGAACAAGACAGTTCAGAATCAAGCCCATAACTGCTTCAAAATAAGGTAGGACAAATCTGGCAAGTGTCAGAATGTTTATAGTTATAAATAAATAGTTTTATATGACATTTGTTGTATTACACTAATGAACGTAACACACAATCATACTAGCTAAGAAGGAAAACTTGCTAATTATTTTTATGGACTTGATAGGTATTATCATCAAATGCTTTATTATACAATAAAAGTTAAAATTCAATAATTATTTCTAACTTGACAGTGTCCTTTAATAGTGAGACAAAGTAGAGGATTTTTATTATTATTTTCTTCATATGTTACATACACCTTAGTTTTAATTTTAAAATTCTTCCAGTTTTAATTATCTGATTTTTCCTGTTTATGCTGTTTGGTCACTGTTTGCACCTCTCATCTTGAAGAGTTTTGTTTTAATTTACAGTTGGCTTCTAGACAATTTCACTTTTAGGTTTTCTTGCACTAGTTCAAAGATAAAATAATTGAACAGCAAACACAGAATTTTTTTTTTTTTTAAGTAAGCTGTTTCCACTGAAATGCATAACATTCATGGAGACATTTCTATGATGTTTCGTTTTTTTTGAAAGTTTAATTTTATCGAACCTAAGATGGGGTCATGTTTGATATGAGTGTCCCTTTGAAGCTCTAAAAATACTGTATTAAAAAGACCAATTAAACTATTTTCTATTACGGTACTATTCCACGCACATAAAGGTGTGCATTTTTCATGGCGGGGTACATTCTTAATGTCTGCACGTGCGTGGTCTAATTCTCATTAGTGCTAATGAGAATGCATAGCTAGAGACCTACACACTACTTAGTTACTGATACCACTTACCCATATGTGGGGGGTGGAGTAGCAGGGTCTTGCCAGGGCAATTAATTAATTAAAGTGCAAAAGTAGACTATAACAGGAGGGAACTATAAAACAGGCATTATTTTAAAGCAACAGCATATTTTAGGAATCATTAAATAGTTTACAGCCATATAGCTACTACAGAGCTTAGAGCCCGTGCTGACAGATGTAGAGAGAAGATACAAATACTGTGAAATGACATTCAGTATTACAGACAAGGAGGCTGGGGCATATTACTTGTTTGTAAGGTAGGAGGAGGCAGTTTGTTACATTTAATCCAATAGCTGATGAGTAGCAAACTCCTACTGAGAGGGTGGTAGACTCCAATTATTGTATCTATGGTATTTACATAGCACCAATTAGCATAGTATCTAGGCATGGCACCATTACGGTCACAGAATGGAAGCAGCTGCACAGGAGTCGCTGCTGCATGAAGCAATGACTGTACACATGCTGCGTGCATACACACTCGCTCTCTCACCCGTGCATATACTGCAGTTCTGGAACTTGGGCTAGTAGTTCAGAAACAGCTATGCACATAAGGAACACTGCCTGTAGTTATTAAGGGCTGAAAGGTAAGCCAATCTTAGAGATAAGTATTATAGCTGCAACTCTAGGATGCCCTTCTCAGTCTCTTCTATTTCTGATTCCATGAATTCAGATTTCCTCTTGATCCCAGCCAACCCCCCGCCACCTACTGTCACCCTTAAATTCCCTTGTGTTCCCTCTCTTATTCATTCAACAGAAGCTTTGGACCTTTATGTTATTCAAGAGATGAATGTTAGGGCTTGTCTGCATGGGACAAGTAGAAATAAGCTACAGTGAACTAAGGCCACTTTACTTCTGAATGAGAGCATCCACACAGAGATTGAATGTGCTTTAATTCAGGCATGCTGACTTCACTGCTTTAGTTGATTAGTCTGAACTTTCCTGAGTGTCACGTTAGTGGTCACCCTCTTTCACTCACATGCTGGGTAGAGCAGGATAAGAGACTTTTGAGACTAATTTAAACACCATAACTAGCATGAAACCTTTGGATTTTCATTTGTAGCTTAGCTAAAGAGAACCATAAAAGGAGACAGTTCCCACAGTGCACCAGGTCCTCTTTAAAGCAGCCCTAATCATGAGGACCTTCTTGCAAAACCTGCTGCATCCAACTTATTTATTGCTGTCATAGTGATCTCTTCTGCTGGCTGAGATTGGCTGTGTTAAAACAGCCAGCCAGGTTCTTGTCTCAGTTGCTGGTGAAACCTGGCAGTAATTCTACAGAAGGCAACATACCTAGGGTCAGAATCTGGCCCAGTAATTTCAAAGTTTTTAGAAGAGCCACAACTGCATCCATAAACTCAAACTTTAATGTCAAGAGAAGTGATTCAGTGTAGTGGGAAATAATAAAGGTAAGTGGCAACTAATTACCAGAACTCCACTATGGAAATTGTAAGAAAATGGAGAGAAGGATCTTGTTTTCAGTGGAAAATCCTCTAGAGCCTCACTTGCTGTCACGTAGCTTTAAACCAGATTTTTTATTGATCACATTCACAGTTTGAAGGAACACTGATTACATTCCTGATCCTGCAAGATGCTCCACCCGGGCAGACCACTGTGCCCACACACAGCCCTGTTAATTGCAATGGGGATCTGCATTACAGAAGTGGCTTGTGGAATTAGAGCCTAAAACACTACAGTTCTAATAGTCACTGATCCTAGCTGTTGGTAGAAATTACGTAAGAAACAGGGAGGAGTAAATCTACACAGAGCTGCATGTAAACGCCTGGGTTTGCAACAGAAAAGTTAGTGGACAAAGCCTACCTCGCAAGAGTATGACACTGAAATGACGACTGTCCTCACCCAGAGTATTTTGGATAGGCAGCTGGATTCCATCTGACTTGGGAACATTTAGCAGCAACATATACTACATAATGTAGGCCTAGATCTTGCTGGTCATGAATAAACTTGCATATAGCTCAATTTGAGTGCAAGGTTAAACTGTAAAACAAGGGTATGACAGGCTGTCTTCTGTAGGGTGACCAGACGTCCCGATATTTAGTTGTTTGTCCCGCGTCCCGACGGATGTATGGTCAGGACGCCATTTGTCCCGATATTCTGGCTCGGGTTTTTTTTGTTGGTTTTTTTTTGCTTCGGCGGTACTCCGGACCTGCCCCCGCATGTGTCCCAATATTTTGTTCATGTAATCTGGTCACCCTAGTCTTCTGGAGACAGTGTTTTTGAACTAGCTGAGGTAAGTGGGGACACTTTGAACTGATAAGCTTGAAATGTACCTAAGGTGAGGACAGAAGTGATTGGGCCCTATACAATCTGCAAAGCAACTGGTCCTTACATGATCCGTATGATGTCCAAACCAATTACATTTAAAAAGTATAGATGTTAGTAGCTGGAAAAATGTGTAGTGTGTGATCTGATTTGGAATTGTGGTGTCACCCTGTATCTAAACCACCTGCGTCTAGGCCTGGCTAGCATGGGCACAGAACTGTTCCATGCCTAATGAAGTAACCTGAGCAATGAGCTGGAGTTGAACTGAGTTTTTGGATCCGAGAGAACTGGATGAAATGTTCTGGATAAGTCGAATGGAAAAGGTCACAGAGGGCGTTCCAGCACATAAAAGCACCTGAAACAGGGAGGTAGAATCAGTGATTATCCCAGATTGTAGCATGGGAAGTGTCTTTTCAACACTTCAAGGGAACTTGGCTGCCTGAGGACCTTGCATGCTTACTGTAGAGATTGAAAGCTTTTCAATAAAGCCTGAGGGTTGGACAGCTTGGCTCTATTATTAGCCCTATGACGAATAACATTCTGCTGCTATCTGACACTAGTCTTATTTTTTGAGCAAAGAATGTCGGAGCAAGAGGTACCATGCTTCATACAAATAAATATCCATTCCATTTTTGCCAACATAGTAACCATCAAATCTATTATTTTAAAACCAGGAAGGTGTGCTAAAATGAACCCATCTGGGTTGGTCCCATAGCATAAATCACGTGTCCAGAATGGAAGTTGGTTTGTCTCTTTGTAAGCTCTTAGCAACATGCCTGAAAATCCAGCTGGTCGGATGGAATAGGCATCTGTGAATTTAAGTAAGTGTACAGTATCCACCGCAAAAGTCTTCCTCTGTGTGTGTTGCAGTCTCCAACTGGACTCCAAACTTTTGTTTGTCTTTATCCCAAAGTCCTGGAGTCTGTAGGATCTTTATGACCACTTCCTCAAAGGCACATTGTACTCCATCCCGCGTTTTAGCACTGGTCTCTAGAGACAGGGTAAAACCAATAATTTCCTTTTTTGCACAGAATTTTCCGCTTTATAAAACAATTATCTTTGGAGGGGAGGGGATGCTATTTTGTTATTTGCAGCTGAACTTTTTTCCTCCTCAGATCTCAAGTTTACTGACAAATCATCCCACAGCAGCCTGAAGAGTCTAATTTCCTCTGAAGGAAACTCCATTGTTTCCGCTTCCTTTTTGCATTTTTAAATTGAAACTTCTCCTCAGGTTGTGACCAATCCTGCACATATATGTTTAGAAAAAGATGGCTCTAGAATTTCATCAGCAAACAAAGGAAAGTTCTCCCTTTATTTATTTGTTCTGCTTCATACTTAATTCTGCCTTATTGTGGGGCAATGGACTAGATGACCCCTTTAGGTCCTTCCAACCCTACATTTCAAGAGGCTTCACCACTTGTAGGTTCTCATTTCATTGCACCTTCACTCATTTTCACCATGATATCATCTTCCCAAGACAGACTGCATTCTACAGTTGGCTATAAATTCACCTCCATAACTCTACAAAAAACTCAAAGTTGGAAAATAGGAACTGGTCAAAATTCTGGGTATCAGCCCCAAATAAAGATTCCAGTCTGAGCAGAGTAAGGCTTGGAGGTTTGGGAACACAATACAACACATCTACTTTTAAGTCACAGATTTAAATGTAGCCCCCAGTCAATGACACTAATCTTATTTTCAATTGACATTATTAATATCTGCAAGATGAGGGTTAGACTGCTGCCAATTTGATAGGTACACATTATGGGCCTAACTTTCAGGGTACTGAGCACCCAAAACTCCAGGTCAGGTAAACATGCAGCAACTCAGAAAATAAGGCTCTTTGTGCACACATAGGGCACCAAGGCAGTAAAGGAGTCATGTTAATTTAACTATAGGTGGATCTGAAAGGTACTCACTGCCTTCAGCCATCTGTAGCTGCAGTAGCCCAAGAGTAACAAAGAATAATGGCCTGGAGGAGAGCTGCATTCTGTTCATTCATGCTCAGCTGTAACAAAATAACTATCCTATTTTTATATCTTTATTGGAAAAGAACTGCATACCTATAAAGAGCATTGAGTGTTTCCTAGCGAACTGGAGTCCCTCCCTTTTGTTTATCTCACGATCTGGCTGCAGAGAAAAAAGAATAAAAGTAAAATACGCTATACTTGCCAGGTCTTGGGAACTCCAAGGAAAAAAGTGTCATTGTGGGCATATTTTCTAAAACTCCTCCAGACACATCGAATTGTTGCTGCAAATCCATAAGTCTATATGGTGATCATAAATGACTGAATGGTTCCATTAGGCTTTACAACTACTGTAACACTGGTTTAAAAAAAAAAAAAATCACAATTGTACTGATACTGAGAGCAGTATAACCATAGAAAGATCCCTGGATCCAGTACAGCATTTCAAAATAGCCAGAGAAAAAAATAAGGATTCTAAAAAATGGTAAAAACCAGGAAGGTAATAACTGGGCAGATACAGAATTTTGAGTCAAATGACCTTTGTCTGTTACCTCTGATTAATTCTGAAGAATAGGGTGAGATTCACAAAAGCTTTAGGTAGTTGAAAAAGCGACTAAAGAAATATTTGACTCACGGAGGAAACACTTACAGATTCAGACACCAGGTTTTCACCTGCAGAGCAGTTAAATCACTGACTGGATTGTATGAAACTAAAGGAGGAGTTGTTCAAAAAGACCAGTGTACGAGAAAGAGTGGAGATGTTAGTGTGCGAGGCTGACAAATGGGTGGACAAGGCTGGCAGCGTCTGCAGGAGATAACATGACAAGAATGGACAAGGAGGAAGGAGCAGAGCTGTAAAGGGCCTTGAAGACAAGCACAGGAAGCTTGAACTCAGTGTGATGATATAGAGCAGTGGTCCCCAACCGACGAGCCAACGTGGATCATGGCCGGCGGACGAGCATCCGCCGAAATGCCGCCGAGAAGCGGCAACGTCAATAGGCCTCTGGAAGATGCTGCTTGTCGGTGGCATTTCGGCAGATGCTCGTCCGCCGGCCAGTACGCGGGTGCACATAGATGCCATGGCGGGCGCCGGCACCCTGTTGGGGACCACTGATATAGAGTGAGCCAGTGGAGGCATTCAGAGAGAGTGATGCTGTCAGAGCGATGAGCAAGAAATATGATTCTAGTCACTGCCTTCTGAACAGATTGGAGGGGACGAAGTGTGTATTAGGGAGGCCAGCGAGGAGGAGGCTGCAGTAGTTAAGATGGGAAATGAGGCCCATTGAAGAAACCTGAACAGTTTAACAGTGCTGTGAGTCAGACAAGGAGGGAGAATGACAGCAGATCTGAAACCCAGAGGTAATACCTACCAGGAGACCCAGAGGCTGAGTCTAAGACACACTGCTTGGCCAAAGGGTCAGGAGAAAGGGACAGCTGGGGAGAGAGGGTGGGGTCTTGTAACTCTTCCCGAGCATCTCCAGTGAAGTGCCATCTGAGTTCCAGCGTAGTTTCTTTTCATTAAATATTATTTGCTCTTTCAATTCTTAATCTTGTGTACAACAGCTCACCTGATTTAGATCATGTCACCTCTCCAGGACAGTTTGCACAAAATTCCCAAACAACCTTCTGCCTCTAAGAGGAAGCAGCGAGGAAAGGAGGTCTCCAGCCTGCCCCATTCAGGTTTTTCAGTCAAAGCGGCACAAACCAGGTATGCTGCATGCAAGGCTGTGAGCCTCCTGGTGCACAGGAAACACCTACTGACCATGAATGAGAACCAAGTGTATGAGCATAAGATGACACAGCTCTAAACTGACCTTGTCAATTTTATTGCCAACTAACATTTTTACAATGTTGCTCCGCGTAGCATATGTCTCCAGCTCGTTCAGCCAGGTCATTAGGTTTGTGAAAGTGTCTTTTCTCGTGACATCATACACTAACAACAAAAGAAAGGGACACTGTCAACTGCAGATTCCTGGGCTATTTTTACTGCATTAGTGCTGCACTCATTTCTTATGTATTTATTCATTTGAGGTTACTTTCAAATAATTTTAGGAGTAGTAGATGTGATCCCTCTGAGAGTAGGAATGTCAATTCCAATCCCTGATGACTCAGAGTAAGTAGAATGATGATAGGAAACAAACACCTGTTCCAGTAATATTTAAGGTTGGGGAACTCAACCTAACAGCTGGGGCTTTATGCTGTTACTGGCTTTGAATTCAAGAGCTGAGAGTAGAACTGCAGGACATTTTAAAATAGAAAGTTACGTATTTAAGGGGGCAGCGGAGTGTGTTCATGTGTGGGTTAGCAACAGAAATTTGGAATTTTCAGTACCCTTTTAAAAAGAGACTCTTGGTTATTGGTAACTCCACAACTGTGCTTACTTATTGCTAATTAGTTGAACAGAGCGGCAGACTGTACCACAGAAGGAATGTATATTCTGTATAGCAGGTTATTCAGTTTTCATAATCCCTTGACAACAGGAATCAGATTTTTTCAACTGATGCGATCACAAAGAATGGGAACTGCCATAAATTATTTGCGCTTTTCACCAGGCAGATTTGATATTGTTTCTGAAGAGGGAAATAAAAATGTCTCAGGAAGAGAAGACTTGAAAAACAATTTGCTTTGTAACCAGAAACGCTCCAAACAGAAATTACTATAAAGTTGAGAATGCATCTGCTCAATGGTTGAGCTGACTATAATATAAAGTCTACAGCTTTTTAATTTAAAATGTTCTGAAGACTCATCATTTCCTGCTGATAAAGATTAGGAGCCAAAATTCAGCCTAGTGGAGCAGGCCCGTGTTAATTGCTTTTCTTGCCTTTTTGGTGAATACCACTTCTTTTGGTAAAGAGGTATTAACATTTAGTTAGTGATAATGATTTCACAGTTGTGCTAATCATATTCCTCCTACCTAAAATAACACCTTGAACACCTCGGTAATAACTGGGAGTCAGCGTTCTAAACCGTTCCTGTCCCGCTGTATCCTACAGAGGAAAAACCAAAAAGATTTAGAATTAAAGGGTAATTTGCAGTATGTGGCATAAACAGAAAAAGTTAACAATGCTTTGACCAGGAATCTTGACATTAGGATACATAAAGCATAGAAGACGTAGAGTCAGGGAAACAGGCAACAAATATTAGGAAAAGTGATGAGATGAAAAGAAAAACCGTGAAAAAGGAGAGGTTATAATTGAAGGTTAAAATTAAAGAGGATGTCAGCCTCTGAACAGGAGTAAAGAGGTGAAGAAAGCCAATGAGACTCAGATCTGGAAGGCCATTTAAAAATAAATAAGGGAATAATACTGCAAACAAAACAATACTATATATATACACAATGAGCAGGGTTGAAAGTGGAAGAGGTGAGGAAATGGGAATAAATATTCATCCAGTGCAAGACACTGCAGGCAGGAGGAGCAGACAGTGGGTTTGATTCTCCCGTTGGCTTATCCTGCAGTAGAAGAAGAGGGCCCAGTATGTGTAAATCATTTTGAGGCTAGCAGGATCCCAAGCAGATGAGAAATTAGATTAAAAGTTATTCACAGGTCAATTAAATTATTAGTGCAATACCCTATATCGGGGATCGGCAACCTTTGGCACATGGTCCACCAGGGTAAGCGCCATGGCGGGCCGGGCCGGTTTGTTTACCTGCCACGTCCGCACGTTTGGCCAATCACATCTCCCACTGGCCGCGGTTCATCGCTCCAGGACAATGGGGGCTGCAGGAAGCGGTGGCCAGCACATCCCTCGGCCTGCCAGGGTGGTTACCCTGGCGGGCCGCGGGCCAAAGGTTGCCAATCCCTGCCCTATATTTCCCTCCAGAAAGACTTCAAACATCTCCAGAGTGCATTATGAAGTCCAACCCCCCACAGAAAGGACTATAAAGGGGCAAAGGAATATGAAATTTTACCCACTATGATTTCTTTTATTTAAGTTAAGCACCAATGTTGACACAAGAACAAATGGCTATAAACTGGCCATCAATAAGTTTAAGGCTTGAAATTAGGCGAAGGTTTCTAACCATCAGAGGAGTGAAAGTGAAGTTCTGGAACAGCCTCCCAAGGGGAGTAATGGGGGCAAAAAACCTAACTGGCTTCAAGACTGAGCTTGTTAAGTTTAGGGAGGGGATGGTGTGATGAGACTGCCTACAGTGGCATATAGTCAATCTGCGACTGTAAATAGCAAATGTCTCCAACAGCCCGTGATAGAACACTAGTTGGGAAGCACTCTTAGTTACTACAGAGAATTCTTTCCCAGGTGTCTGGCTAGTGGATTTTGTCCACATGCTCAGGGTCTAACTGATCACCATATTTGGGGTCAGGAAGGAATTTTTCCCCAGGGCCAGATTGGCAGAGACTCTGGGGGAGTTTTGCCTTCCTCTGCAGCATGAGAACCGGGACCTTGCTGGTTTGAACTAGGGTAAATGGTGGATTTCTCTGTAACGTGAAGTCTTTAAATCATTATTTGAGGACTTCAGTAACTCAGCCAGAGATTATGGGTCTATTATAGGAGTGGGTGGGTAGGTTCTGTGGCCTGCAATGAGGTCAGACTAGATGATCACAGTGGTGCCTTCTGGCCTGAAGGTCTATGAGTCTACTTCAGAAATTGCCCTTTTATTTAAATATATGTAAGGATTACAAAACCTAGACATGGTGGACACCTACACCACCATGTAATTTCTCTACTTTGTTCAGCAAATATTCAATCATAGGTTTGGCATGGTATTCCCTTACAAGGGCTGACCTGTGGAGTTTTTATTAAGCAGTTTGTTATTATACCCTTAAGCCTCCAAGTACACAAGGATACAACAGCAGAGCACTCCTTAGTACCAGTGCAACTGGCAATATGAAAGAACAAAAAAGAAATGGTTCCTAAATGTTATCCCCAGTTTTAATAATAATGAAAATCCTGCAGTGTCTGATGCAATCTTAGTAAAATAAACATTTTAAAAATTTCTCCTGGATACCTGACTAATCGAAAAGAAGAGGAAGGATTTTAAAGCCACTACATAAGTGATGTTCTTAGAAATAAGCAGTTCTGCTTTAACATCTGGCATGCTAGGGCAGATTACATCCAGCCACAGGGAATTTCAGAACATTCCCTGCTGAGCCTTTATGAAATGTAAAGTACACGGAATGCAGGGCAAGTGCTATGTTCCAAGTCTGTTTGCTATTCTAGAGACCAATTTCCCCACCAAGCTTTTGAAATCTTATTTGCTTTCCAAATACTAATTCCAGAACAGCTGGAAAAAACAAATTTATTATTTTCAACCTTATCTATGATTTTTAATTTTCACAGAGCACCAGTCATCAGAGTACCTATGCACAGAACACAGTAAGCTGGCATAAACCTTAAACAAAGATGGACTCTGCACATCTTTCTGGGGGTTGGCGGCTTGTTTATGGATTTTATTTTTTGTTTTATATAATACAGCTGCACGTCAGTAATGAGTGATTTTTCCTGATGCTGTTAACATACTGCTGCAAAGGTATCTTTTTCAGCAGCACAATTTGCACAGGCTCTGCCTTTGATTTTGATCTCAGAACAGCAAGACACACCCTTGTGACTGAAGCTTGGTTATCTGAATTCCCTCTTGGAAGAGCTGCTTCTTTGCTTGCAACTTGTTCAGAATGTAAGAAGCATACTTCCTCCCTGGTTTGAGCAACCATGATTGTATTACTCCTGCTTTAAAGACCATCAATGTAAATGATGCAAATTGGCAGGTTGCCTATGATAGCATTTTTTGTTTTGTTTTTATTTTAAAGCCTTAATAGTATTGGTCCATGATAATGTATATGAGGCCTCATGCATATGAGCATCTACCCCCACACAATCCACCTTTTAGATCTGAGGCTGACAGACAATTGTGCCCTCATGTATATGGAACCTGCTCCTTCCGAGTTTCATTTCAGACTCCCTCACCTCACTTAAATAAGAAAAGTTGAGGATCTGAGAGAGGAGGGGGCGGAAAGCAAACAGAGAGGAGAACAACAGGCATCATGTAGAAATATATTTTTGGGAGAGAGAGAAAGTTTCAAGTTTTTCTTTTAATTTTAAGTGTGGCATTTTAAATAGATTTTTATTTTGGGGTATTTTACATCATGATCATGCTAATGCACTGAGCACCAAGCACCGTGGATGTGGGTGTGGAGAGGAAGCTTTAGAAATATTATAATTATACTTCCCATGCAGTTGCAGTCTGGTGTCCTAATTTTCAGAGGTTCTGAATTCCTCCACTGAAGCCAACAGTTGTGGGTGAAGGCTCAGACCCTCTGAAAATAAGTCTTTAGCCTTAAACAGGGATTACAACACTGAATTCCCCTTTCCCATTAATTGAGGGAATGGGGCAGTGCATGGCAAGTCTAGAGTTTGTTTTCAGCATGGTGCACCGGGAGTTCAATGCAAAACAGCTCATAGAAATAATACAGCCAAATCCATACAGTAGCTGTTTTGGGCATTTCATCCCCATTAGGTCTTGGCTGTTCAAGGGCTGTCTACCTGGAGAATACCTGGGGCTCAACAATCCTCTTTCATGGGTGGCTGTGTCTTGTCAAGTCCATTAATGCACAGCAGAGGAATCCAGGAGAACTAGTGAAGCTAAGCTGCCCAAATGTCCAGATTTTATAGGGACAGTCCTGATATTCGAGACTTTGTCTTATTTAGGCACCTTGCCCACTTCACACAATTTTACACTAGCAGAACCATGGCACTTAAATACTCGAGATACTGTGTATGCAAAGACCTGCTGTATACCCATTCACTACTAAATGCTGTTCTAAAGTACAGCAAACTTTAATAATGTAAAAGGGCAGGCGTTTTGTCTTTATCTGTCCTGGGCAAAACGTACCCATATTGCAAGTTGCACTGGATTGCCGTCAACCACCATTTTCTTCACTTTAAAATCGACACCTGGTATGCAAAAGAGAGGGAAGCAATGTCAGGACAAACACAGAAAGAGGCTTTGCTGCTCTCTGCGTTCAGTTTAGTTGCTATGAAGTTCGCCAACATTTGCTACCTCAGGACAGGCGGAGGTACAGTCACTTCACAGCTGCACGGGGCTGTACACAGCACCTCACACGGAGAAGAGGCATCAACACAAACACAGGCGGTGTGTGTTCATAACAGCCAGTTATGAAAGCCCTTTAGGAGGCCTCTGCCGCGCTCCTCCCACGCCCAAATCCAGATCCCTACAGCCGGTGTCACCGGGGGTCCTGGCTCCCTACAAGTCTGCCCTATTTCAGCCTCCTATTAGCCATCTGTAACGCTGCAGGGTTGGGGGGCTCGCCCTGGAGCCCGCGCACAGATCCCCGAGTGCTAAGAGATCCCCTGGAGCCCCCGGGAGCGGAGGCCGGGCCGGGCCGTGCCGGGCCAGGGAAGCTCGCAGCACTCACCTATCGTGGGGTTCAAGTACGGCTCAAACGTGTCATCGGTGAATCTCAGCAAGAGGCTGCGGGGAAAGGAGAGACAGGGTGAACGGGCCGCTCACGCCCAGCGACCTCCCAGGACACCAACCCCCCGGCCCGCCCCAGAAACCGGCCCCTCGGCTCCCGGAGCGCTTTCCGCACCTGGACTTCCCCACCGCGCTGTCCCCAACCACCAGCAGCTTCAGCGTGGCCATGGCCGGGCCCCGCACTGGCAGGGAGAGGCGCCCGCTGCCCCAGCTCCGCCCTAGAGTCCCGTCCCACCGCCTCCTCCCTGGGCCTGTTGTGAAAGGGCCGGAGAAAGCCATACACGCCCAGTCGGCGCCCGGCCCGGCCCGGCCGGCAGCGCGATACAGCGTTTGATACACAACGTTCCATGGGGCCGGCGCGGGAGGCGAACTCGACACCTGTTCCCGGGGCTGCGGGGTCCTATCCGGGGGCCGCGGGGAGGGACAGACTGGAGGCGCGATTCTCCGGGAGGAGGTGTCAGGATTGGGGGGGGCAGCGGGGCAAGGAAAAATCACCCCTGCCCGGCGGGGCGTGCGGCTCTCATGCTCAAAGTGACCCGTCTGTGCCCGGCCGCTGGGTGTTGCTGGCAGAACCAGCTGATCCCAGCCCCTCCTATCAGGCTCAGCCCCGCGCCCGTGGGGGGAGAGAAGCACGGCCCTGCCTGGTGCTGCGGAGTCAGAGTGGGGGCTGCAGGGAGTGGCCCAGATCTGGCCATGTCCGACTATCAGATCTCCGTGGAGGAGCTGAACGACCTGCTGGCTAACGGGAGCGGCTGCTACAGCCTCCCCAGCGCGCACAGCAACGAGGTGGCCCCCCGCATCCACGTGGGGAACGCGTGAGTGCGGGGGCGGGGGGGAGGCCTGGGGGTGGGGGGCTGAGGCCCAGGCAGTGACCTCCCGAGCCAGCACAGCTGTGAACGGCTCACACCGGCCTGATTTGAGAGCGGGGATTAGGTGGGGGCCGCGTGAGCCGAGGGTATGGGGGTTGCTGGTGACCCAGGGAGTCCGGTTCCCAATCCACTGTCCGAATATTTGTGAGAGAACTTGGCTGGGGCCAGGGGCCTAGGAGGTCGTGGGTAGAAAAGGTCTGTGGGTTCGGATTATGTGGCCCTTGGACATTCATGGTAAAGGACCCTGGGAGTTCCTAGGTTGAAGTTAGGGTCGTGTGTGTGAGTTTAGAGCTGCAGGGCCCTGTGGTATTTGCTAAAGGATTTTGGTAGCCCACTGAAGTCCCAGAACTGAGGGATGTTAAAATAAAAGCTGTCAAAGCTCATTCAAGAGTGGGCTAAAAATGGATGAGAAATCTTGCTCACCAGGCTCAGACCTGAATGTGACTGTCAGCACTAGCCTTTTCCCCCTGTACAGCTGTCCTGGGGGTTGCAGTCCAAGTTCTACACTCCTATACTCCACAATAGACACCCCACAGAAATGGGAGCAAATATTCAAGAAAATGTGTTATTTACCCAGGAGATGGTAATTCTCTCAGCTGTTTGGGGGTGGGTTAGGTTGCCAACAACATTCTCCACCCATCTGGCAAAATGCCTGGGGCTGTTCCTGTTCTCAGTTGTAAGGTATTTACAGTCACTCCACCCAGACTGTGGGTTCTATTCTCTGCTCTGCTTCTGACCTACTGAGAGACCTTGGGCAAGTCACTACATTGCTCTGTGCCTCGGTTTCCCATCTCAAACTTTGTCTTGTCTGTTTAGACTTAAGATTTTGGGGGAGCGGACTGTCTCGTGGTAGTAAAATGTGGGTGCTAACATAATACAAATAAAAATAAAACTAGGACCTCCACCTTTATCCTAAACACAAAATAAGCTCTGCCTTGGTCCATAAGAACATAAGAATGGCCATACTGGATCAGACCAATGGTCCATCTAGCCCACTATCCTATATTCCGACAGTGGCCGGTGGCAGATGCTCCAGGGGGAATGAACAGAACAGGGCAATTTTAAGTGCCCCATCCACTGTTGTCCAGTCCTAGCTTCTAGCAATCAGAGGCTTAGGAACACCAAGAACATGGGGTTGTGTCCCTGCCTATCGTAGCTAATAACCATTGATGGACATATCCTCCACGAATTTATCTAAGTCTTTTTTTAACCTAGTTACACTTTTGGCCTTCACAACAGTTTGAAGTTTGTTCCATGGGTTGACTGTGCGCTATGTGAAATACTTCTGTATGTTGTTTTAAAAACTGCTGTCTATTAATTTCATAGGGTGCCCCCTGGATCTTTTGTTATGTGAAGGGGGTAAATAACACTTTTTCTTCACACCATTCATAATTTTATACACCTTTAACATATCGCATCTTAGTTGTCTCTTTTCTAAAATGAACAGTCCCAGTTTTTTTAATCTCTTCTAATATGGAAGCTGTTCCATACCTCTACGTTTTGTTGCCCTTCTCTGTTCTTTTTCCAATATTAATATATCTTTTTTGAGATGGGGCAGTATTCAAGCTGTTGGCATACCATAGATTTATATTGTGATACTATGAGATTTGCTGTCTTATTATCTTATCTTCTTACCTTTCCTATTGGTTCCCAACATTCTGTTAGCTTTTTTACTGCTGCTGCACATTGAGCAGATGTTTTCAGGGAAATAGCCACACTGACTCCAAGATGTGTGTATAGTTGGGATTATATTTTTCCAATGTGCATTACTTTGCATTTATCAGTATTGAATTTCATCTGCCATTTTGTTGCCCAGTTTTGTGAGAACCCTTTGTTATTCTTTGGAGTCAGCTTTGGACTTACTACAAAAGAGCAGGTTAGACAAACACCTGTCAGAGATAGTCATAAGAATATAAGAACGGCCATACTGGGTCAGACCAAAGGTCCATACAGCCCAGTATCCCGTCTATCGACAGTGGCCAATGGCAGGTGCCCCAGAGGGAGTGAACCTAACAGGTAATGATCAAGTGATCTCTCTCCTGCCATCCATCTCCAACCTCTGACAAAAAGAGGCTAGGGATACCATTCCTTATCCATCCTGGCTAATAGCCATTAATGGACTTAACCTCCATGAATTTATCTAGTTCTCTTTTAAACTCTGTTATAGTCCTAGCCTTCACAACCTCCTCAGGCAAGGAGTTCCACAGGTTGACTGGGCACTGTGAAGAAGAACTTCCTTTTATTTGTTTTAAACCTGCTGCCCACTAATTTCATTTGGTCTAGATCAGTAGTCTCCAAACTGTGGACCGTGCCCTCCTAGGGGGCGTGAAGGAACATCCGGGGTGGTGTGGTGGGGCCTGGGCCAGCACCCACGGGTAATAATGGACTCTTTATTCTAGCAGACAAAAGTATAACAAAATCCAGTGGCTGGAAACTGAAGCCACCAAAGTTCAAACTGGAAATAAGATTCACAGTTTTAACAATGAGGGCAATCAATCATTGGCACAGATTACCATGAGATGGTAGACTTTCCATCCCTTGGAGTCTGTAAATCAAGAATGAATGGCTTTCTAAATTATGGGCTCTAGTTCAACCACAAGTCATTGGGCTAGATGCAGGAATCATTGGGTGAAATTCCCTTTGGTGGGTGAGTGTGTGTGGGAGAGGAGGATCTTGTTTTGGCAGGCTGGTAAGAGCCTAGTTGTTGTAGATGTGTCAGTCCCAGGATATTACAGAGACAAGGTGGGTGAGGTAATATCGTGGACCAACGTCTGTTAGAGAGACAAGCTTTTGAGCTACGCAGAGCTCTTCTTCAGGTCTGGGAAAGGTACTCAGGCCAGGTCTGTGCTACAGACCCATATTGGTATAACGACGTCGCTCATGGGGGTGAAATCCATGCCTTGAGCGACACACCGCGTAGACAGCCCTATGTCAACGGGCCGACATAGCTACCGCAGCTTGTGGTGGTGGTTTTACAGAGTGGCTAAATGAGTGATTTTTACAGTGGTGCAGCTGTATCAGAACTGAACATGAAGACAAGCCCTCTGAGCGTCACAGCTAAATACAAGATCAAACAGATTGGATAGTCCCTTAGCACACATTCTAGGGGAAGTGACCCATTAACACCCCTGTAATCATAGAACAAAAAGGAGGGGGGTTAGTGGGTTACAGACTGTTGAAATAAGCAATAAATCCAGTGTCTTTATTAAATGAAATATGGCTTATTTCAACAATCTGCAACCCACTAGCCCCCCTTCTTTTTGTCCTTTGACTACAGGGTACTAACGGACCACTTTACCTTGAATGGTCCTGTAGTTTAGCATAAGTAGTTAGAATATATGCTGTTTGATCTTGTATTTAGCTGTGACACCCAGAGCCCTTTCCCAGACAGATGAAGAGCTCTGTGTAGCTCAAAAGCTTGTCTCTCTTACCAACAGAAGTCGGTCCAGTAAAAGATACTACCTCACACACCTTGTCTCTCTGGGAAGAGTCTTAAAATGTAAAAATTTTGTTTGCATTTTAAAATCTGTGCTGTATGTACACCTGGACCGGTGGATAATGCAGATCAGAAATGGGGGGAGGGGGGACTGAAGATACTTCCCTTTAAATGGGGATTTCATAATTTCCATAGCAACATGTTGTGATTTCACAAAGCTAGGATTATGACTTCACTGCAAGTTCAAACAAAAGGTAATGCTCGGTTGAGGATGGCACAAGCCCTTATCCAAACACGTGAATCTTCACGGTAGAAATGGGGATTCTGGGAGTTAGTACAAGCTAATGACATTGCATTTGTACTGACATTCTCTTTTTATAATGTCTGCCTTATCATTAAAGTCTCTGTTCAAAATCCATTAAATCATTCAGCAAAGTAACTGTGGAGGACTATGGTATAGCGTGATTTCTGTGTACGTTTTGTATTGCTCTTATGTGGCAGTACAGAATGTCAGAACGGTGTGAATGTGTTGACAAATGAAAACAGTTATTTATTCTGGTTGGGAACTGAAAGGTCAGATCTCCAATTAATTTGATAAAATCTTACCCCAAAGTAACTTTCTGGTCTAGTGTCTATTTAACTTATTAAGTCAACCATAATAGCTCATACAAACTATGTCCTGCAAAAATGTTCTGTTATACAATTGTTCTAATTCTAACAATTCAGGTTGTGTAGCAAGTCTGTATGAAGAAATTTTGAGTCATATCTTACATTACAATAGAACCATTTGAGTCTTCATTCTTACTAAGTAACAAATGTAAAAAAAAATCTAGCTAAGTGGTGGTACACTGATAGTCTGTATGAATTGAGATAGCTTGAATGGTTCACATCTTGCTTTTGGCCCTCATGTAATCCTTGTCTCTGATTCCCTCCTGAGCTGTTGTCAAAGGTACTTTGCAAACATTGCAGCAAGATAGTGCTGGGTAGCAGTATGGCAAATGTCCTGCCAAGAAGAATGAAGTGACTTGATTATTTGCTCTGACACTGAAACATCAACTCTGATCTGGATGGATGACTTCCTTTTTGGGATAGAGTGCCTGATTTATCACTGCCCATTGGAAGCACTTACAAAAATATTTTTTCCTAGAGCAGACACATCCCTGCAGGGTTTCAGACACAGGGAAATCACAAGCCCAGTGACTGGCATGTGGGCAGCTGGATTCAAACAGATGAATGAGAATATCTGAGCTGGATTCAGAATAAACTTTTGATTGAAAGCTACTGGACTATTTCACATCGTGGTATGGCTGTTTTTTCTTGTGAATGAATCATCCAGAGCTAAAAATGGGAGTGGTGTTAGAATATTCAGGGATCTCACTTAGCTCAGAAATTCAGAAAGGTGAGATTAAATTGGAACATAGTCACTCAACAGAGGGATTGTTCATATTGCAGTCTTAGTGCCAAAGCATTAAAATTTCCATATAATATGGAGTCTTGCAACTTGACCCGAACCCAGCAAATGTTGCGTTCAGGTCTGGTTGGGTCTGAAAACAACCCACCACCTCTTTGCTGCACTGTGGTGTGAGTGGGCTGACGAGTTGCAGTGCCATTCCCTCTGCAGCACACACAGTCCAGTGAGGCGGCAGTGGCCAGTTGGAGGGGTCACACATCTGCGGCTGCACTGACCTCATGGGCATGAGGTTGCCGAAGACAGATTGCAGGCATGCGAGCGGAAAGCACCCCACCAGACCGAGCTCCAAGTGGCAGCGCTAATACAGGTTCGGGGGGAAGTATTGAGCAGGTCTTGGGCTGGGTCTGAAAATGAGATGACTCAACACTCTCGGGCTTGGGTCGTGTTTGGGTGGGCTGTGGGTCTAGTTGAGTTCAGGTCGGGCTTTAAAATTTGGTCTGAACAGACCTCAAATGTAATAGATGAAGGAAACGATGAAAATGCAAAGATAAAACAGCAGAGGATAATAACTAAAAAGCATGTCCAGACAGTCCTAACCGTTCAGACAAGACCAGTTCCTCAAAACAGAGGCTCAAAGCAAAGGGTAAACACTATTCACAGGTTACTGACCAGTACAATTATATATTTTTCAGATAATAATGCAGCACAATAATTCAAAATACAGCATGAAATCTAAACCAGCTTCTGTGATTATGGAATTTTTCTAGATCATCCTCAATCCACTGAACAAATGTCAACATTTTCCTCATGTTAACACTGTTTTGAATTGCATCTCCAGGAAGTACTTCACAGAAAATAATTGTTTCTGACTAGCTAGTACCAATGAATCATAAATTCCTATCTGAATAGCATTACAAAAGAACAGGGCATGTTTAAGGCTTTCCCAATGCATGTATTAATGTCTGAGAGCCAGACTTCCTGTATCTTAGGGCTACAAGATATTAATGTGGATGTGATTAGAGCCCTGCGCAGATGCAAAATTTGTATCTGCATCCGTCCGAGATCTACAAACATGGTCCACGAATGGATATAAAGCAGATATCCGCAGATTTGCAGGGCTCTAGATGTTAGGGGTTTTTTTTTACTTGCAGTGAGCTGCAGTCAATAATCTTAATATACAATTCTCAAATGTGTCCAAAGCATTTTAAAGAGTAATACACTCAGAGTCAGGCTGGGAGCAGACACTGCGATGTTATGTCATAAAAAAGTAAATGCACAGAACCCTCTTCAGCCTATTGGTTTGTGTGATTGCATTTCCCCCTCATCTGGCCCTGTGCTGACATGGACCATTTATCTTTTTTTTTTTTTTTTTTTTCTTTCCCTTTTTACTGCAGAAATCTGTGTCCTGTGAAAATTGCTGTTCTGTCAAAAAGCAAGCAAATTTTGCATATGTAACAGCATCACTTCTGCACTACTGGTAGAGAAACTCTGTTGTATTTCAAACTCTGTTTTGGAAATCTATAAGCACCTCAAGCCACATCTCCAGAATATGTATTTGGTAACAAGATCTTGCTAAGGAAGTCTGAGTCTGGTTCATGGTGCCCATCTGAGTGGGGGAATTTTAGAAAGTACTTGTTCCTTCATGAGGAACTGGAAGTACACTTCAGTTTATCCTGCATTTATCGTATGTAGGAAGTGTATGTATTTGGGCCTGTCATCCCAGGGCAATAGGCAGGCGAAGATAAATGAGTTGCTAATGGCTGCCCACTAATTATAGGGCAGTTAATCTTTTGTTGGTGTCTTGCTCACATGATTAAGCTGTCGGTAGAGGTGTTGAGAAGAAAATTGACATGTATGAATATCCCAATAAGAATTGAGTTGTGCTGTCACTGGGGATACTGGTAGGCAGAATGGAGAAATTATTAGTGAATTCTGTCTTGTAGCAAGGCTTGGACTATAACTCTTTATTTGTTGGGTTGGCCGGCTGCATGAGTGATGTTGCATTACAGTCTTACTTAGGACTATTTACCATTAACTGGTGCCATATGTGCCTTTAGGACTGGAATTTTGTGGAAGGTTAAAGTGATCTATGGTAGGAAGAAAGACACACTCAGGTAACAGCTAATATTACAGGGCCAGAATGGGGAGAGTTCTATATTCAGAGCAGATAAGATTCCATGAGCTTCTTAGGGGAAAAGAAGCTGATCCTGCTTTCCTTTCCCAGAGACCACCTCCTTGCTCTGTTTCTCAGGAGCCAATGTTTGAGGGTGATACAATGAAACTGAAATGTAAGAAGTGGGATTTTCTGGGACTGTTTGAAAATGGAATTATTTGTTCTACAATAAGCAGAGGCCAAGCTTTGCTCTGTGCTTCCACTAAGTGTACTGATCAGAACCTTAGGTATAACTCTATGAAACTCATTTACTGTGTAAGGAATAGAGACCAGTCTCTAGTGTTATTGATGACCTAGTCTGTGGTTCCCAGACACAGAAGTTCCTACTGTCCTTAAAGCTCTCTTATTCCTTCAAAACCCACAGGACTTCCATCAATACAAATGTCAGATATGAGAAGAAAGGACAAGGCATACACTACAGAATGAACGTTTTTCCTTTTGGCCTTGTTTTTATAGCATTTACTATTCTGTTCCAAGTAGAATTCCCCTGGCATTGAGACTCATCCCCTGGCACAGCTGTTATCCTGCCAGACAGAAAATTAGGCAACTTTTGTTTGGCTAATAGATGAAAGTCCTTAAAATGATTTGGCCCATTGCCATGATTATTGGGTACACATGGCAGAACATGTAGAAAATTTGCTCACACATGAGGATTCGTCTGCAGTGTGCACTCATACTGAAAAAGGGGAACAGTCGCAGGGGAAATGGAGAAGGTTTATATGTTCATTATCTAACATTTTATTATGTGGTAACTGTGAGCTAATTTCTGCAGAACCTCAAAGTCCAGAGTGTGGGTTCAGTTTGGGTACAATTTACTAATTCAGATTTTATTTATCTGTTTAGATTTCTAATACAAAGGTGTCCATCCAAAAGCTGTGGGCACCTTCCCAAAACTTAGAAACCCATCCAAAAATATACAGCACATATGCTTATCTAAAGCTCAGCCACTATTAAAATCTCTTGAGTATGCTAAATGGGGCTGGAGCTCTTGAGAGAAGCAGCTTTCCCATAAGATTTGTGCTTCCAGACCCAGCTGGAAACATGGTGAAAGCTGATTTTTCACCGTAGTTCAGCTCTTCTGGTTCCAGTACACAAATGGGGCAGGTGAGTAGGGGAGTTCTCTGAAAGGTTCAGACCCCTGAAAGTTTGGTTTGATTTTGTTTCCAAAAGCAGGTGAAGATTTGGGATGGAGGATGCTGGTGGTTTCTATTTCCTTTGAACTGCTTTTCCTATCCCTAATATAAAATCTAATGCAGAGAGCAGAGCACTGTCGTGATAGATTCAGGGTTGCCTGTGTTGCAATGCAGATCGGCTTTTGCCATTTGTACCAACTGGAGGTTTTTTAGGTCATGTGTCTTCATTCCTACATTTAATGCATTGTGATAATCAAGCCTGGAGGGCATGAACACGTTTATCATCATGCCCAGGTCTGTACCCGATAGGAGGAGTGCTGTCTTCTGGCCAGTTGCAGATGGAAATGTTTTTTGTTTTGTTTTGGGGGTTGTTGGGTTTTCTTTTTGGCCACCATGGGTTTTTTGGTATCTGATAGAACAGGAATCTGAAGGGACCTATAAGCTGTGGGCCAACTTTTACAATGTATGAACAATGAGGCAAATACTTCAAAATGTTTCCATTTTCCTAAAATTATAGCCTCCCTTTTCCTTGGGTTCATCTTTTGCCAGATGCTGATTTCAGCTGAGACTGAGAGCAGGGAGATGGCTGTGTAATACTGGCACTGCAGCATGTGTTGTCACACCAGCTCTCAGTAGCTTCATGGATATTGAATAATACGGAGCAAGGATTGAACTTGTTGTGATTCTGTAGGCGAGGCCTTTGGAGGTGGAGGAACAATTACCCAGAACAACCCCCTGAGTTTGTTCAGTCTGAGAGGAAGGACCTAAGCCATTTCAAGGTGTTTTCATTCACCCCTGCATGTTCTTGGAGGTAGGTCGAGGGTATTTGCCATCAACAGTATCAGATGCCACAGAGAGGATGAGTGTGAATGGAATTCCCTTGCCTGTGGGCCATCCACTAGAGCAGGGGTGGGGAACCTTTTTTCTATCACGGGCCATTGACCCACATAAAAAAAATCAATCGTGGACCACACGCAAGTAAAAAGCAACTTAATTTAGGGGTTGTTTTAGAGAGAGAAATATAAAACGTTCAACTTACCCACCCGAGGCTTCCCCCCGCAGTGGGGCGAGCCAGCGCTCATGGCTCCAGCCCCGCAGGGGGTATGAGGGGAGGGCACTGAGACTTGCCGCGGGCCACATGAAATTAAGCAACAGGTCGGATCCAGCCCGTGGGCCGTAGGTTCCCCATCTTTGCACTAGAGCAACATGTTCTATTTCTGTACTGTGTCCTGGCCTGAAGCCTGGCAGGGGGATCCAGGATGCTGGCAGCTGGTGCTGTTGGCTGTTTTTAACTGTTTCTCGATTACCTTGTGTAGAAAAAGGCTAAACAAGGAGCAGTGACTTGCAAGGCCTCCTTCATAACATCCATGATGGTTTCTTAGTACTGCTCAGACTTGCATATTTTAGAGGGAGTGGTGGATTCCTCTTGTCACAGAAGGTATTGACAGCCTCTGGGGTCCCAGATATTCTCTACTCACCCACCGCCAAGGAAGGCAGGGCTCAGTCACAGGTGGTGACCATGGTAGCTCGCAGTACATGTGTGACTACAGCCTGTGTGAACAGGCTAAAAATATGATCAACTTTTGAGATAAAAATCTGTAGGAGACTCACTGGTGAGTGCAGACTGTTGAGTAACTATCCTGTTGGGATCCAGGAAGTGGGCAGGCGGAACTGCTAAAGGACCTCCCCACAGCCTAAGGGGAGGATCCACAGGACCTGGAAGCCAAGTGATTCTAGGGGACAACTAATGAAATAACAGGGACAGGAGTAGCGATATCCTTGAGAACTTGTGGAGGATGGGAAGGGGCAAATATAGTCCCTATCTATAAAAAAGGGGAATCAGGACAACCCAGGGAATTATAGACCAGTCAGCTTAACTTCGGTATCTGGAAAGATAATGGAGCAAATACTCAAACAATCAGTTTGTAAGCACCTAGAAGATAAAAAGGTGATAGCAATCAACGTGTTATAAAGAGGAGGGTGATAAATTAATTCTCCTTCGCTGAGGACAGGACAAGAAGTAATCTTAAATTGCAGCAAAGGAGATTTAGATTGGACATTAGGAAAAACTTTCTAACTTGAGTAGTTAAGCACTGGACAAATTACCAAGGGAGGTTGTCTAACCTGTTCTTAAAAATTGTCAATGATGGAGATTCCACAAACACCTGTTGGGGATGGTCTTGATAATACTGAGTTCTGCCTCAGTGCAGGGGACTGAACTAGATGATCCATTCAGTCCTACATTTCTGTAATTCTGTGGGCAGCAGGGGGCTTTGTTATAGATTCTGAGGGCACTTGAAAATACTGAGAGTTTGGCCTCTTTTTATGTGATTTGCTAAGCCCCAATTGTTTTCTTGATACTTCTTACTTTCCAGGTTCATAGCCAAGAATATCATGAGGTTGCAGCGCCTGGGCATAACCCACATCCTGAATGCAGCAGAGGGAAAATCCTTCATGCATGTGAACACTAATGCAGAGTTCTACGAAGGCACAGGCATCACCTACCATGGCATTAAAGCTAATGACACCCAAGAATTTAACCTCAGTCGCTATTTTGAGGAGGCAGCTGACTTTATTGACAGTGCGCTGTCCCAGAAGGATGGTAAGGCATCTCCAAGAGTCTCTCTGCCCTGTTTTCTAGCCAGTATGTGACTTTACTGGCCATTGGTTTCATTGTTTGAAATATTCCTTTTTTCTTTCCTCAGTTTTTCAGTGGAACAGAAACCAAAGCATTTAGATCAGGACTTAGACTCCTTGCTGAGGAGTTTAGGGCACTTGAATATACAATGTAGAATTTGCTGTCTGTGAACAGAGCCCCTCAATGTATGAAACAATGGAAAACTGCCACAGCAGTGGGTGATTTGGGGAGAGTAAAACAGCTGGTGCATCTTAGCAATGAAAGTGTCAAGGAAAAATCATATTGGAAATGCTATGCTAGGAAGAGAGGCTTTAATATTGCCTGAACATATTAGTGGATCAGAATGGAAAATCTGGAAAGTAACACAGGACCCAAACACTAATTCAAGACAGTAAAAATCATAAATCAGAGTCAGGAAGGACATTGTAAAATGCAATACTCAGCTTGCAACACAAGCTAATATTAGAGATGCAGATTAAATGCAAATAACACATGCAAGAGTGGATAATTTCTTAGCATAGGGCAAAGGTAGTCAATAGGTGGACTGCGGGCCAAATCCGGACCACAAGATGCTTTGGAACAGACCACAAAATCTTTTTATTTACTTATCATTATTGTTGTTATTTTTATATTATTTTCTCTGGAGTCTGGACATTGAGTATACCTTGACCAAGAAATTTGGATCTTGACAAAAAATAATTGATTACCCCTGGCATAGGGCACCTATGTATTTTTGAAAATCCCACTAGGCATCTAAATATCTTTAAATACCTGGCCCCTATTGTTTGTGAGTATCTAAACCCCACTCTCTCAGTGGTTAGGGTTTGTCTATTTGTCAGAGGGTGGAGATGGATGGCAGGAGAGAGATCACTTGATCATTACCTGTTAGATTCACTCCCTCTGGAGCACCTGACATTGGCCACTGTCGGTAGACGGGATACTGGGCTGTATGGACCTTTGGTCTGACCTAGTACGGCCGTTCTTATGTTAGGAGCTCACTTACCTATTTCTTTTCTTCTTTCTGGTAGCAGGGGTAGTGGGTATATTATATTTTATATGACTGTGAAGGAATTCTCCCTTTTTTTAAAAAGGGCATTATGTTATTGCATCATAAGCCCCCATGCATTTGAGCATGGCCTTTTCTTTATCCGTTTTCCTGACAGTGGGCATAAGTTTCCACACTCTTGAAACAAATGCAACTAAAATCAGTTAAATTATGATCCATAGGTTTCATCCATCAATCCATGCTGAGCAGCTGTTTCCTCTGTCAACAGCTCTATTTGCACAAGGCTCAGAGGGAATATCCTTGTTTTTGTTTTACCCCACTGTCCTTCCCAGAAGCAAGGAATTCTAGGAATAAGATAACATCCCCAGCCCAATATATCAGCCCCCCCTTTAGCCTCAGGAACTTGTTATGCCATGTGTTCACTCTTCTGTCCTGGACTGATGGGGTACAACTATGTTTTCACAAACCTTTCTTTGACCATGCACTGTGTGATTGTCCCTTTGAAACCGAGGTTTAGAAACACCTTCAATATATTGTCAACCTCTTGAAAGAGTGTTTTGGGGGCAGCTCCTCTCCCATTCACATCATATAAAGCATCTCCTCTCCCGTTCATGGTCACACAACGTCCATGTGGCAGCTACAGCAGTTGCCTACATTGAATAGTGATATTAGGAAGGTATTCCATTTATTTTGCTGACTTTTGTGCAATAAAAGTTGTTGTTTTTTGAAAAAAGCTAATTCTGCTGTGTTCAATGCTTTTCATTTAATCTCTTTTCCCCCTGTGAATTCTGTTCTGTTTCCCTCAGCTGGAAATGAGGAATCATACCAGTATTTTCCCAATTGGGTCCTTTCTCACAAATTAATTAACAGTTTTCTACACTGAACAGCATTTGCTATCTGCACCCCATTCACCAAAAACAGGCAGACCTTTTAGGATTTGATTAATTGCTCCTCTGTTGTTTACTTGGTCATCTTTAGATGTAGCATGAATGCTCAGAAAGTAGGACAGCAGATAAGGACCAAAAACTCCAGCTCAAAGGAAGCAGGTTTTATGGATGTCAGGGGAATCACTGACATTTTCAGATATTTTAACACAACTGACTCAGTGCTGCTTCTTTCTCCCCTGGGGTCTCCTTCACATGTAACTGAGGTGGAAAGCATAGCAAGGGAGTCTGAAGAGGTTACACAACAGGCAGAAATCTGGGGGAATTCAAGGTTTGGGTTGTTGTTTTTTTATTCAGAGCCCTCATTTTAACAGTAATAAAAAGCCAACAATGACCCAGTCGGCTCCTAGGTGAACAGTGCAAGGAAAGCGAGTTCGTAACTAAGGAGAAGGAGGAGGGAGGGTAGCTGTCTTGACTGTACATGCCCTTAGAATGCCCTGCTCATTGCTTTACTCATCATGGGGCCAGATGTGAAGTGAGATGTATCAACTTACTCTTTTATTCTTAGTGGGCTAAATTTGGAGATGGCATGTAGGATTGGGTGTAAATTACACAGTCTAAGATTCTGTAATATACACATAAGGGGGTGGTACAGAAGAAGGTATAAATTACACCAATTGAGACGTCCTCTAGACAGACGTGAATTTGGGCCATCTGTAGAATTTCCTCATCAGGAGAAGTTTATAGACTTTGCCAAGGCCCCAGTGCTTGTACAGAGGGCAGGGTTAATCTACTCTAGAGTTGAATGTGACAGTCCTTAATATGAGTGAAATTGTAAGGGCATTAATTAATGTTTGTTCAGTGCTTTGAAGGTATAAAGCAAGTTGAGTGATGAGTAATCCAAAAGAGTCTGCAGAAGGTGTTGTTGTAGCGCCAGTGTATTTGAACAAGAAGAAATGGTAACTGGGAATTGGTGTAGCAGCTCCTCTGATTAAACATTTCTTTGGGACTCTGTTAAAGAGAGAGAGAGAAAGGGTGACACTCCCATGCTGGTTCCAAACACTGTCACTAGTCAGAAGATCAGAACAGTAGATAAAAGCTGTCTCTGGTTTGAATAAACTGACTGCTGCTTGGTTAAAAGAAACAACGTCTGAGTCATGAGATTTTTAGCTCTGAGAACTCTCACGTCAGATGGATTATCTGGTTATGGTATGTGCCCCCTGGAATTTCTGCTGCACCAAATTATCTTAAACATTTTCAAATGGAAGTTCTGGTATAATATTAGATACCTTGCTGCTCCCCAGAGTCCCAGGAAAACTTGCGGCAATGCTGCAAAGCAAAGCTTGTAACATGGGTCTCCCCTGTACTGAAATCTTAGACGCCCAGAGTGCAGTAGGTCAGCTTGTGCTTCTCGTCAGCTCCTTATTTCTACTTACTTCATATTTCTTCACACGCTCCCAATGATTTTCTCAGCCCACATCTGAACAGCTGAAGAGTCTTTTGCAGAGGGGGAGAGAGAACTCTTTCTAGGAAGTCCAGGGGGATCTGCCTTTGGCATATTTTTATTTTTTTGGGATGGGGGGGTTAGGGGATTGACAACCTACAGTTTGGTCAATCTGATGAATTCCAAAAGCAAGAACTTGCCTCTTCCTAGTAGCTTTGTGAGCCAGGGAAACAGGCCTACACTGGGAAGGAGAGTTTAGGCGGTCCAGGCAGTTGGGGTGAACTGTAGCAGAGGCACAGAAGTCCTGCTACACCTGCTCAATTTGGATGGTGCTCACAGAAATGTGGATAATAGTGACAAAATTACTCTGAATTTTCAGTGCCCTTGTTAATTCTGATAGGGCTCCTTAAGTCTCAGGTGCTGCTCTTATGCCACTTCTGACCTACCTGTCTAGTTATTATGCAAAAAGTAATAGACTTTTAGCTAGGCTAAAGGTCCATTCCAGTTATTAAATGAATCCATTGTTAAAATTATTTGTAATGTATGGTAGTGCAGGGAGTTCATTGGCTTCACTCCCCTTCCTTTTTCAGACAGGTCACCAGCCTCTCCTTCGTTCCTGTAGTGATAGTAATAACTTTTCTCGAATACTGCAATGATGAGCAAAGATGGAAAGAGAAGTGGCACCAAGTTCCATTAATAAATATTATAGACATAAAGGAGAGTGGTTAGGAGATCAGCCTTTAAATTAACACAAAGGTTGCAATGCTGATATTCCTAAAAAATTCTCTCAAGGATCTCAATAGCCCAAGGCAACCTGAGAGCAATCCAACTTGGGCCAGATTTCAAACAGGGAGAATGGAGGTGATATTTTATTTCATTTCTTATTGGTTATTTATTTACAGCACATTCAGCACAAATAGCTGGAGTAATAGCATTCAGAATCCTGTCTCAGTCAGCTGGCCGCATTCTGTTTGCTCTCGGTGCAGGTATGTTTTGTAATGGGTTCTGCTGGCTATTGGTGCTGCATAGTCAGCACTTCCATTTGTATCCTGTTTGCTGAATGGGCAGCTTCTCTAAAATGAGAGCGCTTACATGCTAATGTGACTTCAGAAGCAGAGGAAGGTGTAACTGAGGTAGAGACATAGGAAGTGCTAGGATTACAGCATAAAGGATGTGTATCTTGCTTTGTGAAATGTGTTGTATCCAAACAACAACCGAGTCTCTGTTTATCCCATGCATCTGCAGTCTTGCATACTTTTAATTCTGTGTTTTTAATTTCTCTACCACACTGGTCCTTCTGCAGAAGATGAAGTTAGGGAGTCCTGCAGGCTGCTAACCTTATTCTAGGCCGAAAGATTGCAGGAGCTTAGCAAATGGAAGGAGTCCAATTCTTCTCTCTTTGGAAACAAATATGATATTTTCTGCTTTAATTTGTACAGGTGTTTATTATGTGTAATTGTTTTGCAGTCTGCTGGATGATGGCGTGGCTGCTAACAAAGACACAGTGCCTGTCTTCTAGCTGAGACCATTCAAAATTCAGTCATTGGGCTGCTGAAGGACCAATCTTACTCTGTTCATTCATCCTTCCATCAAAGGTGTTTCTGTAGTGCTTCCCACGATAGTCTCCGTTATAATCTGTTGTTTTCTGTATGTTCTCCCTGTACAGGCCGGGTGTTTGTGCACTGCCGTGAAGGCTACAGCCGCTCCCCGACACTGGTCATTGCGTATCTGATGCTTCGCCAGAACATGAATGTCAAGTCCGCAGTGAGCGCTGTCCGGCAGAAGCGGGAGATTGGGCCCAATGATGGCTTCCTGAAGCAGCTCTGCCAACTCAATGAGAGATTAGTGAAGGAGGGCAAACTGAAGCCCTAAACCGAGGAGCTGCATTTTCTCAGAGGGGCTCTCCGGACTGTCAAAGGGTGCACGTTAGGTGCTTTAGATACCCAAACTTAAACTGCTAGGCTAGGTCATGCGGTGTGATGGAGGCAGAGTCCCTTCTTGTCTAGTGAAAGTATCTTCCCACATGTCTGGGTCTGTCCTTTAAAACAGCACAAAGCTCCATCACTCCTAGGAGTTGTTACACTAAAGGAAGCTCTTTAGAGGGATAATTCCAACACCGTATCAGCTGTCATCACATATGTTTGTTTCAGAGCCCACTGGAGGTCCCATGACATACGTGCTTCGCATTGACTTTGGATGTCATTTATTTAAGCTTCATGTTCTTGAATCCCATCAGTGCAGCTCAGCCGCATGGGTGCCCAAGAGCAGAAACGCACCTCCCTTCACTTGCTTTTAATTGAAGTACTGTATTTTTAAAAGTGTATCTCACACACTCACAGGTGCCTAAAGTCTGAGTGTAGGAGCTTGCAAAGATAGAGAAGTATATATGCAAATACACAGATGCACTCACCCCTATTAGTGTGTATAGCTTTGTGTGTGGTATGGATATATACAATACAATGTACATACAGAGCTTGAGTGTGGCAGTAAAGCCATCCAGAATCTGATGTTAATACAAGTACCCTTGTAAATAGAGTTTGTGTATCTGTTGTTTGTGTTTATTATTAAGTAGAAACAAAAATGCTGTATTTTTTCATCTTAAAATTCAGACGGAAAAGTAAAATATAGAGAGCCAGTATCAAAGGAATGAATCGAAAGTGAGGAGCAGAGAATGGGAGTGCTTAGGTATGTTGATCCTTGGTGTGGTATAAGAACCTGAACAGAAGACACACACAATGTGAACTGGCTGCTCATGAGGGATTTTAGTGAATTTCAGGTTCTTTTTTCTTTAACCTCACTATTATTTATATTGACCCTGGAAAGCTTGAACCTGAAATCTTTCTCCTCACTGAAATCTTTTCCCTTCAAGAAGCACACACACTGATTGCTTATTGTAAGATGCCCATTGTAAGGGACAGCACATTCTGGCTTGAAATAGGATTGCACTGTTTGTGTTTAAACAGAAATGAGACCCTGTTGTCCATCACATGGGCATGACAAACATTTACTTCCAAGTGGTTGATATCTTTGGCCTCTCTTAGACGCTGCCCCATTGAGTCACTGCAGTATCTGGAGTGGGAGCTGCTTTGTTTACAGTGTGTATGTTGGCTGAGTGTGCAAACATAACTTTAAAGGCTAGCAAAGTGCTGTACATGTACTCAGGGCCTCCCCGGTGCACCCCCAGAGTTGTTGGTAATGCTATCAGAACCCTGCACATACTTGTTCAGTTTTTCTGTGTGATTTTATGTATTTAAAGGATAACATTTTAACAAGAAAAGCTCTTGTATTATTGATGCACACAGTGCCCAGCACTAGGTTGTTCTTTTTGTGTATTCGATTTTTTTTAACTGTGTGTCATTTCCTGATCTATTTTTATTTTAATATTTCTTACACTTAGTTTGGTTTCAAGAAAGTTGTGGGTTGGGTCACTTGTCCTATGACTCCATATGTGACTTCTCTAGTCAAAACCAGGGCTTGCTTCAGTTTCTTTGCATAGGATAGGGATAGCTAAACAAATAGTCCAGCCAGCCCCATACCCTGTCTCTGTCAGCAGCTAGTACCAGATGCTTCCACAGAAAAATGGCCTCAATGGATAATTATGGAAGAATCAGCACATGGAATTCAGTACATACTTACCCTATCTACTGAATCCTGTGCATTTAGTGATTGGCATTTGCCCTGAAGCAGGAGGGTTTACATCCTTTATAGAATTTTATCATATCTAATGCATTTGGGGATACTTTTCACTATCAGTATAAATGTCTGATTTTTAAAAAACCCTGACTTTCATATATTGTGGTAGTGAGTTTCACAGGTTAATTATGTTTGTGTAAAAGTCTTTCCTGTTGATCAGATTTTTAAATCTATTGCCTTTTAATTTCCTTGGTTGCCCATTTTTCTGGCATTATGAAAGATGGTGAAAAGGAGTACCTGCCTTATCTTTTCTTCGTTACTCATTCTCCATTTTGCATACTACAATCTTGTTTACAGATAAAGCTGTTTTTCTACTTCTATTGATGGAATAGAGCTTTTATCTCTTTACCTACATCAGTGTATTGCAAATATGAATCCAAATAATATAGAAAATATGTACACACACACACACACACACACACACACACACTCACTCTTTGGCTTTAATTTGGCATTTAGAAGGTAGGGCTCCAACCCAATGAGTGATCTAAAAAGAAATTATTATTAGGCATTAGATTTTTTTTATTCCACAGATGCTCCTAGATTGATCTGTTTAGTTAGTGGGAGTGTGATCAGAAACATCCAGGAAGGATCTCAGTGTTTTTTGTTGGAATAGTAGAGTCCATCTGCTTTGTGGTGATGATAGGATTCGCACAGCTCTGTATTGTCTTGATGAACCACCTAAAAGCAGGTGGAGAGATTGCTGCTCGCTGTTGGCATATGACTAAAATGAACTGGAAATCAAGAAAAATAAGAAAAATATGGAGATATTTTTCATCTGTTTATAGGACCTTTTCAGAGTTCATTTGCAATGATGTAATATCACTAACTTCAGTGGCATAACATCTGATTTACCCCAGTGTCAGTGAGATCAGAACCAGGTCTTCAGTGTTCAAACTTGGCAGATCTGGTGTCTACTGAGGATGAATAACAGATGCCTGTGGGAAATGAATTAACCCAAAAGCAAGCTCTGAAACGTTATATCCTATCCTGAGTTACTGAGTAGTTTGATTCATACATGAAACTGATTCCTTGTTTCCTATCCATTCTCTTTGTTCTGCTCATACTCTTGAAAAGTAGAGTTAGAGTATAACTTGTGATGTCACATGTGCTCCTCCAGTCTTTCATCTGTTCTTTCCATTTAAGTCCTTTAATGTTGCACAGTATTCTGCAGATTGCAGCTGTCTGAGAAGAGCTCTTAGTTCTAAATTTAATTCCATAATCATGTTATGCTTCTTAGTGCATCTCTTTGACTGTAGGTGCCAGAGATTTCTTCCATCATAAGATGAAATTGACAAAGTACCAAAAAATACTGTGCCTTTTTACTGAAACTGGAGTGGAGCTGCCCACTGCTGCTGTGGGGGGAGGGATAGCTCAGTGGTTTGAGCATTGGCCTGCTAAACCCAGAGTTCAATCCTTGAGGGGGGCCATTTAGGGATCTGGGGCAAAATCAGTACTTGGTCCTGCTAGTGAAGGCAGGAGGCTGGACTCAATGACCTTTCAAGGTCCCTTCCAGTTCTATGAGATAGGTATATCTCCATATATTATTTTATTATTACTGGCGTGACCATTGAGAAATATATTTTTAAGCACAGAAGAATAGGTAAGTAGGAACATGGTGCAGTACCAGTGATTAAACTGTTTTAGCTGTAACCAAGAATGCCTCTTCTGGATTTGTTGATAAAAGTTTTATCTCTAAATAACAGCACTTTGCTTTTTGTCAGAGTAGATCCAGTTAGAGCTTTGGAGAAGGTATATTTCTCTTCAGGATACAAACCTGTCACAGATCAAGTAAATCTACCATGCCAGACCCAATACAACAAGAAAAAAAGCAATTGCTTTTTGCTTTGCAGGAATGTTTTGGGTTTGTTTGATTGTTTACCTACTGGAGTTGCTTTTTTAGTAATGAGTCCTCTAAAGTATCATTGTTGTTTGCAAACACTGTTCTCATGCTTCAGACCAAACCAAAAATGTCCCAGCCATTTCAGTACTACAAGGGCAGGGTTTATAATTTAGAGAAGAGTATGATGTTTGGGACTTTGCTTTAATATTCACAAACCTTTTTGTACTTTTTTGTTGTCATCATCTTTTGTCCATGCAACTAAGACACAGCTGTTTACAACAGAACTGCAACAGTTCTGCATGTCACACTACAGCAACACATAGTACAGCCAGAAATTCATTCATGAATGGGTGCCGTTGCAACTGCGTACGGTGAACAAGTGGTTTCCTGTAAATGGCAAACATTTTGCAAAAACTAGTTCAGAGTTTGAGAGGTAGGATCTGAGTGCAGGACTAGTAGCCAGTAACTACTGTGCTCCAATTCCATTTGGACTCATTGTATGACACTAGGCTGGTCACCTTTCTCCTATAAAATGGTAACAATACTTGCCTACCTCACAGGGATGTTGAAGATTAATTAATGGTTAGAAAGTGCTTTGAAGATTAAAAGCACTATATAAATGCTGAGTATTATGCAATCTTTGACTTGAAAATCTTCTGTCACATGTATAAAGCAACAGAGGGTCCTGGGGCACCTTTAAGACTAACAGA